>NC_090317.1:32497676-32810902 GCF_039906515.1 Pseudorca crassidens
ACAGTGGAACAGAGACTCTAGAGGTTGCACAATGCTCAAAAACATTGGAATTCCACTGCAACCAGAGTGGAAAGACATCAATAAAATCCCCAGCATTCAGCTAAGACAACAGAAAGGACATGAATTAGGAAAAGGACAATGTTATAGGGTAAAGGCTACTCTAGACCTACCCTAACAAAACCTATAACCAAGCCCCCACATAAGCAAGGAGAACTTCCAGTGAAGTAAAGGAAGACAGCATACATAATTGATTCCTTACAATAGATCATCCAAAATGTCTAGCAACACATTCAAATTTTTTTTCAACAGGCAAAGAAGAATATTTGCTCCTAAATCAAGGAAAAAGAAATCAATATAAAGCAACCCCAAGATGGACCAGATTTTGGAATTAACAGACAAGAATTTTAAAGCTGCTGTTAAAAATATATTCAAAGATATAAAGGAAAATATGGTTTGACCAAAAGAACAGTTTGAATAAGAAAACAGAATCAGTCTCATCAGAGAAATGAAAAAATAATGAAGAACCACATTAAAACTCTAGGTGGGTGGGAGGGAGGTTCAAGAGGAAGGGGATATATGTATACATATAGCTGATTCACTTCATTGTACAGCAGAAACTAACACAACATTGTAAAGTAATTATACTCCAATAAAAGGACGGCAACCATATTACAATATATAAGTGTATCAAAGTAACATGATGTATACCTTAAACTTGCACAATGTTACATGTCGAATTTCTCCAGTAAAAAAAAAAAAACATTATTAAAGGTAAAATGCAAATTATAATGTCAAAATATTAAATACAATTATTTAAACAAAGCTAAAAAAAACTCTAGAAATTTAAAGTATCTGAAATGAAACAATTCATTAGAAGAGCTTAAAAGCAAACTGGAAAAAAAAAAAAAGCAAACTGGAGTTAGCAGAAGAAGGAATCTGTGAGTTTGAAGACAAACTCATAGTAATTACCCAATCTGAAAAACAGAGAGAAAAATATTGAAAGACAGTTAAGTGCCTCAGTAACCTGTGAGATAATACAAAGCTCTCAATACATGTAACTGCATCCCCACAGGCAAGGAGAGAGAGAGAATGGGCAGAAAGCTTTTTTTGAAGAAACAATGTTCAAACTTTATTAAATTTGGTGAAAAAAAAAACAAGCTACATATCCAGGAACTCAGCAAACCCAGCAGGCTAATTATAATGAAAACCACACTCCGGCACATCTTAGTTAAATATCTAAAAATCAAAGACAGAAATTCTTAAAAGCAGCTGGAGAATAATGATATATCGCAACAAGGGAATAGCAACATGATAATGAGGTCAATTTATAGTAAAACTAACTGTGTTTCTATATACTAACAATAAACAATTAGGAAAATAAGTTTTATAAGTAATTCCATTTATATGTATAAAAATACTTAAGGATAAAATTTCCAAAATATGTACTAGACCTGTATGCTGAAAACTATAAATCATTTCTGAAAGAAAGTTAAAAAAAAAAAAAAAAGCTAAATAAATGGAGAGATATGCTGTGGTCATGATAGAAGACTTAATTTTGTAAAGGTGTCAATTCTCCCCCAAATTGATTTATAGACTCAGTGCAATTTCAGTCAAAAGCTTAACAAAATTCTTTATATAAATGGACAAGTTTATGTTAACGTTAATATTAAAATACAAAGAACCTAAAATAGCCAAAGCAATCCTGAAAAGGAAAAGCAAAGTCAGAAGGCTTATTAGTACTTCATATCAAAATTTACTATAAAGCTACAGTTAATCAAGGCAGTGTGGTATTGGCGAAAAGATATTCAAGTAAGATCAGTAGAATAGAATAGAGTCAAAAAATAGACCCATTCATGTATGCTCAATTGAGTCTTAACAAAAGTTTCAAAGTAATTCAATGTGGAAATGATAGTCTTTTCAGCAAATAGAACTGGATCAACTAGATATCCAGATTGAGGGGGGGGATGAATCTTTACCTCACACCATGAACACAAATTAACTTGAAATGTATCATATGTCTGAACATAAAATATTATATATATGTATACACATCTGACTAAGTACTGGCATCCAGAATATATAAAGGACTCTTCCAACTCAATATTAAGAAGCCAAGCAGCCTAATAAAAGAAAGGGATGCAAAAGATTTGGAACACTTTACAAAAAAGGTACATGGAAAACCAATGAGCTCATGAAAAGATGCTCAGCATCTTTAGTCTTCAAGGAAATGTAAATTAAAGCTAAGATGAGATCAAACAAATGCCCATTAGAATAGCTAAAGTTTAAAAGAGTGACAATCTTAGGTGTTGGTGAGAATGTGAAGAAACTGGAAGTCTCATACGTTGTAGATAGGATGTAAAACGAAACAACCTCTTCGAAAAAAGTTTTTGCTGTTTCTTATCAGTTTAAATGTACATCCCCCGATGACCCCAGCAACTCCATATTTAGGTATTTTGTGCACCACAAAAATATTTTCATTTGTTCGTTTGTTCATGGCAGTTTCATTTATAATAGCTAAAAACGTGGAAACAACCCAAAGTTGATCAACAGATAAACTGCGGTATATTCTACAAAGAAATATAAATTAGAAAGCAATAAAAGATGCATAGAAATTTTAAAATGAACAAGTTACTGACGTATGCAATAGCATGGATGAATTTCCAAACACCAGATTAAAGAACGTAATACCATGTGATTTCATATATATGAAGTTCTAGAAAAGGGTAAACTATAAAGATAGAAACGGATTAGTGGCTGCCAGAAGGTAGGGGTTAAAATGGGAATTTTGACTTCAAAGGGGTAGGAGGGAACTTTCTGGGGGATGTTCCATTTTACATCTCGAGAGGAGTGATGTCACTCAGGTGTATACATTTGTCAAAAGTAATTGAACTGTACATTTTAAATCGGTACATTTTATTTGATGTAAATTCTACCTCAATAAAGTTGATTTAAAAAAGAAAGAGCATTCTAGGTTTGAGAAATATGTACTCTCCTCTCTCTTCCCTGGAACTGCATAAGCACATTTTCAGGCTGAAAAGTGATAGCTTTATTTGTAAACAAACGTCAGTTTTTACCTTGATGCCAAAGATGAAGTAGTATGCCCTCGAGGTACTTGATGAATGGGGTGAATACGTGTCAGTAAGAAAAGGAGCAAAGGATACTAAGGAAGCAGAGGAAGGAAAAAAAGAAGAGCAGGACAGGGTAGTAAAGATTTGAAGAGGAAATTTATGCATTCCAGACAAGATCACGGACCTGGAAAAGGTTATGCCATCACATGATTCATTCAGATTCTCTGAGGGTGTGACTAGGTAGGAGAAGATCAGGAAGAAGTGGCTTGCAATGATGCAGAGACCTTGCTACAGAATGCCTTGAATATGCAGTCTGGAGCCATCTGACCGAATGTGTGCTCAGTAACTGGCCCTGAAGCCAGTTGAATTTGCATAAACCCTTTAAATAGGTACCTGAAGTACAAGAATCCCTTAGTAAATACCTGTGTATCTCTCCTTGAGGTAAACCATGATGACTTTACTAACTCAGGGCTTGAGGTGAATGCCACTGATGTCTCTGATCTAGTGAGGAGAGAGGGCTGCTGTCTGAACATAAATATTTTTCGTTCAGAAACAAAAAACAGCAGAATCCTTTCCCCTCTTGACCACTGGCTCCTTCTTTGACCCAATGTAAATTATAAACCTCCTCCAGCCTAAACAAAAAGGCCAGTCACCCTCTGATTATTCCAGCTGATTTATCCTATCTTGCAAAGGACACTTTCTCTTCCTTCCCAGATCTCTGCTGCGCTCTCTGGTACATTCCTTATTCTCAACACCTGCATGAGATGAAAAGCAAGACATCGAAATCTTATTGGCCATTTATTAGCTATTTCTTTATAGTGTCTCCAGGGATCTTGGAAGGGGTATTGAAATATGATGGGGAAAGAGACTGAAATGTCTGATTCAAGCGAGGTTTGGGGATTTTTCTGGCTTTCTATTACACTCAAACTCCCTGGCCCCTATTTCTACATACAATTGGCAATTTCACTGAATGAGTTTTTTGTTTCCCCAAATAACTAAGGTTGATATTTGACAACGTAGCAATAGGGGCAGTGTAAGCCATGGGAAAGACATCAGATGAAAATAAGCTGTCTTGGGTTCAAAATCTGACTCTGTCACTCTGCCATTCATACAAGCTGTGTGACCTAAAATAAGTCAATTAATGTCTCTGAATCTCAGTTTTGTCACCTCTAATATGGGGATAATAATACTTAGCTCAAAGGGTTCTTATGATGGTTAAATGAAATAACGTGAAATGCATGAAACAGTGTCTGTCACAAGGTAAGCCCTTGGCATTGTGAGCTCCTGTTATTTATTGTGAGTCCTTACCCTTGTTGACTTCTTGGAAGTGTTTGATCCTATTATCCTATTTTATCTTATCCTATCCACTCTCTTCCTGAAATTCCAGAGTCCCCTCTCTCGTCTAAATCATTTATCACAGTGCCTTGCACCTAAATAAGCCTTCAATACATGGCACTTATAACTAAGTATTATTATTAAATTGGATTTCTGAACATGTAGTACAAAACTGACATTAAGATGTCAGTGGTGTGGAGACACCTCATCTGACCATGTTTTTTCAAATGAGAGTTTGGAAATCTCAAATATTTCTTTGAAGACCAGGGTCTTTGCCCAAAAGTGTATTTTTTTTCTGTGCTTGGACTGCATAGCTGTTTGAGCTTTGGTGAATGGTCAGGAAGAGAAGGGTTCTATCCCTGCTTTTTATCTCAGAGCAAGTTTCCAGTTAATCCCTGTTGATCTTTCTTGTGACTCATATTATCTCTTTGCTGACGTCTTATTCTTTGCTTACCTAATCATGTTTTGACCTGCTCCCTCACTCTCCAGGGTAGCCCTCCACAGCTTATTCTTAACATCTGTCGTCTTCCCCAGCAACAGATACAACTGTCTCTACATTAGACGTTATTTTTCATCCCTTCTAAATTGCCCTTATCTAACACCTTTCCTGTCTAAATCCTACTCTACCCAGTTCAAGACTCTTGTAGATTCTGGATCATGCTAGGTTCCAGAGAGATTGCAGCAGATGAAATGTCTAAGAATGTTCTTGTCCACAAAAAGCTTATGGTTTCTGTAGGGAAATAGGACAAATATGAAAAATGAATTTCACAGACAAGAACTGATTCAGCATCCTCTGTGTACAGGATACTTTACTGGGCCCCCGAGATAAGGGTAATCGAGGAGCCCTGGTTTCCTGCTGTCCTGGTGAGACAGAATGGACACAGCAACAAAAGCAAAGCAACATCACTTACATAGTGTCAAATGCAGAAAAGTATTAAAATGAATCAGAGTGTAAGAACTATCACCAAGGGTGATTGATCAGACAATACTTCTTGGAGGAAGTGGAACCTGATTTGAGCTTGAAGGAGGGTATAGTTTAGGGAACTGGCAAAGAGAGGAGGGCGTGTAGGGCATTCCAGACTGGGGAGCAGCGTGAACAAAGGTGAGGTGTCAGGAATGTTGTGGGTTGTTTGGAGACAATGAGTGCTCTGTTGAGCAGCAGCTGAGAGGTAAGATTTTACGTGGCCTTGAATGCAGAGATAAGGAACTTACATTTGATCCTGTGTTTAACAGAGCCCCAGGGCTCCTCAGAAGAGATTGCACAATCAAAACAGAGACTTCAATTTGATGCAGGTCGGGAAGAGGGAAAGAGGTGAGTGGGGAAGCTAAGCAGGCAGAGATCGAGGCCCTTCATTTCCGTGTAAAACTGATCCCATTTGTTCTGTTTGATATAATGAGAGACCATGTAAGATTTTAATTTGAAGAAAGTCTTCTGCTGCTTAAAAAATTAAAAATCCCTGCTGTAGATAGTAAAAGCCATTAAAGAGTTTTCAACATAGAATATTAAAATTAGTACCCTGCAGAGTTTCTCTCATCCAGTATGTAATCAAAGCAGGAATCCTACTTAAACATCTCTGACAGTCTCTTTAAAAATTGTCCTGTGAAAAAGAGACGCAGATGTACAGAATGGACTTGTGGATACAGAGGGGGAAGGGGAGGGTGGGATGAATTGAGAGAGTACCATTGACATATATACACTACCATGTGTAAAATAGATAGCTAATGGGAAGCTGCTGTATAGCACAGGGAGATCAGCTCGGTGCTCTCTGGTGACCTAGAGGGGTGGGATGGGCAGGGTAGGAAGGCTCAGGAGGGAGGGGATATATGTATACATATAGCTGATTCCGTTTGTTCTACAATAGAAACTAACTCAACATTGTAAAGCAATCATGCGCCAATAAAAATAAACAAAGTATATTTAGCCAGAATGGTGGGGGAAAAAATTGTCCTGTGACAAGAAAAACACAACTTTACATGACTTTACATTCCACTATTGGATACCTCTAATTCAGGAGACCTTAAAGTGGAATCCACACATCCCTTAGAGGTACCATGAACTCTGATGGGAGAAAATATATATTTTTCCTAATCTCTAACTGAAATTTACCATTTCTTCTATTATGAATGTAGGCAACAAACCCTAGCAAATTTATCAATAACGAAAAAACACAAATATTTTCAATCCACTTTAAAATCATTGCAGACAGCTTCAACTTTTTAAAGATTTTAATATTCATATTTCAATATAATTTGTTTCCTGTGTAATCTTATGCATTTTATTTTATGCACGTAAAGACATTCCTTTGAGAAGAGTTCTCAGGCTTTTCCAGATTTGTAAGGGGGTCCAAGGCACAATATAATGTAATAAAATTCTGTGTTACATTTATGAAGCTGTTTTCTATTGATCCAGAATTTTTCTTCCCCTAACATCTTCACATTGTTCCCACATTTCCCCCTACGGCCACATAGAATAAGCCTAATGCTACTTCCATGTGACAGTCTATCAACTATTTGAAGACAGTTATCATGCGTCAATAGACTTTTCTTCTTGAGCTAATCACCTCCCATTTCTTCATCTGTCCCTCAAAAGACATGCCATTGGGTCCCTTCATCATTCTGACCAGCTTCGACAACATCCTCCACAGGATCCACCTTCTTCACGTCTTCCTCTTGAAGCATGGTGGTTGCACCTGAGCAAACATCCAGAAAGGGAAGGGTTAAAGACAGAACTTGCAGTCTGTCTCAATAGTCTCAGTACTTCCTGTTCCCCAAGTTATAATAACATGAGTCCAGGGACTGAGATGTAACCAAATATGGTCATTTACTCTCCCCACTTATGAACACCCTGGAACCCAGAAGAGGTAGATCTACTCAAGACAGTATACTAAAGTGCTTCAACGGGGCTACACAGGTCTGTGTTTCTTTTTTTTTCTTTTTTTTGCGGTACGCGGGCCTCTCACCGCTGCGGCCTCTCCCGTTGCGGAGCACAGGCTCCGGACGCGCAGGCCCAGCGGCCACGGCTCACGGGCCCAGCCGCTCCGCGGCATGTGGGATCCTCCCAGACCAGGGCACGAACCCGCGTCCCCTGCATCGGCAGGCGGACTCTCAACCACTGCGCCACCAGGGAAGCCCCAGGTGTGTGTTTCTATGCTATTTCTTCTGCATATTAGCTGGGTGACTTTGGGAAAATCATTTGATCTCTGAAACTCAGTGTTCTCCTCTGTAAAATGAGTGAAATAATAGTACTTATTCCATAAATTTGTGTTGATTAAATGAGGTAATGCATATAAAGTGTTTAGCACAGTGTCTGGTACATGCTTGCTAATGTTGATCAAAATAAGATAAGCATTACCATCCTCCGTATCTCATCTGGGCCTTGGACACCTCCTTCTACTCTGCATTTCACCATGGTTCACTTCCTCTTTCTGGATGCACAGTTTAAATGTGTTCCCCACCAAGTCTCACCCTTCTCATTGCAGGGCATGGAAAAGACCCACCTCCTCCTCGGAGGCTCACTCTCTCTTGAATCCCTACAGGATTTTAAAAAACCAAACCACTAAGACTGAAAATGATTTCTAAGGTTTATGTGGAAATGTTCTCCCAGTGGTTATCAGCCTTAAGAGATGAGGGCTAGGGGCTTCCCTGGTGGCGCAGTAGCTGAGAGTCCGCCTGCCGATGCAGGGAACACGGGTTCGTGCCCCGGTCCGGGAGGATCCCACATGCCGCGGAGCGGCTGGGCCCGTGAGCCATGGCCGCTGAGCCTGCGCGTCCGGAGCCTGTGCTCCGCAACGGGAGAGGCCACAGCAGTGACAGGCCGGCGTACCGCAAAAAAAAAAAAAAAGAGATGAGGGCTATATTCCAAATAATTAACTTCCTCTTATTTTGTCAGCATAAAATCACACTTTCAAGTCCACTTATTATACCGATTTATCAGTTTACCTCTCACTTCCTCGCCATGGAGTCCTAGGAAAGTTATCAGAAGGACAATGCCTAACACAGTGCTGAGGGCATCCCCCATGTTGGGGAAAACTTTTAATAGCTCCGATAATTAATCAACCAAATACTGAATGTCCCCTCTGAGCTAAGGCTTAGTTAGGTGTTGAGGTGAGGGTGGGGTGGGAGTGGCAAGGGTGACAAATGGTAAAGTGTAAGAAAGTCCCTCCAAAACGCTGACAACCTCATTAGGGAAAGAAATAAGGTAAATACGAAAAATAAACAATATACATATTACAGGCAGTTTCCTTTCCAAATTGAGTTATCTTTCTGTGGATTTTCTCCTCATATCCTAAACATAAGTCAAATTCTAATGAAAACTAGTATGCTTCCATCTAGGTCCTTTGTGCTCTCTACCTCTCTCTCTCTCTTTCATTCTCTCTCTCTCCTTCTCTCTCTCTCTCCCCCTCGCTCTTGTTCTCACTCACACTCACACTTTTGCTGTCACTCTCTCTCTCTCTCATCCTTCTCCTAACCTCAACTCACCCAAATAACAGGTAGCTCTGATATATCTTAAAATAAAAATCTATGGTGCACATCCCTCCAAATTTTTCTCATTCCTTTATCACTCCTATTGAAGCACATATCCCCCCTTACTGTGGAAAGCTCAGTGAGCTAGTCGGAAGAAAGCAAATTGCAGGTTTTAAAATTTTACTACTATATTTTAGGAGCTATTTGTCTTTTTAAATAGCCTTATTAATTCAGACAAATGAATCCGATACTTCTGAAGAAGATTTATTGGAGCCTTTCCAATCCCATTATCAAGGGACTTCCTCCTCTGGTAGGACGATTCCAATCCCCTCTTCGAAGTTGTGTCTTACTTGAGGATTATTAGCCAGGGCTATGTCTAGTCTTCCATATGGGGTTGCATCATTAAGTATAATGTAAGACTGGGCTACCCTAGGCATTTATCCATAAAACTTTGGACACATTAGATGCTAAATTAATGGTTGTTAGATGTAGAATAAATGACATGAGCTATTGCATATAAACAAAATAAGCCTTTAGCAAATACAACTAACAGTGTACACTAAGCAAAACGTTGAAGGAAGGGCAGTATTCAAAGTTGTATGTTACCCAGTAAGGAGGCATTTGGAATGTCTCTTCCAGTCACCCAGGAATGGATTCTTGAAGAAAGTAGGCCTCTCAGGAGCTGCAGACTTAAAGACTGAAGAGCCCTGGGAACATTCCAGGCATATGGTACAGCTTGGGAAGAAGGCTCAAGGGTGAAAGTAACATATTTGGGCTTGAAAAAAAAAAAGAAGCGTTTTGCCAAACATGTTTTTCCCCTCAGTGTTCAAAGTAAAAAAAGGAAATGCAATCCATATGGTTTGGACTCATTTATGCTCAATTATGAAGAGCTTCAAGACATTTTCTAACCCCTTAAGTTTTTAGGCCCTTTTTCTCCCTGAAGAACAGGAAGTCTTAATTTTCCTAGCTTAAGGGAACTTGAAAACTAAACGATTTATGTTGAACTTAAATATGAGAGTTCATGAGTTTAAATTCAGACAGACTTGGTATAATCTGATGTCCAAACTGTTGCCAGTGATGTTTTTTCTACTCAGAACCCTCAGTGTGATATCTTTCAGAGCAATTCTGTTTTGATTTCTGTCTTTAAATGGAGGAGAACATACTTTGAAATAAGAAAATGCAGGGGGTTCAGAATTTATAACTGGGTTACTGATGGCTTCAGCCCAGTTGTACATCTGAACAAATTGCATCCATATGCTAGCATAGCCTTGTTTTTTTTTTCATTTCTTACATCTGCAAGGAAAACAAATCTCATAATATATTAGTAAACAAGCATACCATTTGATTTTTAAACCTTATGTAATCACTTTGATCCAAGAGAACTCTTCCACACAGAACTAGCATTTTTACTGACTTTCCTCTGACATGCTCCAATTTTAAAATTTTTATTTCCTTCACCACTAAGAATTGCCTCATGCATTGAAGTACATAGTTCATTATTTCCGCTATAGATAATATGAAGGGTACTGATTTAAGAAGGTAACAAAAAGGGAAAGGTTGATCAAAGTAGAGATTCAGACCAGTAATGGGACCACAAAGACAATATTTACTTTGCTTTGTTTTTGCCATAATACTTAACTTAGATGTTGAGCTTCAGCTATACCATTCCACCCTGCCCTTCAACCTGATCCCTAAAGAGACACTCAGCATTCTAATTTGCTCCTGCATCTCTTCAGTTTCCATCTTTCCATGACGCTTTCCTGTGTGGAATCTGCAGTCAGCACCAAGTTAACCAACTTAGGGAAGTTGTGACCACAGGAAATATGGTGGCCTCTTCCTTCTGTGTGAAACAACTATTGTCAAAGCTATACTTTCATATTTTTCACTGGCTCCTCAGTTATTCCCATGTTCAAATAAAGATCTTTAATCTTAAGTCTCAAGTCCCTTGAATTGGTATGGTCCAATTGTCCCAAAACAGACCATTTTTTCCCTTACCCACTAGAGCAGATGGGTCCAACAGTTCTGTCTGGTATCATTCCACCTGTCTAGAAATAGACAGGATGCTTAGGTGTGGGTGTCCTGGCACCCAAATACTCTCTATCAACTGCTGCTGTTCACTGTGACTGTTACCTGCTTACATTGGCTGAAGGGACTGTTTCCTTAGAAACATAGTGCTGTCTTTTTAGTGAGCCTGGGGTTTGGGGAGGGGGAGCCAGGTGCAGTAGAGTCTGGTTGTGATTAAAGAGAGAATGACCAGTATTAAAATAAGGGTAACTAGATTGATGACTTTTTACTTTACCTAGGTGAGTTGTAATATCTGATGTGAATAGAAACACATAAAGCATTGTTAAAACATAATTTAATTCATTTAATCTTAGGAACAACGCTTTGAGGTAGGTCCTGTTTTTATCCCCAATTTAACAATGAGGAAATGGAAGCTCAGATAGGTTCAGTCACCTGTGCAAGGTTGAGTGGCTAGTAAGGTATAAATGTGGGAACCAAGCCCAGGTCTCTGACTCCAAGTCCACTGTTCTTTGTTTTATTCTACAAGACACCTGCAACGACAATTTGTTCCAGGAGTTTTGAGGGGTGACACAGTGAAAAAGTGGCTTTATTCTTATTTCAATTCCCTTCCTTCAGGGCACAGTTCTCTTTTGCTCAATGTAAGGTTTTCTTTTCTTTAGTGAAATACTCCACTTTTTTAGGCTTTTCAAATTTTTGAAGCAAACACTTTCCAAGAGTTGTATATTTATCTATCTCATTACTTAGTGGTGGATAGAATTTGGCTTAAAAAGATCAAGTTGCCTAAGAGAAAGATAAATGAGTGGCAGCAACCACAAGTCTCCAGAAGATCTTTATTGACTACTCCATTTTAAGAGTCCTTATAGTGTATGTCAATGAGTTATAAACTAGGAAAAGAAATGCACAAGGGGACATTCGGAACCTCCTATCTCTTTCTTTCAGCTCCCAGATCTGCAGAACACCACCCTCCTGCTTGGTCCCAGTGGAGCCCCTGAAGGGACGGAAGGGGGCAATAAAATTCATACAGATGAGGGAGTGTGATATAATGATTAAAATACAGGCTCTACAATCAGATCCAAGTTTAAGTCCAGTCTCCAGCACTTCCAAGTTGTACAGCCTTGAACAAGTTACTTACATTCTCTGAACTATAGTTTGTTCATCTACAGAATATGGATAATAATAGTAACTACTTTATAGGGTATTTGTGAGTATTAAATAAGATAATATGTGTATGTATATGTGTGTGTTATTATATATATGATGAAATAAAGTGGTCATGGTTGAGCCTAAATAGAGACAGAGCCAACAATCACCCAGGCATCTCCTGTTATAAGTGATTAGTATAGGAGAAGGTCTAGAGGAAATAATATATTTAGGAAAAAAATTGAAGGTATAAAGCAAAGAAAAGGAGCTTTCTTTGATTCCACATTGCTGATGGTGTTATTCCAATCTGTTTATTTATAGAAACTTGAATTAAGAAGAAACTTGACAGCATATTTACATTCATCTTTTCTGAAGAAAGGGCCACACCTAACCCAGCCCAGAAGCCTGGGGATAGTTGAACAACTGGATATTTTGCTGCAACTCCGAGGTCAGCCTAGTTCAGAAAGAGCCCTTTAAGTTAGGAAATATAATAATTATTCATTTAAACAACATTCCTGAATACCTACTATGTGTGTAGTGCTGAGGGTACTAGGTGTGTGAAGGGAGGAGGGGTCGACCATAGTTCCAACATTCAAGAAACTCACAGGTTGCAGAGATAGATGTATAAACAGATATTTATAATGCAATGAGAAAAGTACTATAATGCAGGTATGTGCAAAAGAGAGAACAAATAATAATGGATGGTAAGTTAGGGAAGGATTCACTCAGAAGGTGAAGTTTGAGTTGTCTGACAAGATGGAGAAAAGTTCACCAATTAGAGCTCAGAAGAAGGTAGGAAGACAATCCAGGCAGAAGGAGCATGTGCAAAGGCACTGTGATATAAAAAACAAAAAACAGCGCACTCGTGGATCTACAATTATGTCTGGAAGGTTGGAGCTTAGAGTACACGAGAGTAGAAGATGGGAGTAGGGAAGGGTAGGAGATGAAGCTTGAAGAGCTAGGAAGGAGGCAAATCATGAAGAGTTCTTGATGCCCAAGGGGTTTGACATTATCCTCCGGACACTGAAGAGTTCTAAATAGCGGTGGAACATAATCAAATCTGTGTTTTAGATCACTCTGGTTGCAGTGTAGAAAATAGATTGTAAACAGCAGAACACTGAGCCATGGAAACCAATTAGGAGGAAGTTGAAATAATGTAGATGTGAGATGATGATGATCCGGACTAAGGTGCTAGCACTGGACTTGTAGAAAAGCATAAAGAACTCCCCAGGTGCAAAGGCTTCTAATCTTATCAAAAATGCCAAAAGGCAAAAGGCAATAGGAAAGTAGTCTCAAGGAAGCACACCAGTAAAGTCTCAAAGCCATAGGTGTGAATGCAAATAACATCCGTTTAGTCTAACCTTCCCTGAGTAAACAGAACAAGTAGATTGCTGGGGCCTCAACCTCTGGTTTATCAAAACATGATTAATAGTGAATTTCTTCCCTAAAGTACACACACTTCAGGTTACACAACTCAAAAGAAAAACAAGACAGGATTAATGTGGCATTGGTTCTCACTGAACGTTTGACACAATGCAAGCCACTGTGTTCAGCGCCTCACCAGTATGGCTTACCCAGCAGAGCTAAAGTTTCAGAGACTTCCGCATTCTTCCCTTGGGAAGCCCCTTCCATTCCTACTATTGATGTCAAGAGTGAAGGATGCAAAGTGAATCAATCCACCAGCATTTCCTGAACACCTCCTAAGTACCCAGCCCTACATTGGTACTGGCAGAAGTTAGGGGGTGGATGAGGGTGTGGGTGGAGGGTAGAGAACCATAAGATAGACCCCTTGCCCTCAAGAAGCTCACACTGTGACCTAAATTGGAAGTGTCTTAGTAGCCTAGGGAAGGTTAAGCTCAGTGTGAGCTGACCAATTCAAAGAAGGCTTCCTGGAGGAGAGAGGGTGTGCATGAGTTTCGAGGGTGAGTGTGATCTGAATTGGAAATGAAAGGGAGGTTCTACCAGGCAAGGGTGGGGAGGGAGAGGATACATGGGGGGGGTAATAGTGACAGAATAACAATAGAGTTTATTTCCTTCACTAACACCTTAGAGCAGGAAAAGTTCTTTCTGGCATCTGTATTGTAGCTTTAAGAGGGACAGGGCAAGGGTGGGAGAGAAGAGGTGGAAAAAATATCTTGTGAAATTTTTCCAAAATGGATTCTGTGATGACTCTCTTCTCGCATTGCTGTTGGTACAATATAGAGACAGACTTGAAGGGAATAAGAAGTCGGGAAGGGGGCTTCCCTGGTGGTGCAGTGGTTAAGAATCCACCTGCCAATGCAGGAGACACAGGTTCGAACCCTGGTCCAGGAAGATCCCACATGACGCAGAGCAACTAAGTCCATGCGCCACGACTACTGAGCCTGCGCTCTAGAGCCCACGAGTCACAACTACTGAGCCCATGTGCCACAACTACTGGAGCACATGTGCCTACAGCCCATGCTCCGCAACAAGAGAAGCCCGCGCACCACAACGAAGAGTAGCCCCCGCTCACCGCAACTAGAGAAAGCCCGTGCACAGCAACGAGACCCAAGCAGCCAAAAATTAATTAATTAATTAATTATTTTAAAAAAAAGAAGTCAGGAAGGAAGAGAGAATTAGCATTTACTGAGTGCCTCTATTTCTATATCTTGTCTCACTTTGCCCCCTCCCAGAGTTAAGTGGTTCTCTAGCTGTGTACACATTGGACTTGCACTCAAAAGAGCTTAGTTCAAAAGTTAGCTCTGCCACTTAGAACCTGTGTAGACATTAATCACAGCTTTTCTGAACCTCAATTTCCTTATGTATATAGAAGGCAACAAAACTATCTACCCGACTCAGTCAACAAGATTATTATGAAAATTGCATGAGATAATTGATATGACAGTAGTTTGCAGAGTGTGAACATTGCACAAACATGTATCCTATTGTGTAGTTCTGGCAACTGAACGTATGCTTGATTCTGCCACTTACTACCTGTGCAAACTTCAGATTGCCACAGCTTTCCTCTGACATTCTCTGCAGGGCTGTAAAGATGAACTTACCAAAACCCATCCATCCACTCATCAGTAAATGCTTATTAATTATCTACTCTCTGTCAGGCACTGTGCTGAAAGATAGGTATAAAAAGATTGGGCCCCTTTTCAAGGAACTGCCAATCTAGTTGAAGATACAAGCTAGGAAACAGATAAATATAAAATAAGACTTGCTTTTATGGGGATATATATGCAGAGAATGCAGTGGAGCTTAGAAAAGTCAGCCCTAACAATGAGTAAAGGAGTCAGAGTCACAAAGTGTAAGTTTTAACCAAGGCTTGACAGAGGAGAAAGGGTTTGCCTAGGGGCCAAAAAGCGGAGTGGGAGAGCTCAGTCAGCTATAGTGTTTAGGATAAGAAGAGCCCGGGTCAAAGTTGAAATTCCAATATTTAAGAAGTAGACTGAAATAAAAGAGACTACAAAGTAGACTGAGAAAAGTTAGAACACAAAGAAAGAGCAGTATCATGACACCTAAAAAAGGAGGGAGTGGTCAAGAGTGTCCAAGGCTATCAAGAATCAAGATGAGACTTAAAAAATATCCACTGAAAATGAGCAAATGGGACCTAATGAAACTTCAAAGCTTTTGCACAGCAAAGGAAACCATAAACAAGATGAAAAGACAACCCTCAGAACGGGAGAAAATATTTGCAAATGAAGCAACTGACAAAGGATTAATCTCCAAAATTTACAAGCAGCTCATGCAGCTCAATTTCAAAAAAACAAACAACCCAATCCAAAAATGGGCAAAGACCTAAATAGACATTTCTCCAAAGAAGATATACAGATTGCCAACAAACACATGAAAGAATGCTCAACATCATTAATCATTAGAGAAATGCAAATCAAAACTACAATGAGATATCACCTCACACCAGCCAGAATGGCCATCATAAAAAAATCTAGAAACAATAAATGCTGGAGAGGGTGTGGAGAAAAGGGAGCACTCTTGCACTGTTGGTGGGAATGTAAATTGATACAGCCACTATGGAGAACAGTATGGAGGTTCCTTAAAAATCTAAAAGTAGAACTACCATATGAACCAGCAATCCCACTACTGGGCATATACCTTGAGAAAACCACAATTCAAAAAGAGTCATGTACCCCAATGTTCATTGCAGCTCTATTTACAGTAGCCAGGACATGGAATCAACCTAAGTGTCCATCAACAGATGAATGGATAAAGAAGATGTGGCACATATATACAATGGAATATTACTCAGCCATAAAAAGAAACGAAATTGAGTTATTTGTAGTGAGGTGGATGGACCTAGAGTCTGTCATACAGAGTGAAGTAAGTCAGAAAGAGAAAAACAAATACCGTATGCTAACACATATATATGGAATCTAAGAAAAAAAAAAAAAAAAGGTCATGAAGAACCTAAGGGGTAAGATGGGAATAAAGACACAGACCTACTAGAGCATGGACTTGAGGATATGGGGAGGGGGAAGGGTAAGCTGTGACAAAGTGAGAGAGTGGCATGGACATATATACACTACCAAACGTAAAATAGATAGCTAGTGGGAAGCAGCCGCATAGCACAGGGAGATAAGCTCGGTGCTTTGTGACCATCTAGAGGGGTGGGAAAGGGAGGGTGGGAGGGAGGGAGAGGCAAGAGGGAAGAGATATGGGAACATATGTATATGTGTAAGTGATTCACTTTGTTATAAAGCAGAAACTAATGCACATACACACACAAAAATATACCCACTGAATTTTGTGACAAGGGGGTCATTGGTGACCTTGGCAAGATTCATATTTACTAGGCTTAGGAAGTGAATGGGAATTGAGGACGTAGAGATTACAGGTGGAGAATACTGTTATTCTAGAAATTTTGCTAATAAAAATAGGTAAAGATAGGAAGTAATGGAGGAGGATATAGGATTCAGGGACGTGTTTGTTTCTTTATTGTTTTATTTTTTAGGTCACAGAGATTTGAGCATTATATCTTGAAGGGAAATATCCCATGGCGAGAGTAGTTGAGGATATAGGAGAAATAAAAGACAACTGATTGATTGAGGTTCAAAGGAGGCAAAGGTATAAGTAAGAATGCAGGAAGCAAGATCCATTTTTGACAAGGGAAGGGATACAACTTCACCTGAAGTTGGACAGAAGAAGGTGAAGCTGAGTACAAAATAATTGTTTGTACAGCACCTACCGTGTACAAGGGCCTTTGCATATACTGTTCTGTCTGCTTGAGATTCTCTTTTCCCCCTGTCACTAGGCCAGATCCCTGCTCATCATTCAGACTTCATCTCAACTGTCATTTCTTCAAGAAAGTCTTCTTCTACTCCCCAGAGACAAGGTTAGGGCTCCCTATTGCATGCCATCAAGGCACTGTTTTCTCCTCCCTCATAGCACTTTTGACAGTTTGTAATTGTGCATTCATTAATGAATGTGATCATTTGAATATTTATTTCATCTACCAGATGGTAAGCTCTGTGAGGAAAGAAGTCAAGCCTCCTCTGGCTCACTTCATTATCTCTAGTAGGTAGTACATAGTGCCTAGTATAGAATAGGTATCTAATAAACACGTGTTGAATCATCTTAAATGTATACACTTAATTGCACTAGGTGTTGACAAAATAGAAAATCTCTATTTTTGCTTCCTACAAGGGGCAGTTCCTATAAGGGAACTTCAATCTAGCAGAAAAGATAAGCCATATATCCAAATGGTTATAAGACAGAGATAGCACTTGGTGCAAATAACACTTCTTCTATCAAGTGGAACACTCATCCTACCCAGAATCAATCTCTCCTTCCTCTTGACTTTCATTGCACTTTTCTCATACTGATATTGTAGTACTCTCTTTGGTTTACAGTTTATTAGCTTAGCTCTTCAGTCTTCCTGTACATTCCTCTTCTGTTTAAATCAAGTTAGAGTCAGGCTCAGTTGCTTTCAACTGAGAATCCTAATACACGTGATAATTTTCCTTAAACATCGAGCCATTTGACTCAGAATCATTTCAAAACTGGTTTTCTCTGTAGTTGTTTTTTTTTTATCAAATGCAGTTTTGAAACACATTTGATAGAAATTTTAAAATTTGATTTCAAAAATTGACTTTTTTGCTTTTGCTTATTCAATAGCAGATTAGATTTTGCTGGATATTCAGGTAATTGAACTGCTCAGCGTACTTAAAACAGCTGGCTGGTTGGCATAGTTACAGTGGTTTAAGATTATGCTGGTGTCAGGACCGATTTGGCTATTTCTTTTCTTTTCTCTTTTCTCTAAAATAAAGATACCACTAGACCCAAAAATGCAAGAGCAGCTATACATTTATGTGTTTTTCTTTTCAGTTCAAATGAGTTATAATTACCCATAAGGGCACAAATTCTAGGACACTTTGAGGCAATTAGGGAAAGCAGCAGAGAAGAAGCTGCGAGGAATCTTGAAAGGTCTATCCAAAACCCTGGGATCCAGAAAAGGCGTTACTATGCTTTTGAGAAATATTTTAGGGTATTTGGGGAAGCACTGGGCTAGAAATTGGGAACCTGCAACATCTGGCTGGAAGGCCTAAGTGAAACATGGTATTTAGCACCTCCTGTCTTTGGCAAAATCCTGACAGAACTTTGTCATTGCCAACAATTTCCTTAGAGTCTTTGAGTCAGATCTGGTGGATGTCACAGAGCCATTTAGTCTGATATGATCTGGTCTGCTGCTTGGAAGACTAGGTCAATGGTGTCTAGGGGGCAGTATTGACACCAAAATTGCCAGAAAGTGGTATATAACTTTATATCTGGTTATAGTTGATAAATTATAGCTGAAAAAGCCAGGAATTTTTAATTTCATCAAAGTTATGTAAAAAAATTCCCCATCTTACATTACTTTTTTTTTTAACCTGATGAAGAAAAAGCATAGGCTCTGAAGTGAGACACGTTTAGGTTCAAATTCTACTTCACCACTTATAGTCACCTTCAGGTAAGCCACTTAATCTCTTTAATCCAAATGGGAGTCACACCACTTTCCTCATGAGATTTTTGTAAGGTTTAAGTAAAATAACCTATGAAAAGTCCCTGGAACACAATATCTAGCTCATAGAATATACTCTTCATATATTACTGTTCTTTCCTTCTTTTGAAAAATGGGGATGTAATTTAAAGCTTTAGTTTCCATTTACTTTCATGTAGAAATTAATTATATTTTAGGGGCGATTTCTTTTATTCTTTCACTATGAAATGAACTATCTTTGCAGAAGTGTATTCATATTTCATTTGGTGGCATCTAATGCATATGACTTTGCATTCTAGAAAATCATAAAATGAGGACTTCTGTCCTTTAGAATAGAAGCAACATAGACAAGACCAAGATTCAGGAAGTATAGGAATAAGGACTACTTGTGTTGCTCTGTCAGCGTATTACCAGAGAATAGCACAGAAAAGTACTTGAGGAGCAGACTAGTAACATGGTCCAGAGAGTTATATGATAAGAAGGAACTCCTTGTGATGCAGAGGTCTTTTAGGAAAGAACAGAGGTTTGAATACAAATTTAGGTTTGTGAGAGATTAGTTTATGCTTTATAAAATGAAGATTTGGTATTTTCCTTAAATTTTTCTAAGCATTATACTCTGCATTGAGCAGTAAAATCTTCTGAAGATATCTGGGTGTCGGTTTTTAATGTAATTTTAATAGTTCACATTTCAAATTCTGAAGCTGGTTGAAAACAAATACTATCACAATCTGAGAGATTTTCAACATACACTTTAACTTTTTTTCTGCTCTCCTTGATTTGGTGGTTTATGATTCTAGAAATATTTTCTTTTTAATTTGAGGGTAGTGCCATGGATAGTAATAAAAGAACATTAATCCGTTTAGATTTTCATTATGCCTTATATTTAATTTACACTTTTTTCTTTGGTAATTAGGAAGAGAGAAGGAAATGAGAGATTCGATGGAAAAAGCTATATTAGTTAGGAACACTTCACCATTCCTAATGTTCCCTTTTCACAAAGTGAGCTCACTTAGTCTACTAGGGACCCCTTTCTGAATCCTTTACTTACGCTGCCTGTGGGGAGATGGAAGGACACAGTTGAGTGGTAAATTTGGGAAGAATAACTGGGCATGATTGGCTTGAATGTGCCCTTTTTCCTCTTGGGAGCAAGCTTCCTGTAGATAACATAAGTTCTCCTCTGGTCTTCCAGACCACAGGTTATACATGTGGTTACACCTGCAGGGGGAGGCCAGTCCCTATCCAGTTCTGTCTAAGACGGGGTGGTTATATTTGCCTAATTATGGGAATCAGTGAGCAGGCCCAGTAGGATACTAGGCCTAAAGACAAATCCTCAAACCGGACCTTCCCAATAATAAAGGTGATATCTGCATATCCATATTGCCGTCTTTGTTTTGTTTCTCAAAATACTTATAACCTGGGGCAGAAGAGAGTTGGTATTTATTGGACGCCTTTTCTCCCTTTCCCTGGAGAGCACATCATGTAAGAAAATTGTTTTTTCTAAATATTAATTTAAAAAACACTAACTGAATGTCATATAGACCTGAAGTAGCATGTTAACATTTTTAACATTTGCTCTTTTAACATGCGTTGCAACATTATATCTACTAATTTTCTCCACATTTATTGGTAGGAAATTGGGATTTGAAACTTGAATGTTCTTCACAAACAATGACTAATGCCAACTCTTCACTTAGAGAATTATGGGAAAAAAGCCAAATCAATGAAACAGCTGAGGAAAGATTGGTGTACAAGAAAAATTAATGTTCACAATTTGGAAAGAGTCTGGAATAGCATATGATATCTGGCATCCAAAATCAATTCTCCACTTCATGATTAAAGGAACATTTTTGAACCATAACCAGACACAAATGCAGCATTAAATAGAACTCAGATGGTCACCTCTCAACCTTAAAGGGAATGAAAGGCAGTGGTTTACTTTTTTTAATTACTGGTAAAATAAAGACAACCAATGGGATGGAAGTGTTTAAAAATGTTTCATGAGCTCTTTATTATTGGGCATTAAACTAGTTAACAGTGACTACTTGGTATTTTACAAAGGACAAAGTCCAAGATAAGTTCCTAAATCACTGTGTTCTGATATTGCCACCAGAGATATTACTTGTTTCTATTTCTTGGATTGCAGACTATGGATAGGACCCAATAGGAGTGACTATAAAGTAATATGCTTGTCTCTAATAAACATGTCAGAACAAATACGATCATATTAATATTGTCCCTTTAAAGTAGCGCTTTGTGTATTTATCTCAGTGATGCTGCCATTCAACAGTGTGCTCAGATTCCTCTTTTAAATTGATGAATAACCACAACGGACTGCACAAATCTTAAATATACAGATCAATTAAATGTATATATGTAAGCACCACTCAAATCAAGATGTAGAACATTTCAAGAAGCCCAGAAGTCTCCTTTATGCTAACTACCAGTCATTACTCTTCCCCCCCAAAAAACCATTTTTCTAAACAGTACCAACATAGATTAGTTTTGACACTTTTTGAACTTTATATAAAATAAAAGCAAACGTTATATACTCTTGAGTACCTGTCTTTTGCTCAGCATTATGTTTTTATTTTTTATTTTTATTTATTTATTTTTTTGCGCTACGCGGGCCTCTCACTGTTGTGGCTTCTCCCGTTGCGGAGCACAGGCTCCAGACGCGCAGGCGCAGCGGCCATGGCCCACGGGCCCAGCCGCTCCGCGGCACGTGGGATCCTCCCGGGCCGGGGCACGAACCCGTGTCCCCTGTATCGGCAGGCGGACTCTCAACCACTGCGCCACCAGGGAAGCCCTAGCATTATGTTTTTAAAGTAATCCATGCTCGGGACTTCACTGGCGGTCCAGTGGTTAAGACTCTGCGCTCCCAATGCAGAGGGGGCGGGTTCAATCCCTGGTTGGGGAACTAAGGTCCTGCATGCGTGGCCAAAACAAAACAAACCAAAAAAAAGTAATTCATGTTCTTGTTCTGTTTATTGCTATGTAACATTGTACTATTGTGTGAATATACCACAGTTTATGTATGTATTCTACTACTGAAGGATATTTGGATTATGTCTAAAGTGGTGCTATTATGAATAATACCACTATGCATGTTATTGCACACATTTTCTTATGGACATAAGCATTCCTTATACAAAAGTGGAATTGTTAGGTTATAGAAAGGTATTTAGCTTTTTAAAAATTACTACCAATCCAAAAGAGCTAAAAGTAGAGTCTTGAACAGATATTTGTACACCCATGTTCATAGCAACATTATTCACAAGAGTCAAAGAGTGGAAGTAACTCAAGTGTCCATGGACAGATGAATGGATAAACAAAATGTGGTACATACATATAATGGAATATTAGTCAGCCTTAAAAATAAATTCTGACATGCTACAACATGGATGAAACTTAAGGATAAAGAATATTATGCTAAATGAAATGAGCCAGTCACAAAAAGACAAATAGTGTATAATTCCACTTATGTGAGGTCGCTAGAGTAGTCAACTTCATAGAGACAGAAAGTAGAATGTTAGTTGCCAGATGCTGGGGGCAGGGAGGGATGGGGAGTTGTTGCCTAATGGATGCAGAGTTTCAGTTTTGCAAGACGAAAAGAGTTCTGGAGATGGACGGTGGAAATGGTTGCACAACAATGTGAATATACTTAATACCACTGAACTGTACATTTAAAAATGGTTAAGATGGTAAATTTTGTTATGTATATTTTACTATAATTTTAAAAAATTTTAACTACTACCAAAGATTTTTCAAAAATGATTATAGTAGTTTATACTTCCACTAGCAATGTGTGAGAATTCCAATTGTTCCACATTCTCACTGAGTTGGTATTATTCATCCATTTAATTTTTAACCATAGTAGTGTATACCAATATTTTGTTGTGGTTCTATTTTGCATTTCCCTAATGACTAATGATGTTGAGCATCCTCTAATAAGTTTATTGCTTATTTGGATACCTTCTTTTTTCAAGTGTCTGTTCAGCTCTTTTGCCCACGTATTTCTGTTGGTTTGTCTTCCTTTTTTCTTTTTGATTTGTAGGAGTTCTTTATACATTCCAAATAAAAGTTTTTTGCCAGATTGATAGATTACAAATATTTCCTCCCACACTGTAGCTTGCCTTTTCACTCACTTAATGGTATCGTTTGATGAACAGTTCCTATAGCATATTTTTTTGAATTTCCTAATAGGAAAATATTCTTATATTTGGAGGGGAATTTGATCCCTAGAAAAAACATTTTAATCTTCAAAGCTGAGATGATGATGATGACGATACAACCTCCTCCCCAAGTCTAATCAAGGAGATATAAGGATTGTGAGCTCAGCACACAGATAAGGGTGGAATTAAGTTCTCATTATAAGTAGCAGACTGAGAAATTGCCTTGGCAGGAACTAATCTTTCATGTGTAACTTGTTTATATATTTTGGCTTCCTTCTTGGCACTGAGAAGAACACTTAAAGGTACATGACTGTGTCAAACAGTAATAAACTTGATGAAGAGTATTAATAAAGTAACTAATCTTGCCATGTATTACCATTTGGAATTTAAAACTATTCAAGATCATGAAATGACATCCAGGTGTGGTGTATGTGCAAGAGAAAAAGGGAGAAGGAGCGACTGTCCCTGAAGACAATACGGAAGGACAAGTTCTAAAAATAATTGGGAGGATGCCACAGACGCTGAATTAGGTATAAGTTTTCCAACGAGATAGCAATCATTTGGATGTATGTCTCATTGCTTTTTAGTCATAAGTACAGTTCAACAAATATCCACTAGGCCCCTTGGACATGGATGAATGGACCTTAGTGCCCTTTGTGAGGAGAGTTCCTTCACCTCTTGCCTACCCCACCACTCAAAAGGCATTTCAGTCCTCAACCAGAAATTGAGTGAAACAACTGCCTGATCCTAAGAGGAACCTAGGCATAGCCCTAGCATCCAAAATGTCACAGTTACTGACTGTTAAAAATTCTAACAGCCATCATGGAAGTTCATGGGTTGATCCAAGTTCAGACTTAACTTAATAAAAAAAAAAATCTTCCCTTTTTACTTTTTTTTGCTCGTATTCATTTAATGAGTGAATTCATAAAATAAGGATAAAACAGATTGTAATTGTTTTGCATTGTATAGAGAAATGGGTCTGTTTAGGCCAAACACAAAAACAAGCATCAGTGAAAAGCCCAGGGATCCTAGTGATCAAGACAAAGCCTACACATGCATTGTTAATATGAACAAATGCAAACATCTTTTTGTTCTTTACATTAATTATCTCATATTAGCCTTCAACAATACGATGAGTTGAACACTATGATCACCTCCAATTTATAGCTGAAAGAACGGAAATAGATGGAGGTTAAGTAACTTACCTGAATAAGTTACATGGATAGTGTACGGTAGAGCCAGAACTTAAACCTGATGTGTCTCACCTCAGAGCTACAATGCTCTATTACCTCCCCCACTGAAACCTACCTAACCTGAGTACAGGCAAACCTGGGAGATGCTAAGGGTTCAGTTCCAGACCACCACAATAAAGCAAAAATCCAATAAAGCAAGTCACAAACTGCACTGTAATCTATTAAGTGTGCAACAGCATTATGTCTAAAAAAAAAAAAATGTTAATTGTTTAACTTTAAACAATTTTAATTTTAAAATACTTTATTGCTAAAAAAATGTCAACCATCATCTCAGCCTTCAGCAAGTCACAATCTTTTTGCCGGTGGCAGGTCTTGCCTCTCTGTTGACGGCTGCTGACTGATCAGGATGGTGGTTGCTGAAGGCTGGGATGGCCGTGGCAGTTTCTTAAAATAAGACAACAATGAAGTTTGCCATATCAACTGACTCTTCCTTTCATGAACGTTTTATATGTAGCACACGGTGCTGTTTGATAGCATTTTACCCACAGTAGGACTTCTTTCAAAATTGGAGTCAATCCTCTCAAACCCTGCTGCTGCTTTATCAACTAAGTTATGTAATATTCTAAATCCTTTGCCTGTCATGTCAACCGCCTTCACGGCATCTTCACCAGGAGTAGACTCCATCTCCAGAACCACTTTCTTTGCTCATCCATAAGAAGCAACTCCTCATCCATTAAAGTTTTATCACAAGATTGCAGCAATTCAGTCATATCTTCAAGCTCCACTTCTAATTTTAGCTCTCTTGCTATTTCCACAAATCTTCATTCCCTAGTCCAACATGAAAACTCACCCTTCAAAACCAAATTTAGGAGTCACCTTTCTTTACACCTTCCTTAACTTACCAGGTTTCCAAAGTTCTCCAATTAGGCATCTAGTATAACATTAATAACATTCCATTTTTTTTGTTGTTGCTCATGAGTCTGTCTCTCTCAACTAAGCTCTAAGTTATTAGTGGGCATAAGTCATCATCTTACTCCTGTCTGTATCTATGGCAACTAGCCTTCTGCCATATACATAATAGTAACCGTCTACTTAATTGATCTAAATGGAAGTCCATATAGGGGATATAGTCTGATCTATACTCTGATTTTGATTTATCATTCTGGAAAGGATTGTATTACTAGTTGATTTTCACCACTGGTGTTATCAGATTCAACCAAGTTATTTTATTATTTTTAAATGTGGTAAAATATATAATATAAAATTTACCATCTTAACCATTTTTAAGTGCACAGCTCAGTAGTGTTAGGTATATTCACGTTGTCATGCAACCAATGTCCAGAAATTTTTATCTTGCGAAACTGAAATTTTATGCCCATTAAAAAACAACTCCCCATTCCCCCCTCCCTCAGCCCCTGGCCACCACCATTCTATTTTCTGTTTCTATGAATTTGACTACTTTAGATACCTCATATAAGTGGAACCATACAACATTTGTCTTTTTGTGACTCTACCAGTTGATTTTTAAACTCCAAAAATGTTACATTACCAATAGGCATCAGAAGAGTAAAACTTTAAAGTGGAAGTATTCGCATTTTAATTATTTGTTCACTCACAGAGGGGTTTGTCCTATCAGGACATCTCTAAGCTTATCAGAATTCTCTATTTCCTGTATTTGAAAAGAGCTAATGTGCATTCTCTTATTGTACAAGTTTCCAGATCCCTTGGAGAAAAGACAAGATAGCAGTTGGCATAGGCTAGGAGAAAAAATTCCAGTTAAGGTCTGTAAGCTCTTTAGTGTGTGCTATACAGTGGGAAAAAATAAACAAGTGTCAGAAAAGACAGTAAGCAAATTAAAGAAATACCAGAAACATGACAGCAACCATTCTAGGGGAAAATGGTATCTGTTTCATTCACTCTCAACAAATTTTTGGATTAACTAAAAGTTAAACTTCCGACTTGTCTAGAGTTGTCCTGGGGGAAAAGAATAACAATGGGAAATTTGTGATGTTGAAATGTTCAGAATTTAATGCCATAAATGACAATCTGTACACAACATCAAATCATCTAAATTAAAATGACAAATTCAAGCCATCTTCCAAATGTTGTCTAATTTTTTTTTTGTATTGCTCAAGTCCCATCTTGTTCACAATAAAATCCAAAGTCCTTATGATGGCCTGCAAGGCTCTATGTGACCAGGTTCCTGTTAACCCACTGACCTCATTTCCTATCATTCATTTCTTCATTCACTGTTCAGCCTTCTCTAGCCACAGTGACATTTATGCTGTTTCTTAAACACTCTAGATAAACCTCAGGGCCTGTCCCTTTGTCTACCTGGAAAGCTTTACACCAAGGCATTCTCATGGCTTACCCCATTACTTCGTTCAGGTCTTTACTCAATGTCCTTTCCTCAGAGGTTCCCCAGACCACCTTTTATAAAATAGTACCCTATCTCTGTCACTTTTTATCCCCTTACTTGATTTTATTTTTCTTCATAGAATCTATCATTATCTGGTACATTTCAATATTTTTTGTTGTCTTTCACCCCTTACTAGAATGAAAACTCTATGAGGTCCATTAGACTTGTCTAATTTGTTTATGCTAGATCTCTAACACCTAGCATAGTGCCTGACACATAGTGGATATTATTCACCGAACTGATAAAGTTCCATTTGCCAAGTCATTATGCAGTAGGTAGAAACTCAGTCTCCATACTGTAGGTAAATAAACATTAGGTTCTGTCCTCTAATTAGCTAAAAATACAAAATCTCTATGACCCTTACTTATTTGAATTCAGGTGTTCTCCTAGTTCCTGAACCAACAACATCTGCAGCATCGGGAACTTGTTAGTAGTTCCCAAATGAATCAGAAATTCTGGGACTGGTGCTCAGCGATCTGTATTTTAGCAAGTCCTCCAGGTAATGCTTAGGGAACTATATCAGTCTAATCCAAGTCCTTTTGCACAAGGGAGATCTCTAAGGGTATGCTAGAAAGAAGTTTTCTTAAAGGTAAAAAATGAAAAAGAATAAATGTATAAAATCTAAGTCCAGAAAAGGCAAGAATAGAAAGATAGCTGCTGCCTTTTCTAGAGTTTGTTTTATTTAATGTTAGCAGAGCTTTTTTTTTTTTTTTTTTTTTGCATGCCCTATTAGATCTGGGTCAACTATAGCTTTCTGTAGATGCCATTTAAAAGGACACTTATACCTGCCTCCTTAGAATGAACCTAAGTGTTTACCGTTGAGGCTACATTTGTGCCTTCTCTTCGTAGATGTATAAAACTTCTTGACTTTAACTGATTTTTTTTCTTCAGAAACATTAAAAATACTTCACGGATATATCCCAGTATTCTGGATAAAGACGTGTGAGTTCAGTGGTCACCATTTTCAAAATGATACATTGCAACTTGATAAGTACTGACTGTAAAAGCCAAGATCTCATTAAACAAAACTGGAAATAGAAATGACAGGCATCCTGAATGGGGGTGCATATCTACATCAGTGACCATTCCAGTAGGGAAAAGTGCCAAAATCCTTGAAACCTCTCCTTTTGGTTTTGACTTTTTTTTCAGGATTATTAAGACATTTGAATAAAATAAAGCTTGAAAGAACTTTAAAAAGTATAAAGCACTATACAAGTAAAACTAATCCAAATAATAGCTAACCATTAATTGGACACCTTTCTGTGCTAGGCTGTATGCAAAGCATTTTACATACATTATCACAATCTCTCAGCAATTCTTCAAGGTAGGTAGTATTACCTTCATTTTACAAATGAGGTTATGTAACCTGCCCAAGGCCATATAATTAAGAAATAGTACAGGTGAAATATGAACCAAGATCTGTCATATTTAAAATCCTATGCTGCTAACCTCTACACTCATTGACTCAACGCCACTTTCACTGCATCTATAACTATATCCACATGCATATATTTAGATAAATTTCAAATATAGCACATTCTCATTGTAGAAATTAAAACGTAAAAGATGTATTTAAAAGAGTTAAACTCCCCTTTGCCATAATCCAACTGCAATTCCACTTTTATTCATATTTGAAATGGGCAAAATTCTGTTTGCCTCAACAGGAATATTTTCCTAGTGAAAGTGAAGCAGAAATGTTCTGAAAATATCTATTTTAATAGCTCCCCTGGAAAAAAAATGGTGTTTTAATTACAATAAATGGATTAGTTATTGCATTTCTTAAACATGATTCAGTGAAGTGCACTTCAATTTTTATTTTTTTTAAGTTTTCATCTGTTTATTCAAACAAGATGTGTCTAGGAGTTTAAAATACGCTGGACACCATTATGCTTTGTGAGTAATGCAGAAAGCCATTTAAAATGAAATCAATTTCACCATATTTTGTGACACTGGTCTATTAAGAGTGAATCCCTACGTATTCCTAGACTGTAAACAATGGGAACTGAAGTCTCAGAGGGATCACATTAGGGATCATACATAATAGACAAAATCCTTAAATTGTCTTATTCGCTTTATACAATCAATGCATACTTAAGCAAAACTGAATTCCTTATTAAGCAAACATTTTTGCATAAGCTGCCTTCTCTTTATCTTTCTGTGCCTTTATCTTTTGCTTGACTCTCAGCAATTCTGCCTGGATAGCTTTATCCTCTGGTGCAATCTCCTGAGCTTTCTTAAGATCAGCCAATGCTCGATCGTATTCTTTTAGTCCTTGCCATCCTTGGGCTCTACGGTACAGTGCTTTGGTATTTGCTGGATCTATTTCAAGGGCCTCCAAACAACTGTCGACTGCTCCCTGCCAATCAGACATCTTCAGTTTCCAAGCGCCGATATTCAGCCCGCAGCTCAAAGTGACGGGCTGCAGCTTTGCTCCACTTGCGTTCTCAGTAGCAGCCTTCGAGCCTTCCACATACCTTAAAACTTTTGTGTATTTTTTAATGGCCATCTCCCAGTTCTGAGATTTGAAAAAAGTATTTCCAATGTTTTTTAAGTCTTCCGTTATTAATAAAATTTTATCTACATCTTTTAAATCTATGTCTGCATCCTCTGGGAAGTCTGGATGACTGTCACCAGATCCATCCTTTGGGAATATTCCCCAATCATCCCCTTCCTTCAGTTCTCCGCATTCTGCAATAACGTACAATTTGGCAGGTTTCTCACCTTTCACCTCCACATTTTCCAGAATCCTTGCCACACCCATTCCTTTAATCACTTGGCCAAACACCACGTGTTTCCCATCCAAGTGAGGAGTTGGAACCGTGGTGATGAAGAACTGAGAGCCGTTTGTGTTGCTGCCTGCATTTGCCATGCTCAGTAATCCCTCTTTATCATGATGTCCATTCTTATAACTTGAATGGTGCAACATACCCCGATGGGGACATCTTGGAACAATGAAGATAAGAAGGCACAGGCACCACTAATGTCCTTTAGGAGCCTGGACATTAACCAGGTCTGCTAGTTGGCAAATCCCCTGACATCCCGGACATTAGCAATGGTTTTGTTGCTCTTCTAATGGAAATTTTCATCTTCAAATTTTTCACCATAAATACTTTCTCCACCTGTCCCATTCTGATTTGAGAAGTTTCCACCCTGAATCATAAATTTCTTAATAATTCGATGGAAAGGGCATCCTTTGAAATGGAGAGGTTTCCCAGTGGTGGGTCCAATGCCTTCTCCTGTACACAACATACGAAATTTTTCTGCAGTTTTGGGTACAATATCTGCAAACAATTCCAAGGCATTTCGACCAACTTGCTCCCCTCCTATGTCCACGTCGAAGAAGACTTGGGGGTTACTGGGGTTGGAGGGCTTAGCTTGGGGGGACGGGTGCGACATTGTGGCCCGCAGATGCGTTCCCGAGCGCCTGGGAACACCCCATGGCCGCCGCGCAGCCCGAACCCCCAAGTCGCTCCGTCTGCCAAGAACGGCAGCGCTGGCGAGACGCTTCCGACGGGGGTTCAGAATCCGCGGCCCAACTTCTGGCGTCACCTCCCGACTTCCGCCGTCGCCGGCCCACTTCAATTTTTAAAGCAAACATTTGGACTATTAAGATAGTACCAACTAACCTTGCTACTTGCAAAGCAAATGCTTTAGTTAGTTGAGCTGTCAATGTGGACACAGCCCAACATCTCTGTATTCCCATTCAGCTATGATTCCTCCTCTATCAGCTCTATCATGTGATAAATTAGTCAGAAGCCTGGCAGTCCATCGAGATTTGCTTCATTCACCAGCAGGGCAGGTGTATTTAACAACTCTTTGGCAGGAGCACAGATTGTTTTTTTCGGCCTGCTGAAAAAGATTCTCCAGTTGTCTTTAATGAATGCTGGCTTGATTCTAAGTTGGAGAATTCTCATGGTATCTCACAGTACCACATGTCAACATGAACAATCCATTTCCATACCCGCTACACTAATACTGCCCACTTGGACTTACAGTAACATAGCAGAGAATGAATTGGGTGAAACCTTGCCTGTTTTCTCCTCCATTCTTTTGGGCAATTCCTGTTCAGTAAGTTCCAAGCTGGCTCAGTGATATTTATTTATTCTTTGATGCTTTTGTCTGCCAATTAGAAGGGAAAGGTAGCATGCTGTCACCATCAACTTTTCCCTGCAATCAGCACAATGCACTGCAGTAAGTGACTGCCTCAGCTCACAAATGCCGAACCTTCACTCAGTTTTAATGCCCAACTTCCAAAATGTTGGCTCCAAAACCCAATATGCTCTTATTGAGTCATCCTGTTGCAAGGCTATTCAGAGCTTCTGGATGATTCCATTTTGATCCTTCTTTGTCCATAAGCAATAGGACTCTGACTAATTCTTGGCGGAGTTGTTATTCTGGCTGAAGATCACCTGAGCACATATTCACCTGTCCATGCCATTTGCTCAGGCTACATCGGGACTGCTCTATTCCAACGTGAAGAGAAGCAGTCCCAGAATCCTAGGATTAAAACCAAACAGCCTGAGTCTTAGTAAGGGGGTTAAAGACAGCCTTATCTTACAGGCCCCTCCGCCACCAAGATTTCTACAGGTATTTAAGACAGAAAGGACTTCTTAGTACAAATAGAGAAAGGGAGATACTTATACCATGCTTGCTATGTAGTCCATTAACAATTAGGAGCAAAAGCGTGCAGATCAATTTCCTAAGAAGGACAGAATTTGTAGACTCAAGAGCATAGATGGAAGGCTGACAGAGGCACTCTATCCACTAGGCTTTCTACTGATTCATCATCCCCTTAGTTTCTCCCCACTCCCACCCTGATACTTTCCAGTGATAGACACTCTCCCCTGTGCACTTCAAAATTGCTATATCCATCTGGAGGAATCCAGGTCCTAGTGGAATTGAAATTCCACTAGGTATACATATGTAATGTGCTACAATAGAATGGATGGAATAAGATAGATGTCAGAGATGATATTTGGATAAAGACTTTGAATCTGTGTAAAATATTAAATAATCATATTTCCACAAGACAAAACTGAAGGGGAGGCAGGTGGCTTCAGCATATCAGACGTACACAGATGCTCCAAACATGAGAAGAAAACAACAATTCCCCTCTTACAAACAAAGCAAGCCTTTCTTGACCACATTTGTGAGCTGATCAGGGAGAAGTAATGAAAATTGCATAAAGGTTAATGGTTAATGGAACACCACCCAGGGAGTCCCAGGGAGCCTGCCACTCAAGGCTTAGGGAAAGGTGCCATATGTATTCAAGTGCTGGCTCAGCTGTGAGCACCTGCCACAATTCTGCTTTTATAGGACATGCACTGTAAGACAAGACTGAGGTGAGGAAAATTCCAACGTCAGTCGTCGGGAAGTTAGCAATGTATGGTGGCCTTGAGAAAGTGAACTGTCTACTACTGTTCCTTGATATAATAGGATAGGCAAGGGCTTCCTTGGTGGTGCAGTGGTTAAGAGTCCGCCTGCCAATGCAGGGGACACGGGTTCGTGCCCCGGTCTGGGAAGATCCCACGTGCTGCGGAGCGGCTGGGCCCGTGAGCCATGGCCGCCGAGCCTGCGCGTCCGGAACCTGTGCTCCGCAACAGGAGAGGCCACAACAGTGAGAGGCCCCCGTACCGCAAAAAAAAAAAAAAAAAAAAGATAGGCAAGGAGAAAGGTGGAAAAACTCTTTGTTTCAAAAAGATACTCTTTATCTGCAGGACAAGGTGCCTCACTGATACCATAAGCAAAAAACCTGTGAGTACAAAGGAACTTTGTTGTTAGACGTTACCCCAGGCCTGGCTGTTAAGTTGGGAGAAGACAGAAAGGACAAGGAGGAAGAGAAAAACAACAGTTACAGAAGAATGACCATTTGTTCCACTACTGACTTGGACAAGAAAGAAAGATACCGAGCAGCCATATTCTACAAGACATATGGCTTTGGGCAAGGCTTTAACTCCTCTGAGCCTCAGTTTCTCATGAAATAAGGAGAGATTCTCTCAACCGACCCAAATAGTACTTTGAGAATGATCATTTACCGTTCTCTGTGAAAACGCTCCCCTGCAAAGGTAAAGTATGTTTGTTCTTTCTGGAATCCATGAAGTCATACTCCCAACTATTTCTGTAAATAGAAGGGAAGGAAGCAGATCATTCTGATGTAGATCTTCCCTCCTCTCCACACCCTCTACACATACACAGACACACACACAGAACTATGCCCGGGGTGGAAGTAGTTACTGGATACACAAACCACAAACTTTGCAGAGGCATACAGCGCTCAAGTATGGTTCTGCACCTTCTATTTATGTGCTATCTTTTACTCTTTGTGCTATGTTTGTATCATGACTGAGAGCAGTCTAGAGGCTACTGGGAAGTAATTGGAGGTGTTTGGGTCATTTACTTGGAAAGCATGGCTACAACAGAGACCCAAGAGAGAAAAATTAAAAGATGGAAACGTAATTCCTGGAGAAAGAAATATTTTCACAATGATATAAGCAAGATTCCAGCTGGACCCTTGCTTCCCTGCTCTGCACCCCATTTCTCTTTTCCTAGTGTCATGTGTACTCCTCACATCTGTGCAAGGGCTGGACAGAGGGTCAAGAAAGCCTACCTGCACACTTGCTGAGGAGTCACTGGGCCAAATTCTCACACAACTGACACTCCTTTTTCTTGCAAAAAATATAAATGATTGCAAGTGATAGAGGTAGTAGCATTAACAAACTCATGCTTTAAGTAAATAATTTAGAACCTTCAGCAACTTAAAAATGATTGGTAACAAATGACTTGTAATACATTTCACAATGCAGTATATTAGGATACAGTCTTTGAACATGGTGACCAGTTTGTGGGCATCCTGTCTGTATCACATATTTTAACATGATAATATACACTTCATGTCCCCAATATGTATGTGAGCTACTTGAGGTCAATATTCACATTATCCATCTTTGTATTGTCTTAAGTGTCTAGCATAGTGTTGTATACAAAGTAGGTAGCCAATCAGTATTTATTTCATCCCTCTTCTACAGCTGAGTAGGTTGGGCAATAGAAACTAATGGAAACTGTGTCTGAAGACCTTACACTGTGAAAGTTTGATTGCTTACATCCTGGTGACCATCCTCTAAGGCAGACCAGAGAATACGGACAAGTGGAAAGCAATTGTAAATGTATCAGAAATAAAATCATTTTCTTTGAAATAAATGCTTTTTCTGTAAAGTTTTCACCACTTGGTAGTCTGGGGAACATTCTTCTATATAAGTTGGAGCTACAACACATTATGATTGTAGCCTCCAAGTTGTGTAGGTGACTTTTATTATTCTACCCTGAAGAGTAGCTATTACATTAGTAGGTTTAAAATGGAGTTTTGAATTTTCTTAAGAGTAATAATACTGTAAATGCTGCACAAAATTAGCTAATTTAAATAATAATTTAAAAAAACAGTGCAGCTCTACAGATGAGCTTATCTCTAGGTCCTCAGCAGGATGTCTATTTAAGATAATGTCTATTGAAGATATTTTCCATCAATGAAAGTATAAATTGATTTCATAATGATTAGTTTAAGTTCCTCTTGGGGGGTAGTTATAACTCTGAAGTTTAAAAAAGAGTCTATTTCTAAAAATGCTTTCCTTTTCCATTTTAGAAATAATTCTAACACTAGCCATCATGTTTCAGAAAGAAATGTTATTTTAGAAGCATTTACATATGTGTAACAATGTAAATATTTTTCATTAATTTAACACAAACTGTTTACCACAGCTGGAGAGTCATGGGCAAAAACAATCAAAGAAACTCTCTTGGAAATTTTCTTTCACATTTCAGTTATTCTGCATCCATCTTGAGATACTAAGGGCAGGCATGGAAAGAGGAGATGGTTAAGAGTGTAGATTGGTGTCATTAACAGGAGACTTCCAATCAAAACAGACACCAATATGAGCTGATAACTGAGGTTAAACTGTTACATATGTATTACTTCTTCTTCTTTTTTTTTTTTTTGCTGTACGCGGGCCTCTCACTGTTGTGGCCTCTCCTGTTGCGGAGCACAGGTTCCGGACGCGCAGGCTCAGCGGCCATGGCTCACGGGCCCAGCCGCTCTGAGGCATGTGGGATCTTCCCAGATCGGGGCACGAACCCGTGTCCCCTGCATCGGCAGGCGGACTCTCAACCACTGCGCCACCAGGGAAGCCCTGTATTACCTCTTTTGAGAGTCTGGGGGAGGGGCTTGGATAAACACACTTCTATGAGACCTAGCTCTTCAGAGGTGAAAATGGAAACAAAGCAACTCAACTTGATTTATGTTCCTCAAAGCCACTGTGGGAGAATAATTTATCTGGTATTGACCAATTAATTGCTAGATAATGATTGTTTCATTATTTCAAGTGTAACTCACAGGGGTTAATGGAGATTATCTGTTTTTCAACCACCAGTTTTTAGAAAACAGACACCAATACCTCATTGGCATTAAACTAATTCGACATCCCCTAGAAACTATTTATTTCCTTTCAATGTTTGAAAACCTACTCTATATAGGCACTATGGGAAGCACTGCGGATACCCTCTCCCTCCATAAAAGTGACAGTGAAACTACATTGGGAAGAAGTGAGAGAAAAAACGGCAGAAGAAGGAACATATTACAATAAATCCAAGACCAATTATTAATATGAAATTTAATCAGTAATCAAAAACTCCCAACAAACAAAAGTGCAGGACCAGAAAGCCTCTTGGTTGAATTTTACCAAATGTTTAAAGAAGACTTAATACTTATCCTTCTCAAACTATTCCAAAAAACTGAAGAGGAAGGAAGGCTTCCAAACTCATTCTATGAAGCCAGCATTACCCTGATACTAAAACCAGACACAAATACACAAAAAAAGAAAATTACAGGCCAAGATTCCTGAAGATATATGCAAAAATCTCAACAGAATATTGACAAACCAAATTCAAGAATACACTAAAATGATCAGACATCTTGATCAAGTAGAATTTTCCGCAAGGATGAGAGGATGGTTCAATATCCACAAATCAGTCAATGTGATACACCACATTAACAAAATGGATAAAAATCATATGATCATCTCAATAGATCCAGAAAAGCATTTGACAAAATTCAACATCCATTAGCAATAAAAACTCTCAACAAAGTGGGTACATACCTCAACATAATGAAGGCCATATATGATATACCTACAGCCAACATCATACTCAATGGTGGAAAGCTGAAAGCATTTCCTCTAAGATCAGGAACAAGACAAGGATGCCCACTCTCATCACTTTTATTCAACATAGTATTGGAAGTCCTAGCCACAGCAGCAAGAGAAGAAAAAGAAATAAAAGGAATCCAAATTGGAAAGAAAGAAGTAAAACTGACACTATCTGCAGATGACATGATACTATATATAGAAACCCTATGAACTCAACCAAAAAATTATTAGAACTAATAAATGAATTCAGTAAAGTTTCAGGATACAAAATTAATATGCAGAAATATGTAGTGTTTCTATACACTAATAACAATCTATCAGAATGAGGAATTAAGAGAACAATGCCATTTACAATTGCATCAAAAAGAATACAATACCTAGGAGTAAATTTAACCAAAGAGGTGAGAGTTCTATAGTCTGAAAACTATAAGACATCAATGAAAGAATTGGAGATGACATAATGGAAAGATATATCATGTTCATGAATTGGAAGAATTAATATTGTTAAAATGTCCATCCTACCCAAAGCAATCTATAATTCAAAGCAATTCCTACCAAAATACCAATGGCATTTTTCACATAACTAAAACAAGTAATCCTAAAATTTGTATGGAACCACAAAACATCCTAAATAGCCAAAGCAATCTTGAGAAAGAAAAACAAGGCTGGAGGTATCACACTTCTTGATTTCAGACTATACTACAAAACCATAATAATCAAAAAAAGTATGGTACTGGCACAAAAACTGATGTATAGATCAATGGAACAAAATAGAAAGTTCAGAAATAAACCCATGCTTATATGGTCAATTAATCTTTAAATAAACCCATGCTTACATGGTCACTTAATCTTTGACAAAGGAGGCAAGAATATATAATAGGGAAAAGACAGCCTCTTTAGTAAATGGTGCTGGGAAAACTGGACAGCTACATGCAAGAGAATCAGACTGGACTATTTTCTTACACCTTATAAAAATAAACTCAAAATGGATTAAAGAATTACGTGTAAGATCCAAAACCCTAAAACTCCTAGGAAAAAACACAGGCAGTATGATCTTTGACATTAATGTTAACAATTTTTTTTTGATTTGTCACCTGAGGCAAGGGCAACAAAAGCAAAAATAAACAAATGGAACTACAACAACTAGAAATATTTTGCCCAGTGAAGAAAACCATCAATAAACCAAAAGGTAACCTACTGAATGAGAGAAAATATTTGCTAATGATATAGGGGATAAGGGGCTAATATCCAAGTTATATAAAGAAATCACACAACTCAATATCCAAAAAACAAACAATCCAAGTAAAAAATGAGCAGAAGACCTGAGCAGACATTTCTCCAAAGAGGATATGCTGATGGCCAACAGACACGTGAAACAATGATCAACATCACTAATCATCAGGGAAATGCAAATCAAAACCACAGTGAGATGTTGCCTCACAAGTGTCAGAATGGCTATTATCAAAAAGACATCAAAAAACAAGTGTTGACAAGGATGTGGAGAAAAGCAATCCCTTGTGCACTGTTGGTGGGAATGTAAATTGGTGTAGCCGCTATGGAAAACAGTATGGAGGTTTCTCAAAAAATTAAAAATAGAACTACCATATGATCCAGCAGTTCCACTTCTGGATATTTCCCAAAAATATAAAAACAGTAATTTGAAAAGATATACGCACCCCTACGTTCATTGCAGCATTATTTATAATAGCCATGATATATATGGAAGCAATCTAAATGTCCATCACTAGATGAATGGATAAAGAAGATGTGGTATATTCTCTCTCTCTCTCTCTCTCTCTCTCTCTCTCTCTCTCTCTCTCTCTCTCTCTCTCTCTCTATATATATATATATATATATATATATATATATCATGGGGCATGGGTATGAATTCACTGCAGAGCAAACCGATAAGATTAGCATCAAAGAGTCATTGCCTGAACTGGTACACTGTTTTTAAGCAATAAAGGAGCTGGCATCACTGACTAGAACAGGATGAGAGACCTGACCTTTCCCATGGTAATATATAAGGAGTTTAAGAAGAATTACATGTGCCTTAGCTAAAGGTCTTGATTAAAATCCTGGTTCCACTATCATACAATATCCACGATTGTATGGTATTGCATGGTAAAACATTAGTCATACGATCTTGAGAAAGTTACACACCTCTCTGAATCTCAGATTCCTTGGCTGTAAAATGTGACTAGTAATTGTGACAATTACATGTGGTACTGTATGTGAAAGGTCCTACCACAAGGCTTAAAAGTAAGAGTCAACAAATATTGAATACCTTCCATTACCACCGATCCCCCCACCCATCCCATCATATGGCTGGGATAAGACACAGTCCAACAGACAACACTGGACCAACACTTCCACAAAGCTGTCCACATTACGAAACAAAAGACCTCACCATTAGAGGGCAGAGCTCTCCATATTAACAGAACTTTGTAAATTCCAATATGGAGCAAACTTGCTTCATGGAAGTATGACAGGACAAACTACTCCTTATAGAACGGGTTATGGGATTTCCAGGTACTTATGACGAAACTCTTTCTCTTAAGGAAACATTACTTGGCGTCATTGTGACCAGAGGGCTTACCAGTAGAGAGCAGTTGGTTTCCCAGTACCAGGTTTAATCACTCTACCAGGAGGCAACTCAAGAGGCAACCCGGGCCTTTCATATTAGGGGCCTCTCCAAGACATGAATCATTGATAGCAAAGACTAATAAAGAACTTACTTCACACTGGGCACCATTTAAAATGTTTTACTTATATTAACTGCTAATCATTTTACATTTGAGAAAAATTAAGGGCTTAGAGACGTTAAATAACTTAAGTAAGGTTACACAGAGATGGGATATAAATTCTGGCAGTATGGCTCCAGGCTCCACACTTTTTTTTTTTTTTTTTTTTGCGGTACGCGGGCCTCTCACTGTTGGCGGCCTCTCCCGTTGCGGAGCACAGGCTCCGGACGCGCAGGCTCAGCGGCCATGGCTCACGGGCCCAGCCGCTCCGCGGCATGTGGGACACGAACCCGTGTCCCCTGCATCGGCAGGCGGACTCTCAACCACTGCGCCACCAGGGAAGCCCCCAGGCTCCACACTTTTAACTTCTGAACTGTACTACCCATGCTACTATGACCATTCTGTAACTGAGCACTCTGCCAGGTGAGCCACATGCTTAGCATGGAAAAGTAGAATAGACTTCTTAGCCATAAGGACTTTATAATCTAAAAAAAAAAAAAATTCAAAAGACACAGACTACACCATAGATCCAGGCACTCCCTAAAGGGAGTGGTTTGGGCAGCAGGTGTGATACAAATTCAGAGGAAATGAGAAAGGACTTCATGGAGAAGGCTGAGCTTAAAGAACAATGTTTTGTGCCTGATGCACCTTTCTAAAATGGTTTTCCTCTCATGGTTTGGGTCTCTTAATAATTGATGCAGTTTACTGAACCATTGATTCAACAACCAAGATAAGCATCATTGCTGGAATGATTAATTAGCTGGAATGAAGCTTGGTTGCCTCATCCAACCTATACATTTTCATTCTTCTCCAAGATCATGGCACATCTTTTTATATAGCTTGTGCTTTCTATGTTTGATTGTACTTTAATAAGCCTTATCCAGGACTTTTTTTTTTGGCTAATAATCAATACCATCCTCCCAATAACTTTAAAAGTCTATAACCACCCCCCAAATGTTGGCTCTCTATATATTTGATGGCAAGGTCCTAGGTACCATGGCTTTTACAAATGTGTATATTGTTAGAAGCAAAATTTGAAACTCAACTTGTATTTCGTTAGAGATAAAAAGGATTTCTGCACAACACTGCCTACCTACCTTTGCCATATTCAAATGACAATTGCTTAGCTGCCATCTTGTGGCAAACAGCACACACTGTTAAAAAAAAATGTATTCAACATTTCACAGTAAGAATCAAGATTTCCATTTTAATGCCCTCTTAATGGATGGTTCTGTATTCCCTTCACCTGCCCTTAAGGTAAACACTTTTTCTGTTTTTTCCGGTCTGAGGTTTGTTGGATGTCAGAGTAACCTCAACATTTATACTTCAGTAGTTCTTTTATGACACTGATTTTGCTCTACTTGAAAAAAAATATCTTCCACTGGTTGGATGAATGCTTATAAATGCACAAAAATTTAATATTGCCCTTTTTTGAGACAAACTATGAAGTACTTGAATGTGAGACCACCACCCCTAGACACACACACACACACACACACACACACACACACACACAGTGTTTTCTAAACAGCGCTGTGTACTTCATTCTGAAAGACCACTAATTAGAGACAGTAAAATGAAATCTACCTTCACATTTTATTTCCAGTGATTTTATTTTCACTATTCGTAAAGTTGGTCAATTCAATTTTTGAACTTTTTTTATTTGTGTTGAGAACAACTTGGCTCCCACCTCTCACAAACTTTGATTTGCCCTTGGGTCTTCTTACTTATTCCAACCTTTAAGTTAGGACTTATATTCAGGCCTTAGATATAACTGGCTAGAGAATGTTGGAAGGAGAATTTGCTCCGGAATCAAGTTTGTTTTGCTGTGTCACTGTGCAGCCAAGGAAGGCAATAACCATTCGTGTTTAAGTGTACTTTGTGTATACTCAGACTATCTAGGTCTATATCCCGAATCCTGGCTTAACATTTTCATGCTTTAGCTTCCACAAATTTAAAATGGGGATCATAACGACACCTACCTCATAGGGCTGTTGAGAAGAATAATGAGTTAACACAGATAAAGTTCTTTGAACGGTGCCAAACAGAGAGTAAGAATTCAAAAAAAATGAGTTATTATGACTATTTATTGCTTATTGTTATACATTGTATATATTTAAATAACATTAGTATTGTTTATGCCTTTTTTTCTCTCTAATGCCAGGTCATTCTGCTGATGTCTGACTCTCAATGTTCAATCATCTTGCTCTTTTAATTGGTTTAGCAAGTGTTTGAGTCCCTAATGTGTGTCATGCATAATACTAAGTACTGGAGCGACAAGAGTGAAAGGAACAGGCAATGTCTTAGCTCTCATGCAGCTCACAACTGAGATGGTATTGGATGATAAACAGATAAATTCATGAACAGCATAATTTCAGGAATAACATGGACTAGAAAAAATAGGACAGGGCGATGTAATAAAGAGTAAGGGAAACAGAAAATATAAAGACCCCCAACCAGTAATCTAAATTATCTACAAAGTCAGAGGAATAAAAGAGAAGTCACAGGAAATGAGATTAGAGAAGGAGGTAGGGACCAGATAACATTGGGCTTTGTAGAGCATGTTAAGGACTTTAGGTTTTATTCCAAGTGCAGTGGAAATCCATCAGAGGTTTTAAAGCAGGGAGTTACATGATCAGATGTATATTTGCTTTTTAAAAGATCATATTTTCTGTTCCATTACTTTAAAATCTGACAAGACTTATCTTCAGAGAATGAAGCAGATATACAAATAAAAACAAATAAAAATGACAGAGATGACAAGAGAGTCCCTTCCTCAAGATGAATTGCATTTACACCCATGAGTTCCATGAGAAACCTCTTTATAACAAATTCTCCCTTTTTTGCATAATATTTTTCTGAATGTTTTCTGTTGATTTCCAACCAACCAAAATACTTCTAATTACTTCACTCTACCACCTCTAAACTTGCAAAATTCATTCTCTCCACCTTTCTCAAAATACTGATTTCACCTTTATTTCCCTTATAAACATCTTCACTGCAAAAAAAAAAAAAATACAGTCTTCCAACGTCCTACAAGTTCAAAGCATCTGAATCTACAGTCTTTTTTTTCTTTTTCTTTTTTTTTTCTTTTTGGCCCTGCCGTACTGCTTGCAGGATCTTAGTTCCCCAACCAGGGATCGAACCCACCCAGGCCACAGCAGTGAAAGAACCAAGTCCTAACCACTGGACCACCAGGGAATTCCCAGAAGCTACAGTCTTTTGATGACACTCCTGTGTATTCTGTCTTTTTCTGTGATATAACTAGGAACCAAAGGATTAACAAATACAGGGCACACTGGGGTGCTGCAGACTGTGGGAAACTGAAAACGTCAAGTAATGGGAATAGACCCTGCCACACAGAAGAAACATGGTCTCCAAGGAAATACAGTAACAATCATATGGCATGGACGAGCTATTGACATAATGATTTTTTTTTTTCTTTTTTTGGAAGTGCCATGAGACATGAGGGATCTTAGTTCCCTGACCAGGGATCGAACCCGTGCCCCCTGCATTGGGAGCGTGGAGTCTTAACCACTGGATCACCAGGGAATTCCCTGACATAGTGATATTAATGGATAAAAGAATTTCCCAAGTGTACAGAGCGTAACCACAAACTGTTAAGGTATTCAAAGATCTAAGCTGGCAGATAGCACCAAGGAAAGTCTGGTAGCTGGTAATAGGGCTTCAGTCACAGGAATATAGCTTGGGGTCATAACGGAAAAGAACAAAGGAGGTTTTCCATCCCTCAAGATTTGGTAGCTTATCAGTACGGAAAAGTCTCAGGGACCAGATAGAGACCCAGTTACTTGAACTAGGATAAAAAGTTGGAAAAGAACTACAATCAAATTTGCCTTAATATTGAATTCCTCATGTCTTGTGTAACAGCTCTATGTATGTGTCCTAAAGCAGGAGATATGGATGTATCTACAGTTGGTAGGGGGCTGAGATCAAAGACCCCAAATGTAGCACAAAAGTACTATATTGCCTTGATTTATGAATTGCATATCAATGGAGAGAGTAGCTTCAAGCAGTGAGTACTCAATCTATTCGTAGCTTCAACTACTGTTCTCCTTGGAAAAGGTCAAATTTTTGAGATGCAGGCCTATTTTCTAACAACTCAAGTGAGACCAAAAAATAGCTTCTCAGAGGCACTAAACACTTCCCATTTGATAATGTTTTTCGTCTCGAGTCATGGAAACTAATGCCTTTATAGAAAAGCAAGAAAGAAAGCACGTGTGCACAGGGAATCAGGCAGGTCACCGAACACATTGTTGGCCACACAGCTACTTGCATAATAGTTCAGAGTAACATCACTGAGAAATTGCATTTTTATACCCCTATCTTCCTCAATCTAAAGGGACTCTAGGCAAAGTGAAACCACTACATGGCCTCAAACAAAAAGCAAAGTCTAATGTTAGCTTGCAAGTCTCAAATTAACGTTTATAGTTACCTCCTCTCAAAATGCTGCTGCTTCAGTCAAGCAAGGAAACTTTATGATCTTAGTGGAGCTTTCCAGTTTAAGATTAAAAGAAAAATGTATGTTTCAAATGAGTCATTGACTTTCTGGACCAGAGCAAATCCCTCTGATCTTACAAGGGTTGGACTTCTTTCCTGGGTCTTTGAGAAAGGGACCGAAATTTGCTGTGAAATGCTGTTTTTTATTTTCACCTGTGCCTAATGCAAAATCACTGAAGTGTCCAAACAAATATCACAAAAGTCAGAACAGATTCTATATCCTCCATTACCCTACAATTGGAGACAGTCACACAGAGATGGTGAAGTAATCTAAAACACATAGCCTTGAAAAAGTAAATGTAAAATGTTGACTATGTGAATACAACAGAAGCTTAAGGACTCTCACTTTTGGTGCTAGGGTCAACACTTTCAAAGAATCATTGCTTAGTGGCTCTTCCATTAAAAAGCCTTATTAATCACATAAAGGCTGCTTTCTTGATTTCAGTATTGTGTTATCCATCGTACTCATTGTGAAATCACCAATAACGAATAAATTGATGCTGAATGCTTCTAGAGATGACACATAAACAGTGTAAATTAGAGCCAATCCAAATTCATGAACATTGCTTGCAGATCCTGTTACATACTCCATCTCCCATTCCACTGAGGGCCCGTAATCGGCGCCGGCTCCATTATTTGCAGGGCCCAGTGCAAGATGAAAATGCAGGGCCACTCGCTCAAAAAGGAAGATAAAATCATTTTTCTTCCTTCTGCAGTTTCCATCTCAACCTTCTCAAGATGTTCTTTTAATTACTATAGAATGCTGCACTCCTTAGGTGCAGGGATACTCCTGGGACAAATGTAGACACTCATAGTTACCCAGTCCCCTGGCCCACCACTTAAGGAATGGGATGTGCACACTTGGCCCCGCCCCTCAACGTGCTCATACCCATGCCTCTGTCAATGACAGAGGGTGGCAGCAGTAACTGGGCAGAGGCAGGGGAGTGGGCAGCAAACAATCAGACCTGGGGAGGCAACGGAAGGCAAAACCACGCGTGGGCTGAGTCACTCCTGATCCAATGCTCCAAGACCGGAGCACATGCTCCACTTTCCAATGGGACTTTACTTAGGAAACAAATTTAAAGGTAAAATGATCAAGAATTTCAAGACAGCAATCACAGAGTATTAAACCCCAAGTGCAGAGCCCCCTTCTGAGTGAGGGGCCCTGTGTGACTGCGTAGGTCACTCTGCAATGAAACTGGCTTTGGCCCTAACACACCCTTACCCCACTACAAAGAAAAAAGAGGTATTTAGGCATGGATTTCTTCACTTTCTCAGTCTACCATCTAAAAAGATAGCAATATCCTACACCCATCCTTTTCTTTTCTTCACCATTTCATCAAGTGACGTATGCTTCCTTCTTGTCAAAGCTAATTCATTTAGATGTGCTTTGTATTCCATCCAGTTGTCTTTTCCTCCCATATTTTCCTCTATCAAAAGTATTTACTCTTTCCTGATCTTCAACATCTTCCTCTTTCTTGGCTCTTTCCCTCCAGGTTATGAGTATATTAAAATCTTTACCACATCTTTAAAACCCTCTGTTGACCCTGAATATCCCTCTGACTATCCTATTTCTTTAATTGTCTGCACAGCCAAGGCTCTAGAAATAATTCTCTATCTTCAACATGTACCCCAAATCTGACCTCTTTTAACCACCTCCGTTATTCCCCTAGTCCAAGCCAGAATCATCTCTCTCCTAAATTACTGGCATACCCTGCTAAATAGTCTACCTGCTTCCAATTCTTGCCTTTCTAGAATCCATTCTCCACAAAACAGTCACAATGATTTTTTTCAAAACATAAGTCAAGCCCTATCAATCTTCCACTCTAAACCCATGGCAGAAGCCATCTATGGGGTACTTTTTATACGCACAAGGTTTTTAATTTTTAAGTAGTCTTATTTATCAGTCATTTTCTTTGTGGTTTCTTCCATTAATTTGTGCTCAGAAAATTCCCTCTCAGCTATAGTTAAATAAATACTCACTTTTTTCCCTGGTTTTAAAAAAATTTTTGTTCTTCTTATTCAAGAATTTAATTAATCTGATATAAGGAATATAATCGGGATATAAATTTATTTTTCAAATATTTAAACAATTGTACCAGCACCACTAACTGAATAATCCTTCTATTCCCCCTACTAATTGGTAAGGTCATATTGGTCATATTCTAAATTCTTTATAATGTCACAGGTTTTGTTGCTGTTGGTAGTGGTAGTGATAATGGTAGGGGTTGTTTTTCTGTTGGACTATTTCTTTCCATTGATGAAGATATTGATTCTTGTACCAGTTCCATATCTTCTTGGCTATTGTGGTTTGAAGTGAGGCAGGAGTGGGAGGGGGATGAAGTTAGAATATGTGATGTGACAAGGCCTCTCTAATTACTCTTCCTTTTCAAAATTTCCTTGGCTAGTCTCACTGTTTGTTCGTCCAGATGATCCTTAGAAACTTTTCATACTATTCCAATATAAATTCTTCAGGAGGCTGGAATAAAAATTACATTGGACTCATAAATTATTTTGAAAATAATTTAACAATTTAAAACTGTTTGGTGTTGCTGTCCAGAATTGTAGTCTGCTTCTGCATTTATCTGTCTTCTTTCACAACTTTTTTTTTTCACATAAATCCCAAGCCTCGTGGGGTAAGTTTACTTCTATGTTTTTAGGGGTTTTTTTTCTAATTCTGGAAAATGAACTTTCTTGGTCATATTTTCTAGTGAGGTTTTGGAATTTAAATGCAAGCTGTTTATTTTATATGTATGTATGTCCACCTTATCCTTATTCATTCTTATTCTAACAATTTTTAAGTTGAACTTCATGGGATTTTTTCCAGAGAACAATGATATAATCTACAAATAATGAAAATACTCTCTGCTTATTTTCAATAGCTTTGGTTGTCATTTCTGTTTCATGATATATTATTCTTACTTAGAGCTTCCATAACATGGTAATAATAATAACAATAATAAAAATAAATGATAATAATAGCAGCAGCAGCAGAGATAGGAGGCATTCTTATATTGTTTCTGACATTAATGACTTCAGTATTTTACCTTCTGAATCATTGCAGCAAAATAATCTGACCTTATCTTTCACTATTCCCTTACCAACACATATTCATCATAATTGCACTAGTCTATTAACTAATGACAGCAATACAGTATATATTTTTCTCAGACAATAAGTTTTTATTGATATATAATACACACACAATAAAATTCACACTTTAAGTGGAAAATTCAGTTGTTTTTAACATATTCACATAACCGTGCAATGATAACACTATCTAATTCCATTTTCATTGCCCTCATAAGAAATTCCAGGCACACTGGCAGTCTCTTCCAATTACCCCCTCACCCCAACCCTGGTAATCATTAATCCACCTTCTATCTCTATGGATTTTCCTATTCTGGACATTTCATACAAATGGAATTATACAATATGAGGCCTTTTGTTTCCAACTTCTTTCACTAACATATTTACAAGGTTCACCAATGTTGTAGAAATGTATTAGTACTGTATGCTTTTTTATTGCTGAGTAATATTCCACAATATGGTTTTACCAAATTTTGTTTTATTCATTCTTTCATGGGTTGTTTCCAATTTTGAGTGATTATGCATAATGCTTCTATCAGCATTCACATACAAGTTTTTGTGTGACTATATGTTTTCAGTTCTTTTGGGTATATACTGAGGAATGAAATTTCTGGGTCATATGTTAACTATACATTTAAATTTTTGAGAGGTATCAAATTATTTTCTACAGCAGCTACACCATTTTACACCTGTGAATATTCATGAATTCATGAGCAATTCAGCAATGTATGAGCATTCCAGTTTCTTCACATCTTTGTCAACACCTGTTACTGTCTTTTTCATTACAGCCATCTTAGTGGGTGTGAATTGGTGTCTCTTTTTGTTTTTAATTTGTATTTCCCTAATAATGAATGATACTGAGCATCTTTTCATGTGCTTAGGGACCATTAGTATATCATCTTTAGAGAAATATTGATCTATGTCCTTTGCCCATTTTTTAATTGGGTTGTTTGTCTTTTTGTTCAGTTTTAAATGTTCTTTATACATTCTGTATACAAGCTCCTTATCACATATATAATTTGGAAATATTTTCTCACACTCTGTGGGCTGTCTTTTCACTTTCTTGATATTGTACTTTGAATCACAAACATGTTCTTTTTAAAATTTTTATGGAGTCCAATTTATTAATTTTTCTTTTGTTGCTTATGTTTATGATGTCATATCTGAGAATCCATTGCCATATGTAAGGCTGTGAAGTTTTATGTCTAAAGTTTCTTCTAACAGCTTTATAGTTTTGGCCTTTACATTTAAGTGTTTGATCCATTTTGAGTCAATGTTTGTATACGGTATGAAGTAGGGGTCCAATTTCACTACTTTCATGTGGATATACAGTTGTTTCAGCATCATTTGTTGAGACAACTATCCTTTGCCCATTAAATTGTCTTGGCACCCTTGGCAAAAATCAGTATGAATATGAGAGCTTATTTTTGTACTCTCAATTCTATTCCAATGTTCTCTGTGTATATTCTTACACTAGTACCACACTGTCTTGATTATGATAACTGTGTATTAAATTTCAAAATGAGGAACTGTGAGCCCTCCCACATTTTTCTACTTTTCAACATTATTTTGGCTATTCTGGGTCCCTAGCATTTCCATATGAATTTTAGGGTGAGTTTGTAGATTTCTGCAAAAATAAGAAGTGTAATTTTGAGAAGGTTGTATTGAATTATTAAATCAATTTGAGGAGTATTACCATTTCAACAATATTAAATCTTCCAATCCATGAGGATGGGATACCTTTCCATTTATTTAGGTCCTCTTTAATTTCTTTCAGTGATGCTTTGTATTTGTGAATGTACAAGTCTAGCACCTCCTTGGTTAATTTATTCCTAAGTATTTTATTCTTTTTAATGCTATTATATTTTTTATTGGCGTATACCTGCTTTACAATGTTTTGTTGGTTTCTGCTGTACAGTGAAGTTAATCAGCTATATGTATACATATATCCCCTCCCTCTTGGACCTCCCTCCTGCTCCTACCCCCCATCCCACCCATCTAGGTCATCACAGAGCACCGAGTTGAGCTCCCTGTGCTATACAGCAGGTTCCCACTAGTTATCTATTTTACACATGGTAGTGTATATATGTCAATCCTAATCTCCCAATTTGTCCCACCCTCCCCTTCCTCCCCTGTGTCCACATGTCCATTCTCTACTTCTGTATCTCTATTCTTGCCCTACAAATAGGTTCATCTGTACCATTTTTCTACGTTCCACATATATGCGTTAATATACAATATTTGTTTTTCTCTTTCTGACTTATTTCACTCTGTATGACAGATTCTAGGTCCATCCACACCTCTATAAATGACCCAATTTCATTCCTTTTTATGGCTGAGTAATATCCATTGTATATAGGTACCACATCTTTATCCATTCCTCTGTCGATGGACATTTACATTGTTTCCATGTCCTGGCTACTGTAAATAGTGCTGCAATGAACATTGGGGTACATGTGTCTTTTTGAATTATGGTTTTCTCAGAGTATATGCCCAGTAGTGGGATTGCTGGGTCATATGGTAGTTCTATCTTTAGGTTTTTAATGTGGTAAGTGGAATTTTCTTAATTTCATTTTCAGATTGTTAACTGTTACTATAGAAAAATATAATTAGGGACTTAGTGGATTCTTCAAGATTTTATAAGACCGCATTCCTGTAAGTGGAAATAGTTTTACTCATTTCTTTACAATCTGGGTGCCTTTTGTTTCTTTTTCTTGCCCAATTTTCCTTGCTAATCCACCACTAAAATAGAGGTGGTGAGAGTGGACATCCTTGTCTTGTTCCTGATATTGATGGGAGGGGACACTCTCAGACTTTCATCATTAAGTATGATGTTAGCTGTGGGAATTTTGTAAATGCTCTTTAGCAGGTTCAGGGAGTTCCCTTGTATTGCTAGTTTTTATCATGAAAAGATGGAAGATTTTGTCAAGTGATTTTTCTGTCTATTGGGATGCTTGTGGGGTTTTTATTTTTTATTCGGCTGATATGATATATTCTATTAATTTGGGATATTAAACCAACAATCCAACCAACCGACCATGGCTTAGATAAATCCTCACTGGTCAGGTATATAAGCCTCATATAATATATATAATCACATAATACATAACTATATGTAATATATAATTATATAGTATATATAATACATATAATCCTTATATGTTTCTGGATTCAGTTTGCTAGCACATTACTGAGGATTTTTGTGTCTATATTCATAAGGGATATTGGTCTATAATTTTCTTTTCATGTGATTTTGCTATCTGGGTAATACTGGTCTTATGGAATGAATTGCCACATATTTCCTATCTTTCTCCTTTTAAACGAGTTTGTGAAGGATTGCTGTTAATTCTTCCTTAAATATTTGGTAGGAATCACCAGTGAATCCGTCTGGTCCTGAGTTTTTCTTTGTGGGAAGTTTTGATTACTAATTCAATTACTTTACTTGATATACACATATATATTTTCTATTTTTTCTTGAGTTACTTTCAATAGTTTGTATTTAAGAAAATGTCCATTTCATCAAAGTTATCTAATTTGTTGGCATACAATTGTTTAGTATTCCCTTATAATCTTTTTTATTTCTGAAAAGTCAGTAGGAATTTCCCCTCTTTGATTCCTGGTTTAAGTCATTTGAGTACTTTTATTTTTCTTGGTCAGTCTATCTAAAGTTCTGTCAATATTGTTGACCTTTCTATCAAGTTTTGGTTTCTTTGATTTTCTCTCTTTTTTTTTCTCTTTTATTTCCATTCATACTCTTCTTTTTGCTTATTTTGGATTTAGTTTGTTCTTCTTTTTCTAGTTTCTAAAGGTGAAAGCTTAGGTTAATGATTTGAGGTAAATTTCCCTCTAAGCACTGCTTTAGCTAAATCCCTTAAGTTTTGGTATACTGCACTTAATTTTTCATTCACCTCAAAGTAATTTCTAATTTCACTTGTGATTTCTTCTTTGATCCACTGTTTACTTCGTAGTGTGTTGTTTAATTTTCTTGTATTTGTGAACTTCCCAAATTTCTTCCTGTTATTGATTTCTAATTTCACTCCATTATGATTGGAGAACATTGTATTATATCAAAAATTGAAATTGATTGTGGTTTGCTTTATGGACCCCTCTACAGGGCAGGGTTTCTTGGTGGTGGTATGTTACTTATTTACTGATATTTCTGAGCTAGTTCTGAAAAGTCTGTATTCCTTTTCATGTGCAGCCACTAAACTCTCTGCTTGGTTAGCTTAGTGGTCAGCTAATGAATGGACAAAGATTTCATTAAGCATTTGGACCAGTAAGTCTCCCAGTCTTTGCCAGGGGCTCTGCGTGCATGTTAGGGAACAATATCAAGACTCAGCCAGGCAGCTTTAGTTTTCATTTCCTGCTTAGGCAGAACCTCAAGATCAGCCAGAGTTGAAAGCTTAGTGCCTTCTCAGGTCTTTCCTGAGCAAGTGCACAGCTGCACACGGCCTTGGGCATGCACAGAGCCTTCTAAATTTCCAGGACTGTGTCAGAGCTTTTCAAAGCCCTTGTGGACCTCATTCCCCAGCTTTTCTTTTTAAACTTCATGGTTAGTCAGTTGTTTGCCTCAACTGTTATCCACAACCTCAGGCAGCTGCAGAGTTAATTACTTCCCTGTAATTTGTTTCAGCAATTATCCCTGAGGAAAAGACTTTTCACAGTGGGTTAGCTCTGGGTCAGGTCAAGTAAAGATAAGTCTTAAAACTGGGGTTATCTATGGAACTGACAGACAAGTCAAACAATAGCAATTTGCTGAAAGGGGGGTGGTTTGAAAAAGTTCCAGCCCCATTCTAACTGTTTCAATGGCTGCTAAGCTGTTGGTTTTCACGATTGTGGGCTTTGGGATTTCAAGGCTAAGGATGGAAATTGGGAGAGGGACTTAAGAACAGGGCATGTTAGTATGCCACAAGGCTTACTGTTCTTACCAAGATTCAGCCATTTTTCTTGAATAAACACACTACAGAATGGTCCACATGTGATTTATATCCACCATCCTGAAAAAGTTGTTTCTGACAATTTTTGTCAGTGTTCTTATTTTATCTTGGTGGAGAGGATTTTCAGAGGTCCTTTATCTGCCATTCCCACTGACATCATTCTACTTGATTTACTTTTTGAGAGAACAATCCTTAACTTAAATTTTATTGAAAGAAATACAGACGTATTCATGAAATACTATTAAAAAATAAAGTGGAGGGCTTCCCTGGTGGCGCAGTGGTTGAGAGTCCGCCTGCCGATGCAGGGGACACGGGTTCGTGCCCCGGTCTGGGAAGATCCCACATGCCGCGGAGCGGCTGGGCCCGTGAGCCATGGCCGCTGAGCCTGCGCGTCCGGAGCCTGTGCTCTGCAACGGGAGAGGCCACAGCAATGAGAGGCCCGTGTACCGAAAAAAAATAAATAAAGTGGAAAAATTTTTAAATCACCAAAGCATTACCTTCTATTATTAATATTTTGATGTATATGAGATGTCAAAAATATTTCCTCTCAAGTGCCAATTTTGGTTGATTTATAATAACTACATTGAAAATAGCATTGACAAGGTTTCTGAGACTGTACCTAGGCTTGTATGAACTGCTTAATTAGTTATGTTTGCCATAAATGTAAAAGGAGAAGTGGAAGAAAGCACACTACACATTTGTTATCATTGGCAAATATTTTTCAATTATTTGTCCTATGTGAACACATAATAATTTTACCCACAATCATGAAATATTATTATATATATGTTATTTTGTTACCTTCTTTTTTCACATACCTTCTTTTTCACCTACTAATATATGTGATCATTTGTGTCAATAAATATCTATATCTGCATTTTTAAAGCTTCTCTTTATAACAGCACATGGATACATAATGATTCATTTTGCTTATCTTTTGTTATTCAATTTGTTTTCAGTCTTTACCTTTAAAACTAACATTGCAATGAAAAGCTTATATGCAAAATTTGTACCCTAGATAAATCATTTCCTTCTGATAAGTTTGTAGTGTAACAAGAAAGAACAAAATCGGAACTCCATGTTCAATCTGTTTCTTTGACTTTAATCTTTGCTTTTTGTTGCTTTTGTTATTCTAATCATACATAATGGCCAGCCTCAGGGAACCCTGCCCCTCTGCCTGAATGTTAAAGTGCCTCTGTTTAGCTCACAGGGAGACAATCTGACCCTGTCCACCTGTGAATGGCTGTAGAAAAGAAGAAATTAACACATCCCCTCACTGAAGCTGACCATTCCAGGGGATATTTGCAAAACTTATGGCCTTTTTACTTTACTTCCTCATCTCCTCCCCCTCTCTGTGCTATAAAAGAAACTGGCATCCAAACCCTGATAAGATGGTTTTTCGGAGACACTAGTCTCCATCTTCTCGGTCTGCTGACTTTCCAAATAAAGTCGTATTCCCTGCCTTAACATCTCCTCTCCGATTCATTGGCCTGTCGTGCAGCTAGCAGTGCGAGTTTGGACTCGGTAACAGTAGGATTGAAATTTCTGGATTAGAATGTATTATAATTTTAACACTTTTATTTACATTACTCAGTGTCACTCCATAAAATTTGTAGCAATTTATAATTCTACCAACAGCATGTTAAACTACCTGATACCCCCAAACTTTATCAACATTGTATGGTATCATTATTATACTCTTTACCATATGATAATAAAAGTGATTATTTTATTATCTCTTTATTTTTCATTCCTTTATTAATGGTCCTGATCTTTCAAAAAACTTTTTGCTATATTCATTTTCCCTTTCAGAGGAGCCTATTTTGATGTATTGGAAGATTAATCTTTTTCTAATTGTCTTGAAACTAGTACTAACTATATATTTTAAAAATTTATCTTATACATGTAAAAATACTTCTTTTCAGTTTAAAAATTTTTGCTTCTAGGATTTAACAATAAATTAAAATTACTCTGGAATGCCAAATAATTTCTTATAAAGTCTCCAGGTACAAATTTGCACAATCCTGGTACTCTTTATTTCCCATTTGTCTACATGTAGCTTTTTATAATTTAAACAATTTATTATTATTCAAAATATTTTATTTCTGGCTGGAAAAAAAAAGCCTCACAGAGAGTGATAAGTTATTACTACCACACTGTTGGACTGATGATCATCACTGTCATTTTTTCTCCCCAAAGATACAAGTTGTCTCTAAATTTTGGGGACATTTATAACTGACTAAGAGTATTTTTGTCTGCTCTCTTCTCACCTCAAAAGATTAACCTGATACTTATCTTCATCTATCTAAATGTTTTAATTTTTAATTCAATAGTAATACATGAATATAAGCTTATTTAAAAATAAAAATCAAGCATAAAGGGAGGGATATAGGGAAAAAGTAGAAATGAATCACCAGCCTCCCAAACTCACTTTTTCACCACTAGAAAATAAGCTCTATGGTCAGGATTTTTTTCTGTTTTGTTTTGTTAATGTATCCCAAGTACCTAGAAAAGTGTCTGGCATTTAAATAGCTGCTCCATCAACATCTGTTGAATACTTTAACAAATGAATGAAATAATAAATATTTAAGCACAGTTACAGTTTGCTTTTTTTCCTACTTTACATAGCTATGTGTATGTATACATTTTCCTCTCACTTTTAAATCATCATACTAAACAAATTGTTTTACAATTTAATATTTTCTCCATAACATTATAACTTGAACATCTTTTCACTAAATTGTGATCTACATTATTCTTCTAAGAGCTGCATAGTACTCCATAGTGGACATGGATCATTATTCACTTAACCATTCCCTATTGACATAAATTTCCCCCATAATGTTTTGTTATTTAAAAATTCTGCAAGGGCTCTATTTACAATAGCCAGGACATGGAAGCAACCTAAGTGTCCATCAACAGATGAATAGATAAAGAAGATGTGGCACATATATACAATGGAATATTACTCAGCCATAAAAAGAAACAAAATTGAGTTATTTGTAGTGAGGTGGATGGACCTAGAGTCTGTCATACAGAGTGAAGTAAGTCAGAAAGAGAAAAACAAATACCGTATGCCAACACATATATATGGAATCTAAAAAAAAATGGCTCTGAAGAACCTAGGGGCAGGACAGGAATAAAGATGCAGATGTAGAGAATGGACTTGAGGACATGGGGAGGGGGAAGGGTAAGCTGGGACGAAGTAAGAGAGTGACATGGACATATATACACTACCAAATGTAAAATAGATAGCTAGTGGGAAGCAGCTGCATAGCACAGGGAGATCAGCTCAGTGCTTTGTGACCACCTAGAGGGGTGGGATAGGGAGGATGGGAGGGAGACACAAGAGGGAGGAGATTTGGGGATATATGTATATGTATAGCTGATTCACTTTGTTATAAAGCAGAAACTAACACACCATTGTAAAGCAATTATACTCCAATAAAGATGTTAACAAAAAAAAGAACAATCACTGAACAAAAATAATTTTTTTTTGATTCTGCAAGGAACATTCTTCTGTGTGTGTGTATTACATGTGAGTATTTCTATAGGATAGATTCATTTCTAAGTGAAATTTTGTGTCGATGTGTCCCAAAAAGCTCTCCAAAGAGTTTTACTAATTTACTCTGCCACAGAGGGCTGATATTGCACTGGTGTATACTTGTGGAGTACATTGACTAGTGTCCATTTTTGGTCAGAGCCAGTGCCATACCAATTATTAATTTATTAAGTATCATCTCTGCTCCCCACAAAAAATATATTAAGACTTCTTTCCCCCACACATTCATCCACACCCATTTTTATGTTCACAATCTTTTAAATTTTTAAATCCAATGAATGAGGAATAATACTCATTATTGATTTAATTTGTATTTTCCTGATTACTAATTAAGTTAAGCATTAACTTTTAATGTATTCATTGGTCATTTGTACTAGTTGTTCTATGAAATGCCTGATTGTTTTTCCATTGGATTATTGACTGTTTCTTGATTTGTAGATGTTCTTGAGATATTATAGATATTAATCATTTTCTTTTATATGCATTATAAATATTTTGTCATATTTTTGTCAGTTTATTATTGGTGTTTCTTGCCATATGGGAAGTTTTATGATTTGGAGGACTTCTGTCCTGTTGGGAGGCACTTCACCATGCCAAAGTTATAACATATAACAATAACTGTGTGCAAAATTCATATTCTTATTATTTGTCTACATATCAAATTATAGGTTTCAAGTTATTTCCTTTGAAATTTTGAAGACCCTGCTTCACTGTTTTCTAGATTTAATGTTGCAGGGGTCAACTCTATTTTGTTCCTTTCTAGGTATCCTATTTGTTTCTCTTTGGAAATATCTTTATAATGATGACATTCAGAAATTTCACTAAGGTATGTTTTGATACAGGTCTTCTTTAGTTATTGTTACTCTGCATTTTGTGGACCCTTTCAAGGTAAATCTTTCAGGCTTCATTCATCTCATAAAATTTATCTTCTATTATTTCTTTTTTTTTTAAAGAATGATGGATGTTTTTATTGGATTTTAATTACAACTGTGTGTAACTTTGAACTATAAAATAATTTAAAGAGATTAAGCAGAAAATTAACCATAGTAAAAAAGCAGGATTGTTGTAGTAGGAACACATTCTACCTGCTAGCAATGCAGATTTCAGTTTTTCTTGCTGATCATTAAATTCTGTTTTCTAAGGATAAAAGCGATATAGATGCATACATACAAGCTACAGCCAAAAATATATTTCAAGCTTGTGAGACCACTGGTCTTCCCAGCCCAGTAGTCTTCCTCTGATAATGACATCCTATCACTTTGGGGGAACACATGAATGTGATTCTTAAAGATCAGGATCTGCATGGATTTCATCAGTGAAAGTTTATTCTGGAGTATTTCTAACTTCTACCAGCATAATGAAATGGTTGTTTACACCACTAAGTTTGGAGTGTCTTCTATTATTTCTTTAATCATTTTCTTCCATTCTGGCATTACTTTTAAATAGATGTTGGAACTTCCAATTCTAATCTCTATGTATTTTAACTTTTTCTAAAACTTTTTCTTCTCCTTGACCATTTTTTTGCACTCTCTTCTGAAAGAATCCAAATATTAGTTCTTCCAATCCAGTAATTAATTTTCAGCTGTATCAATTCTGTGATTCCGTTTATCAACTGTGGAGTTATTTTTAGTAGTTTGCTTAATAACTACTTAATATTTTGAATATATAGTATACAAATAAGGTTAAAAATACAAAATTTAAAAAATTAAAGGGTACACTGAAAAACTAAGGTGCTCAATCACTCATTTGTCTGAGATATCCAGTTACTCATCACAGGGCAAATACTATGACCAGTTCCTTGCATCAATTTCCAGAGATATTCTCTATATATAGAATGCTTATATATATGTATGCATTCAAATATATATATACACAATTTATAAACAAATGGTAACAAACTATACATACTATTAATCAGCTTAAGTTAGTGAGGATTTTGTTTATTTTTTATCAGTTTATCCCAAAGATTGTCATATATAAGCTAACAAAACTGCCTTATTCTTTCTAACAGCTCTAATGTCTTATATTGTATGAATATAACATAATTTGCTACAAAATTCCATTTAAATAGGCATATGAGCTATCTTCAGTCTTTTGCTATTATAAACAATACTTAAATAGCTGTCTTTTCATAAATTTCATTGCTCACATATGCCAACATAAACTTGGATAAGTTCCTAGAACTGAAATTACTATGAGAAAGGTTATGTACATTATTGCCAAATTGTCCTCCCTAAGAGTTGCACCAATTGACCATCCAGACTCCAACGTATAACAATCTCTATTTATACATACTTTACCAACAAAATATTCATCTTGGCCAATTTGGTGGGTTAAACTGTATACTGTATTTTAAATTTGTATTCTCATAGGAGTGAGGATTCAATTTTTTTTAAACAATATATATTCTCTCTGTATACCACCATTCTCACTACATCAAAGCTTCCTCCATCACTTTTAACAGGATATTAAAGTGAATATATTTCCAGAAAGAACACATAAGTGTACAACACAGTAATTTTTAACAAACTAAACACATCTATGTAACTAGTCCCTAGCTCAAGAATCATGCTATGGTTACATGTGGCCCAGAAGCACCATTCATGGCCCCTCTGAGTCCCTCTACCAACAGTAAGGATCAGTCTGACTTCTAACCCCATAGTTTATTGCACTTTATATTAATAGAATCATACGATTTATACTCTTTTGTATCTGGCTTCTTTCATATAACATTATGTTTATTAAGTGCATTCATATTGTTGTATGCAGCTATTGCCAAACTTTTCCAAAGCAGTTGTACAAATGTATACTCCCAGCAGAAGAATATGAGAGTTCCAGTTGCTCCAAATCTTTGACAAAACTTTTTTTGTGTCCTTTTTTATTTTACCCATTCTGGTGGATATATAATTGTTTCACAATGCCATTTAATTTGTGTTTTTCTGTTGGCTAATAAACTTGAGAACCTTTTCATATATTGATTCGCCTTTTGGCTATCTTCTATTGTGAAGTGTCTGTTTAAAGTACTTTGCACATTTTTAACTTGAGATCAGTGTCTTTATTCTTATTGATTTCTAGGAGTTCTTTATATATTCTGGATATTTATATATTAAGACATATACATAAATTGCAAAGTATTAAAAATATTGTCTCTCACACTGGCTTGTTTTTCCCCTTCCAATTGTGTTTTTTTGATGAACAAATTTTCACAATTAAAATAAGGTCCAATTTGTTATTCTCATTTTTTTTTCTTTTATAGTTATCACTTTTTGTGCCTTGTTTAAGAAATCTTTGAAAACTCCAAGGTCAAAAATATGTCCTATGTCTTCCTCTACAGAAAATTATTTTAGAACCTCTCACTAATAGATCTGCAACCTATCCATAATTGATATTTGATATTTATGTATGATGTGAGGTAGGAATAGGACTCAAAGTACACTATTTTTGTATGGACATCCAAATGATCCAGTAACATCTGTTAATAGATAACCAAAAAGGACCTACTGTATAGCACAGGGAATTCTACTCTATATTCTGTAACAACCTATATGGGAAGAATGAACATCTTTGAATATGTTTAAGACATTTGTATTTCCTTTTCCCAAATACCTGCCCAAGTCCTCCAATTTTCCTATTGGGTTGTCCATCTTTTACAGATTTATTTTTAAAGACATTTTATGTATTCACAAAAATTAGCCCTTTGACTGCCATAGTTTAATATTTTAACATTTTTATTCAAATTGTAAGTTGTCTTTTATTTTATTTTGGTAGGTTTTTCTGGCCATGCATACTTCTGTAAAATTTATATAGTGAAATTTGTCTTTCTTAAAAAAAATAGGTCTGGACGTTAAGACATGCTTAGAAAATGTCATTCCCACATGAAGATTATAAGAATAAATTTTGATGTTATCTTCTAATACTCTTAGATTTTTATTTTTAAATCTTTTATTCTTTTAGAATGTTTTTTTTTTGCGGTACATGGGCCTCTCACTGTTGTGGCCTCTCCCACTGCAGAGCACAGGCTCCGGACGCGCAGGCTCAGTGTCCATGGCTCACAGGCCCAGCCACTCTGTGGCATGTGGGATCTTCCCGGACCGGGGCACGAACCCGCGTCCCCTGCATCGGCAGGCAGACTCTCAACCACTGTGCCACCAGGGAAGCCCTAGAATGTATTTTATTCTAGAGAATATATTCTATTTTAAGCAATCTAATGTGATTTTCTTCCTGAAGGTTATCCATTTGTTCCAAAACCATTTATAAAATAATCCAATTTTCTCCAATGTTATGAATCACAAATTTTAATGTATTACATTCCTGTATTTATTTGACTTTTTATATACACTCTAATTTGTTCCAGCAATCTGCTTATCAATTCCTGGGCCAAAACAACATTGTTTAGTAATTATATCTATTCCTTCATTATTAAACTTTTTTCCGATATATTCCTCAGTATTTTTGCACATTTATTTTTCCACATGAAATTTATTATCATATTATTCTATGAATTAATACAAATTGTCAGTTTTTCAACTTGAAATCTCTTAAATTAATGATATCTATAATTTTATTTACAACATTTGGCATTTCAAAGGTGTTAGGATTTGTATAATATTTTTCTACATTTATATTTTATACATTTTATATTTACAAGCTTCTATTTCTTATTTTAAAAATTTATTTGTATATGCCTTCCAATGTTTCCAAAACATTTAAGGTGACTTGCCATTAAGGATAGACAATAGAAGCTGTAAGAGGTAAATTACACTTATGCTGCTTCAGGCACCTTACTGAACACATTCTTTATAAACTATATTCTTCATAACAATACTGTGAGATATTTTAAGTATTATTGATGACAAAAGAGGCTCAGGGAGGTTACAAAATTTTCCCAAGTCACATAGCTATTGAATGGTAGAGTCAGAATTTGAATCCATAGGTGTCTTGTTCCAAGTTCTGTCTCTCTTTACTACTATGCTGCTCTCCACATACCACATGGCTCTACACAAATTAAAGATCAAAGTCCATTTGGTGGAAATAAAATAGGAAGAAAATAATATGTCAATATTGTATAGGTGAGTGGTAAATTGCAAAATAAAAATAAAAATAAGCTCTGTTTTTCATTGTTGCAAAAAGGAAGAATAACAGCTTATCAGGGGAGATAAACTATTTACTGGCATCAAATTTTAAGAGGTTTCAAGAGTCTGGTGTCCTCTACCTCTAACATTCCAGGATTTAGAGAACATGCTGGTCTTCAAATGCTTTCTGACTTAATAAGCTACCATTGGAAATTACTTGTAGCTCAGAATTTTACCAAATACTCTGAAGAAGATACACTTATGTGGTATGTGCCAGAATCACCTCTGGACAATAATGATCTAAAAACTTGGTATGACTTTTAAAAGAGAAGACTATCAAATAATCTCTGGTGAACCAAACCTAAATATCATTTTTGAGAGTGCCAAGAAAGTACAGTAATAGAGGTCAGAAATGGGAATCCAGCCATTATTTCTTTGGTGCTCCCCAGTTCAGACATGTAGGATGTGTTCCTGACTCCTCTGAACCCATTCTTTCACCCACATGCATGATTTCATGAGCCAATTACCCATAAATGTATTCAGTCAACACATATTTTTTAATGATCAATTATTAACTCCATTTCCAGCCCTCTCCCCATCTAGAGAAGTGGGGGCAGGGCTGAAAATGTCAAGCTTCTAATCATGGCTTGGTCTTCCTTGTGGCCAGCCCCCATCCTGAAGGCATCCAGAAGCCCTCCTAGAGTCACCTCATTAGAATAAAAGATGCTCTAAGTGCTCTTATTACTCAGGAATTTACAGGGGTTTTAGGAACTCTGTGTCAGGACTAGGAGTAAAGACCAAATGTAAATATTTCTCATTATGAATCACAGTATCACAACATATAAATGTTTATTTTCTTATTTCTCCTTCTTTCTTACACAAATGTAGCATATGATATATGCTGTCTTGCACCTTCCTTTTTTAAATTTTTATTTTACATGTGTCTGGTGCCCCAATCTTTGTGGCTGATGCCCAGGGATGCCACTTGACTGCCTGGCTGTGGAGGACAGGGGAGCTTGCATTCCTCATCCCATGGGACTTTAATAATCACTGTCACCCAGAAAGAAGCCCATATCCTTGTCTGGTGCCCTGATTTTTACAACTGCTTCCAGGGAACACCTCTACATCCCCTGACTCTGGTGGCCAGTGGGCTTATACTCCTGGGTCCCACAGAACTGTAACTAACAGAGGGTTCTTAAACAGCTACCACACCCAAGGATCAAGCAAGGGGCAACAGGCCCAGGAGTTCAGTGTTTCTGTGGTGAGGCCTATTAGTTAATCATCATGGCTGCAGACCAAAGGGCAGGCTTCCAATTACACACACATCTAGGGGCTAACTGTAATCCTTTCCAGAAACCTTGGAAGGCAGGCTCTATCTTCACAATTTCTCTCTGTCATGCTCCAGAGCACTAGTGTCTCCTGAAGGGGAGATTTATATATGGCTAGTGCCCTGGTTTTTATATCTGGTGCCTCAGTTTTTGCAGCTGCCACCCAGAAGATGCCCCTTGATCGCCTGGCTCTAGTGGCCAGCGGGCTTGGATTCCTGGGTGCCACAGCACTGTGGCAGTCCAAGACATGGTTCTTGGTAGGCTGCCACTCCCAGCATAGTGCACAGACATTAGACTGAGGCACACTTCCCAGTCTTTCTGTGAAAGATGCACCTTTGCTTGTCAAGGAGCATCAGCCTGAAGGACAGGTTTCAGGTTTGGCACACATCTAGCGGACTATGGAGCTGCTCTCAAGAAACATAGGCTGTGGACACCACCATGGCATTCACCCTCTGCCTTGCTCCAACTCACCAGAATCTCCCAGGAAAGAGCTTATACACTTATCTGGAGCCCCAATTTTTGTGACTGCCACTCAGGAGATACTGCCTGATCACCTGGCCAGCAGGGTTTATGCTCGTGGTCCCACATGACTGAATAGATTTGCATATTATTAAAAGCTGCTACCTGAGGGTCTGGCTTCCAAACAACCTAAATCTAGGTGCTAAGATTCTCCCCTTAGAGATATTGACAGGTCTTGGCACATCCTCAACTATTAGGTACTGTTAAAAATATAATAGGCTTCTTGGACAAGCACAGAGACTTGAGACAAAACAAAGAGCTGGGCTGAACAACAACGTTCACCTCCTACATGAGATCACGCCCTCAAGACTGGGAGAAGTGTTTTTTCTACTATATAGAAACCAACAAAGTGAGTCAAGCAAAATGAAGAAACAGTAATATGTTCCAAATGAAAGAACAAGATAAAACCTCAGAAAAAAAGAAAAGAAAACCTTAATGAAATGGAGATAAGTAATTTACCGGATAAAGAGCTCACAACAGTGGTCATAAAGATGCTTACTGAACTGAGGAGAATAATGGATGAATATAGTGAGAACTTCAGCAAAGAGATGGAAAGTATAGAAAGTACCAAGTAGAAGTCACAGAGCTGAAGAATACATTAACTTAACTGAAAAATACACTGGAGAAGTTCAACAGAAGACTAGATGAAGCAGAAGAAAGAATAAGTCAATTCAAAGACAAGGCAGTGGAACTCACCCAATCAGAGCAGCAAAACAGAAAAAGAATTTAAAAAGTAAAGATAGCTTCAGGGGCTTATGGGACTACATCAAACAGACTAACATTCACATTATAGGGATCCCAGAAGGAGAAGAGAGAGAAGAAGGAGCAAAAATCTTGTTTGAAGATATAATGGCTGAAAACTTGCCTAACTGGGCAAGGAAATGGACATCCAGATCTAGGAAGCCTAGAGAATTCCAAAAAGATGAACCCAAAGAGACCCACACTGACACATTATAATTAAAATGTCAAAATTTAAAGACAAGGAGAAAATATTAAAAGCAGAAGACAAAAACAGTTTATGTACAAGGGAACACCCCCCCCCATAAGACTATCAGCAGATTTTTCAGCAGAAACTTTTCAGTCTAGAAGAAAGTGGCATCATATTTTCAAAGTTCTGAAAGAAAAATACTTCCAACCAAGAATTCCCTACCCAGCAAAGTTATCATTCAGAATGAAGAACAGATAAAGAGTTTTCCAGACAAGTAAAACCTAAAGAATTTCATCACCACTAAACTAGCCTTAGAAGACATGCTAAAGTGACTTCTTTAAGCTGAAAAGAAAGAGCACTAAATAATAACAAGAAAACATATGAAAGAATAAATCTCACTGGAAAGGTAGATATATAGTGAGATAGTGGATTAATCAGTTATAAAGCTAGTATTAAGGTTAAAATACAAGAGTAGTAAAAAAAAAACTATTGTTACAATAATTAGTTAATGGATATACAAGATAAAAAATGTAAAATGTGACATCAAATCCATAAAACATCAGGGGGGAAATAAAAATGTTCAGCTTTAAAATGGGGCCAACTTAAGTTGTTGTCAACTTAAAATAGACTGTTGTACCTATAACTTGTTACAGGTACCCCCCTTTTGCTTCTGCTGTGGGCAAGATATGGTGCTAAGTGCTTTACATACATTATTTCAGTTTATTCTTACAAGATTGGTATTATTTTTCAATGGATGAGGTAACTAAGGTTCAGGGAGATTTGTTAACATGCCCAAACCCTTCACTCTGATACCATAACTCTTACAAACTCTACCATTCTGCCTCCCCAAATATCCAGCTATTTACTGTGCTGCATTGGTACTTTCTATGAAGGTGTTTAGGTATCCAAGCTTTCATAGAAGAGGCTATTTCAGGACAATATTAAGTAGACTTTATTGAATGTGATCCCAGGTAGATCTGCTATGTTAGAACCTACAAGACTACATTAGAGTGAAGTTACAGTGTATTACCTGTGGATACATGACTACATTGTATTAGGTTAGGTGTGGAGGTCAACACAATGCATTGCCATCATAATGCAAATATAAGTGGTGAATAAATGACCATATGCCTGGCATATGTTTAATTTCATTAGGAATAAACAGTAAGTGACAAATGTTACATCTCATTTGAATCCCAATAACTAAATGTCACACTTCATAGATGATACTCATTGAAAGAGATGATTTGTGAAAAGAGGACTGGTGTCTAAATAGATACTTATTTCATGGGTCTAATTTTGTTTCAGTCCCTTAGATTTAAGCAGTAATTAGAAGCAGAGTAAAATTCTATCTTGGTCTTCCAAAGACAGCTTATGTTTTGCTTCCTGTAGGTTTTAATGTTCCCATGTCGAAGATGTGGAGCCTACCCTGGATGGTCATGAATACCCCATCTGTTCATCTTCAATAACTGGGGCATATGCTATTGGCATGGCATCCAGCCAACCAATAATTGCACTCAAGAATTTTGTCTTTTCTTTCCACTTCTGCCGTAGGAGACATATAGAAGCCAACACAAAGCCATGAAAATTTCCAGTTGTGCTCAGAGAGGCAATTAATACAGTAACAAGCAATTCCCCTAGTTCTTTCTTTCTTTTCTCCACATTTGATTACTATATCCTTCAAAGATGAATGTGGGGGCTAGAGGATCCCACTTTGAAACACACTGTTTATCTCAGAGAGGAAAAGAAATATATGTCACTTGTGGAACACTTGAGAATTTGAAAGGGTCATTGTAAACTGCAGCTAAAAGACCTTGGCACTTCCAGCCTAGGCCTCTGGTAGGGTAGCTGTTCTCCTGGCTTGCTCTTCTCTCCATCACAAATAGGTCTCTTGAAGCTTAAAACATTTTGACTGTTGCATTATGTGATGAGATTAACAACAGTAGTATTAGTAATAATAATAATGATATTTCACTACGAAGCAAATGGAAATTCACCTCAGTATAGCTGAGAGGATGGCATTACTCTATTTTAGCTGAGCATTCAGGAATTACCTTTATAGAGGAGACAAGAGAGTTGGCTGAATGGGAAACAATAGAAAAAGAGAGTAAGTCTCCTGAACAGCTATAAGAAATGATGCACCTCTTCCAAAACAATGGTTTTAATCTAGTTTTGAGTCTAAGAGGGCCTAGAAAGAGGCATAAGGTAAAGCACAACTTTTCTTAGTGAGCAACAGGGAAAGACTACATGCTTCTCATAAATGAAAATATAAGAATGTAGGTCATGTTTCTAATTCCTATAATATCTCAAAAGGTAAACTGAATCTCAAGCCTTTGGAATAATCTGTTATAAGAACAAGAATCTTATTAAAGAAAACTGAGGATGTTCTCAGTAAGATGTGTTGTGGGAAGACATGAGCCTCTAGGCAGCATAAAAAAGCCACTGAGGATTACACATAAACTTTTTGAAATTCTAACTTCCCATAATTGATATATGTGTTGATCCATGAATCTAGACCCCTGCTATAATAAGCTGTTGTTAATTATAGAAGCAGGTCATATTTGAGAGTATTTTAGGATAGAAATATGATGAGAATCACAAGTGCAAAAAAGAAAAAGATCCAAAATAATAGGAAAACAGTAAGAAGTTTATAAACTGTTAATCATTCAACAAATATGTATTGAGTACTTGACTTGGCATAGCATTGCACTAGAAATAAGGGGGTAAAAACTCAATTTCAGGAGAGTAATCAGAGGACATTGTGATATGGAGTTTGCCCAATGCCAATTTTAGATTGAAAGGATCTAAAAACAAAGGAAGAGTAGTGCCTTGAAGTATATCTGGAAAGTTGGTCCTGGTTTCTATTTAAGAAAATATTGAAGCTAAAAAGTAATACAAATGAACTTATTTACAAAACAGAAACAGACACACAGACACAGAAAACAAACGTATGGTTACCAAAGGGAACGGAGGGAAGGAATAAATTAGGAGTATGGGGATTAACAGAATCACACTACCATATGTAAAATACAAAAACGACAAAGATTTGCTGTACAGCACAAGGAGCTACAGTCAATATCTTGTAAAAACCTATAATGGAAAAGAATCTGAAAAAGAATATATATATAACCGAATGTGTGACTGAATCACTTTGAAACTAATCACCTGAAACTAACACAATATTGTAAATCAGCTAAACTTCAATTTTAAAATATCGGAGAGATGTAAACTGAAAGTAAAATTTGAGATCTTTGTAGTGCATCTCCTACATCTCACACATAAGAACAACGAATATCTGTAATCTCTTAGCTAAGGTTCATCAAGCTTTATGTTGAAAGCAAATTGATCCAAAGCTGTGATATTTCAAGACAGAGCAAAGCTCTTAGCTTCCTGACTTTCATAAATATCAGTCTTATAAGAATCATAGTCCCTGATGAAAATTTGATAAAAACTATGGACTTTCTCCCAAGAAAATTGTACATTATCTACACATATTTTAATTTGTATAGTAATTTCAGGAATTTCAAGACTGTTTTTCAGTCCACCCATGGAACTTATAAGAGTATTTGAACTTCTTAAGAGAAGATCTACTTTATCAGAAGATATTCCAGAGCTCATGGTGTGCAGATATTAGTTCTGGGAATTGGGGAAATCTGTTCACTTGGAAGTTCTTGCATGGACAGAGAGCTCTTTTAATCTTAACAGGAGGATATAACTTGCTGATTTCCAAGCAGCCTTAAGCTCAGAAACATAAACTTTGATTAGTGAGGTATGTCTTCTAAGATGGTAAGCAGGGACCCACAAATTGTTCCAACTAGATTTCAACTCATATTCAAGAATTTTGATATAATGAGAAATTCCTTAGAGGAACTTCTGTGGTGACTATAAGGTAATAGACTCCCTGTATGCATGTTGGACAGTCACCAGGAGAGGTGGGCTTCTTCCAAAAGGTATATAGGGCCTAGTACTTCCTAGAACAAACAGAATCTGTAACCTCTTATTTCAGGAAAGAATATCCCACAGATACATAAGAAAGTAGAATAAGGATAAAAGCTTTAATATGTAGGATCCCTGAAGGAATAGATACTCCCTTTTTGGATGAAGTTGGTTTATGACATGTTAAGATTAAAGTATTATAGTACAATACTTGTAGAGTCTCAGAAGGACAGTTGAAAATATGAATCTAAAACTTGGCATACAGGTTGGGGTTGGATACATAGTTTTGTGAGTCACTCATTATCTAATTATCTTTTCCCAGTTAGCCATTTATCCTTCATATTTTCCTGTCCTTGTTAATGGTATCACTATCTATTGGCCCAAACTAAAAACATGGGAGTATTTTAACACTTTCTCTTCAATTATTATCTACTTGTACCACATTTGAAGGATCATTAGTTGCTCTATACTTGTGCCATTACTTTAGTTCAGGCCATCATCAGTCCAGGCTGTTGCAATAGCCCCCTCACTGATCTCCTAGAAATCAAACTCTCTCCCCTACAGGTCAGCCTCACCATAACAGCCAGTTATCTTCTTAAAGTTAATTTATGTCATTTCATCACATAAAAAGTCTGTTGTTCTTTTTTTGTAGATTTTTTTTTAATTTTAATTTTTATTCTTTTTATTAACGTATAGTTGATTTACAAAAGGTCTGTTGTTCTGAAGAAAGTCAGTACTGCATGATCCACCTTCTGAGGTTAAATAACTAGAAATTCTACAAGCTATGTTTTCTTCTAAGAGATGCATATAACATATTATTATATTCAAGGCTCTGACAATTCCTGCCCTTCGATCCAGCATTTTCCACATATATTTGGCCATGGAATTTTTTCACAGAAACTTTATCCAAACCCTCTCAAGTTAGTGTTAGCTGAAATACATTTTGGGAAATGCTCACCTATGGGTTAAAATATAAAATAGCTTGGAATATGAGACCACATGAAGTTTGAGCCCCACTCATTGTTACAGACATTTTTAAACCACTTATTACTCCATTCCTCCATTCTCGCTCTAACTACATCAAACCTTTTACCATTTCTACATACTGAAGATTATCATTATCTTCATTATTACTGCATATACTACAGTAACAATTTTGAAAAGAAATAAAATCATAGGTATCAATTTAGTTTACCCATCCCCTATGCTCCTACTTAATATTAGGGATTGAAGATACAAAGAAAGAAAGATTAAGCACTGAGGAAGTCAAAATTTGGGGGCAAAAAAGAATGGGGACAACTTGGTGGAGTATATGTTTACTTATTTTGAAGGAAAGATGGAAGGTAAGAAATAAGAAAATTTGACTCTTGGAGGGAAAGCTGACATTTAAAAAAATGGACAAATATTTTTTGAATGCCCACTATGTGCTGAGCTTTGCACCAGACACACAAAAATCTTGCAATGAATGTTTTAATCCCATTTTAAAGTTCAGTGAGAAAAAGTAAGCAGCAAATGTAGTTTCAAATACAGATCTGTTTGACATTTTCCATGGCATTACACAAAAGTGAATTGGAAATAAAAATAAATAATAGGTGAAACATTATGGATTAGCATATTATTAGTAATAATACTAAACTATTTGATAACATTTATTGAGTGCTTACTATGAGCTAAGCCATGTTCTAAGAAATGAGACTGAAGAAAGTTATTTCCTTTCTATTTGTTATTTCCGGTCTCCAACAGCAGACTGCATATTGTTATCAATGCCACTGTTTATTAGGGAATCCATTGAGATTTTATAAGCAGAAGGTAAGTGAAGTACTTACCCACTGAAAGACAGGGTTTAGAAATCATAAATACTTACTGTACTTGGTAAATGGTTCTAAAATGAGGGTCTCAAAATAAGTGATATCAACAAGCGATGTGGAATTTCTTATGAGAAAAACAACCTTTAAAAAAGAATTCTTGAAAAATAACAGTATATATAAACCTATATATAAACAAATAATGTATATATAAACAAATATTTCAAGAGAAGATTAGGAATAACTGAAAGTTCACAATTATAAACTATAATGAAATGCATAGTAAATTATTAGTTGAAACCAAAATAAAAGCTATAATATTTAAGTCACTCACTTGTTTAAGACAAAAGTGAGGCAAAGGGGAAGAAAAGAGACACCTAATCTCTAACTGTACAATTGCAGAAAATGCATACTATATGAATGCATTGGGAAAATGTATTTACCTACAAAAGTGGGAAAATAATTCTAAAGGGGATGGGGTGAAGGAGGGGGAGATGAGGGGGTAAGAGTGAAAATTCTTAGGTATCATACAAAGACCTCATGCACTAATGGAAATTCAGGAACTATAGAAGCTTAAAGCAGTAGCTGAAATTTTTACCTTGAAGATAAAGTGGTAATAGAAAAAAGGAATAAAAGAAAATAAGTAGAACAAATTTATACTTCTGGCTATGACACAGACTCTGGTACCAGACTTGTCCTTCCACTATAAACAATTAGAAAACTAAACGAAATATATGAATTAATCATTTTCATATATTGGGAAATATGCCGTACAGGTCAGTGAACATTGAGAAAAGAAAACTGAACAAAGGGAGCCTTACTATTTCCCTGACTTTCTGCTTGGAGGTACTCTCTGCACTCCATGTGTGGAAGGGCTCCCAAACACAACAGGGCATCTTGCTGATTTCAAGAGACAGATTGAAGTTTGGGAATGCTATGTGACTATAATTTGCAAGGCAGCATACTAGAGAAGAGACAGCCACATAGAGAATGAGCTCTCAAGATCTTCATTGGTGATCTCCTAGAGTCTTTGGCTGAATAATTACTTTCAGAATATATAAAGAACCTCCAAATGTAATAATAAGAAACTGAGCAATCCAATTTTAAAAAGAGTCAAACATTTGAATAGACACATCATTAGAGAAGATACACAGATGATAAGTACATGGAAAGATGCTCAACATCATTATTCATTGATGAAATGCAAATTAAAACCAGAATGAGTTATCACTGCACAACTATTAACATGGTCAACCATACCAAGTGGTGAAGATATAGAGAAACCGGAATTCTCAAATACAGCTTGTGGGAATGTAAAATGGTACAACCACTTTCAAAAACTGTTTGACAGTTTCTTAAAAAGCTAATCATGAACCTACCATATGATCCAGCCACTCCAATCCAACAGAAACAAATATACATATCCACACAAACACGTGTAGACTAATGTTTATAGCAGTGTTATTTTTAATAGCCAGAAGCTGGAAACAACCCAATTGTCCATGAACAGGGAATGAACAAACAGTTTGTGGTATATCAATAGAGTCGAATATTATTTGGCCATAAAAAAGAATACATTATCAACATATGCAATAATATGGATGAATATATAAATACGTATGCTGAGTAAAAGAAGCCAGATGAAGAAGTACATTTTGTATAATTCCATTTATAGAAAATTAAAACTAAACTATAGTAATGGAGAACAGATCAGTGGTAAGATGACAGGGACCAGGGAAAAGCAAGAAGGTGAGATCACAGAAGCAAACAAGGAAACATTTGCAGGTAGTAGATCTATTCACTGTCATGACTGTGGTGACAGTTTTGCAAACATATATTTACATCAAAATGTAGCAATTTGTATAATTTAAATATGGTCACTTAGTATGTCAACTACACCTCAATTGAAAAGCCACAAAAGTAACAAAGGAAAAAAAGACAGTAGAATAAATGAAACCTTAGAACAATATACCTCATAAATATAAGTGCAAAAATTCTTACAAAATGTTATCAAATAGCAACTAGCTATATATAAGGATAATATATCGGGGCTTCCCTCGTGGCACAGTGGTTAAGAATCTGCCTGCCAATGCAGTGGACACAGGTTCGATCCCTGGTCCAGGAAGATCCCACATGCCACAGAGCAACTAAGCCCATGCGTCACAACTACTGAGCCTGTGCTCTACCTGAGAGCCACAACTACTGAGCCCAAGTGCTGCAACTACTGAAGCCTGCGTGCCTAGAGCCCATCCTCCACAACAAGAGAAGCCACCACAATGAGAAGCCCGCACACCGCAAAGAAGAGTAGCCCCTGCTCGCTGCAACTAGAGAAAGCCCACGTGCAGCAATGAAGACCCAACAGAGCCAAAAATAAATAAATAAATAAACAAATAAAACTTTAAAAAAAAAAAAAAGCATAATATATCATACTCAAGTGGAATTTACTCCAGGAATTCTAGATTGGTTTTCATTGAAAAAAATAATCAATTTAACTCTTAAACAACCAATGGCTCCAAGAAAAAATCCCAAAGGAAATTAGAAAATATATTGAGAAAAACGAAAATACAACATACCCAAACTCATGGGATGTAGTGTAAGAAGCTTTCAGAAGAAAATTTATAATTGTAAATTATATATTAACATTAAAAGAAGAAAAATCTCAAATCAGCAACCTAATTTTATACCTCAAGGAACTAGAGAAAGGAGAACAAAGTAAACCAAAATCTAGCAGAAGGAAGCAAATGATAAAATTTAGAGCAGAGATAAATAAAATAGAAAAACAATGTGAAAATAAATAAAACTAAGGGTAGGTTCTTTGAAAAAAATCAACAAAATTCACAAACTTTTAGCAAAAAATGACATAGAACAAAAGAGAAAAAACTCAATCAACTAAAATCAGAAATGAAAATAACATTAGTACTATAATTTTTTACAGAAAGAAAAAGTATTATAAAAGAGTACTATAAACAAATATATGCCAACAAATTGGATAACCTGGATGAAATGAACAAATTTTTAGAAACACACAACCTACAAAGACTGAACCATGAGGAAATAGAAAATCTGAATAGATCTATAATAGTAAAGAGATGAATCAGGTTCAAAAGCATCCCAAAAGGAAAAGCTCTGTACTAGTGGCTTCACTAGTGAATTCTACCAAATATTTAGGAAGAATTCATGCCAATCCTTCCCCAAAGATTTCAAAAACTTGAAGCAGAGGAAACACTTCCTAACTCATTCTATGAGGCTAGCATTATCATGATATCAAAACCAGAAAAAGATACTACAAGAAAACTACAGACCACTATCCATTATGAATATTGATGCAAAAATGCTTAACAAAATACTAGCAAACCAAATTCAACAGCACATTTAGAGGATTATACACCATGACCAAGTGGTATTTATTCCTAGACTGAAAGGATGGTTCAACATACAAAAATCAGTCAAACAAAAATCAGTCAATGTGGGCTTCCCTGGTGGCACAGCGGTTGAGAGTCCGCCTGCCGATGCAGGGGACATGGGTTCGTGCCCCGGTCCGGGAAGATCTCACATGCTGCGGAGCAGCTAGGCCCGTAAGCCCTGGCCGCTGAGCCTGTGCATCCGGAGCCTGTGCTCCGCAACGGGAGTGGCCACAACAGTGAGAGGCCCACGTACCGCAAAAAACTAAAAAAATAAATCAGTGTGATATGCCACGTTAACAAAATGAAGAAAAAAACCACATGATCACCTCAATGAATGCAGAAAAGCATTTGACAAACTTCAACACCCTTTCATAATAAAAAAATTTTCAACTTAACAAAGAATAGATGAAACATAACATAATAAGGGCCATATGTAAAACAAACAAAAATCAAAAACAAAAACCTGGGGACTTCCCTGTGGTTAAGACTCCGCGCTCCCAATGCAGGAGGCCCAGGTTCGATCCCTGGTCGGGGAACTAGATCCCACATGCTGCAACTAAGACCCAGTGCAGCCAAATAAATAAATAAATATTTAAAAAAAAAAAAACCCGCAGCTAACATCATACTCAATGGCAAAAGACTGAAAGCTTTTCCTCTAAGATCAGGAACAAGGCAACGATGCTTACTTCCACAACTTCCTTTCAACATTGTATTGGAATTTCTAGCCAGACAAAGAAAAAGAAATAAAAGATATCCAAATTGGCAATGAAGAAGTAAAATTATCTTTGTTTGTATATAACATGATCTTATACGTAGAAAACCCTTTAAGATTCCACATAAAAAATAATTTAGACCTAATAAACAATTTCAGAAAAACTGAGGATACAAAACCAACATGCAAAAATCAGTTGTGTATCTATGCACTAACAGTGAGTAATTCATAAAGGAAATTTAGAAAACAATTCCATTTACAATAGCGTCCAAAAAATCAAATCCTTAGGAATAAACTTAACCAAGGAGGTAAAAGATTGCACACTGAAATGTACCAAATGTTGTTGAAAGAAATTAAAGAAGACATAAACAGGTGGAAAGACATCCTGTGTTCATGGATTGGAAGACGTATTATTAAGACGTCAGTAGTACCCAAAGTACTCTACAACGTAATCCCTATTAAAATCACAACAATGTTTTTCTGCAGAAATGGAAAAAAATCTATCTCAAAATTTATATGGCATCTCAAGGGAACACAAATAGCCAAAACAATCAAAAAAGAACAAAGTTGGAAGTCTCATACTTCCTGGTTTCAAAATGTACTACATAGCTACAATAATAAAAACAGTGTGATATGGTATAAAGACGGACATACAGACCAGTGGAATAGAATAAAAAGCTCAGAAATAATGCCTCACATATATGGTAAAATGACATTTGACAAAAATTCCAATACCATTCAATGGGGAAAGGACAATCTTTTCAACAAATGGTGATGGGAAAACTGGGTATCCACATGAAAAAGAACTAATTTGGACCCTTACCTTATGCTGAAATGAAGCAGGACCCTATGGTACTTCCCCACCCACCTGCCATGTCCTCCACCTGCCTTTTGTCTGTGAAAAATCTTAGCCAAAGAATAAGTTTAATCTTTGAAGTGAGAAAATGCAGAAACAAAGGAAAACAGTTCAACAAGACTAAATAATAATAGTTTAGTCATTAAGCATAGTCAAGGACTTTTAGTTCCTCTTCATGGGCTATAGATAATATTCTGAGCCGCATCCTGTGAGCTGTCTTATAGATACTGAAGCCCACACCAGGTGGAAGAAGATAACTACATGATGACCAGGCTATAGCCATAACATAAGCTGCCACAATTCCAAGAATTGGCCTCAAAGAAATGGGAACAAACCGACCCTGGAACTGAAGATTAACTGTAACTAAAACAATCAAGATGACGCTGGTCAGACCACCACATGACCGATTTCAAGATGACTGTCAGAGCTGACTCTGCTGATTCTACATGTAGCCCCCTCCCTCCATCTATAAAAGCCCTTGCCCACTGATTGTCAGTCGGGGGTAGTCGGGCTCTGGACAGGAGTTTGCCCTCCCCCCACACACACCAGTTGCCGGCATCCAAAAAAAAAGCAAACTTTCCTTTCCACCAACCTTGCTTCTTTATTGGCTTTTGGGTGGCGAGCAGCCGGACACCCACTTTCGGTAACAATACTATATACAAAAATTAACTCACAATGGATCAAAGACCTAAATGTAACAGCTAAAACTATAGAACTCTTGGATAAAAACATAGGGAAATGCTTTATGACATTGCATTTGACAACGATTCCTTGGATATGACACCAAAAGCACAGGTAACAGAACAAAAAATAGATAAATTGGACTTAATCAAAATAAAAAAATTTGTACATCAAAGAACATTACCAACTAAGTGTAAAGATTTCCCATTTATCTGAACTGGAAGAAAGTATTTGCAAAACATATGTTGAAAGGGATTAATATCCATAATACATAAAGAATTCCTACAACTAAGCAACAAAAAGCCAAACAACCCAATTTAAAGGTGAGGAAGGAGTTAAGTGATCATTTCTCCTACAGATGGACAATAAGTCCACGAAAAGATGCTCAACATCACTAATCATCAGGGAAATGCTAGTCAAAACCACAATGAGATACCACTTCATACCCATTAGGATGGCTACTATCATAAAAATAGAAAATGACAAGTGTTGGTAAGAATGTGGTGAAATTATAATGCTTGTGCAGTCTTGATGAAAATGCAAAGTGATGTAGCTATTGTGGAAAACAGTATTGTTGTCCCTCAAAATTAAAAATAGAATTACCATATGACTGAGCAATTTCTCTTCTGGTATATACACAAAAGAATTGAAATCAGGGATTTGAACAGATATTTGTACACACATGTTCATAGTAACATTATTCACAATAGCCAGAGGGTGGAAACAATGCAAACCTTCATCAATGGATGAATGAATAAACAAAACATGGTATATACATGCAGTGGGGTACGAATTTCCACTAAAAAGGGAAGGAAACTTTAACAAATATTACAACATGGATGAAACTTAAAGACATTTTGCTATGTGAAACGAGCCAGACACAAAAGGACAAATATGGTATGATTCTATATATTATGTACCTAGAGTAGTCAAATTCATGGAGATAAGAAGTAGAATAGTGGTTGCTAGAGATTAGGTGGAGGGAGAAGTGGGCAGTTAATGTTCAACCGATATAGACTCTCAGTTTGTGAAGATGAAAGTTCTGGATATGGATGTTGGTGATGGTTGCACAACAATGTAAATATACTTAATATCACTAAACTGTACAGTTAAAATGTTTAAAATGGTAAATTTTATGTTATGTGTATTTTACCAGAATAAAAAATCAATTCAGTCCACCGTATGAAAATAATCAGAGTAAACATTTTAAAGGTCAGAAAAGGTGCAGAAAAAGCATTTTACAAAGTTTAGCACACATTCATGAGAAATATTCTCAGTTATTTAGGAATAGAAGGGATCTTCCTCAACATGATAAAAAGCATAAACAAACAAAATGAAACAAAACAGAAAAACAAACCCCAAACTCTTTAGCTAACATCTTGCCTAATCTTAAAAGACTGATTTTTTTCCCTTTAAGATTTACAACAACGCAAGTATGTTATCTTCTCACCACCCCCATTCAATATTGTACTTGATGTCCTACCTGCTACAATGAGGCAAGTAAAACAAATAAAAGATGTAAAATTAAAAACAAAAAGTATACTCTTATTATTTCAGAAGATGTGATTGTATTCATACAAGCTCTCATAGAATTTTTTTAAAAACTTACTGGAAATCCTAAGTAAATTTAGCAAGAAAGTTGAATACAGGATCAACACCCAAAAATCAACTGTATTTCTATATACTAGAAACAAACATTTGAAAAATGAACTTTCAAATAACTATTTACAATAGCATCAAAAACCATGGCATATGTAGGATAAATTTAACAAAATATGTTCCAGATCTGTACATTGAAAACTATAAAACATTATTAAAATAAAGTATTTTTAAACCTAAATGAATGTAAATATATAGTGAATTCATATATGGAAAAGTGCATTTTGTTGAGATGTCAAGTCCCCCAAATGGACTATAGATCCAACACAAAACCCCGGCAGACATTTTTTTGTAGGAATTAATAAGATGGTTGCAAATCTTACATGGAAATGCCAGGACCCCACAATACCCAAAACAAGTTTGAAAGAGAAGAGCATTGGAGAACTTACATCTCCAAGTTAACAACACTTATCATAAAACTTATAGACTTTAGGAATAGAACAAGACATATGGTCCAATTGATTATACAAATGTGCTAATTTAATTCAATGAGAAGTGAACAGTTTTTATAACAAATTGTGCTGGACCAACTGGGTATGTTAGGAAAAAATTTAGTGCTATCCTTACTTTTCAACACATACCAAAATGAACACAAAATGGAATATAGACCTAAAAATAAAAGATAAAATTGTAAAATTGTTCTAAGAAAACATAGAAAATATCTTTGTAAACATAGGTTAGGCAAATATACAACATAAAAACCTTTAGCTGGGACCAGAATAAAAGGTAAATTGGACTCCAACAATAATTCCAACACAATAATAAGAACAGCAGAACTTTGCTCTTCGGAAGGTACTAGTAAGAGAATGAAATGGTCAGTTACAGACCAGGAACAAAATATCTCACAATAGAATTATATCCAGAACATATTAAAAATTTTTGCAGCTAAAGACTATACAGCATACATGGAGTTTTAGGTATGGCTGATGTTAACCGTGAAGTAGAATAGAATCCCCCCACCAATATTTCAGCATTCTCTTTACAAAGCAATGGCAGAATCACAGAGAGAGAAGTATAGTTGTCAGAGAGTTTCCGCATCATATTCACTTGAAAATCCTGTCATTGTCTTTATGCTTATTTCTAAAAGTTTTCTGTATTCAATCGATTTTTAGAACTTGCCCAGAGATTTTCTGATGTGGGCAAAGATTTTAGAGGAAGGTTGTTTTCTCCTCTGTACAAAGTTTGTGTTTTCAAAGCTCACCACTCACATCCTTCCAACTTTCCAAAACTAAAGTCTACAATTCCAAACAAAACTATAGAATTCAGGTCTATAAAAACCTCTTTTGCCACAAAAGAAATTGATGCTGGAGGGGAGGCAGATGTTTTCTCACAGACAACTTGTAAGTTTTATTCTAGGCATCAGAATTGGTGCAGCTGATAGACTGAGTCATTAAGTTAAATGCCCTGACTATTCTTAGGTTTGTTTGGTCAATGTTTGTATTGTGACTGATAAATTTTACACTGTTTAAGGGCCAGCAACCATGATATTGATTAAAATTAAAATAACATACACTCATCTCAGATGGAAGAAGCGGTACAACGGACATTTTTAGACTTCTCTGTTAGTGTCAATCTGGGTGGGCCATGAACTGCTCAGAAGGTTTTAGGGTTCATGATTTAGTTAAGTAGAAGTGACCTACAAAATATTCCCTAGCTGGGTAGGTCACAAAACTCAAATACCAAAAAGAGAGAGAGAGAAAGCACTGAATAGAATCAGGAGACTTGCTACGGTAGGACAAGATATAGGATATAAAATCCAGAAGGAGACAGTGATAGTTACAATAGCTACTATTTCTGGAGTGCCTTCAATTGTTGCAGAAACATCAGCCTTAAGAATGAGGTATTATTATTCCCACTTAATTAATGAAGAAATTGAAACATAGAGGGGTTACATACCTTATCCAAGATGATACAGCTAATAAGTAGTAGATCTGGAATCTGAACCTCATCTTTCTTTAAAGCCAAATTATTGTCCCCCATAATAAACAGGGTTTGTGACTTTCAATTCCATCAGACAAACTATTTGTTCTCTGTACTATTTTATATTATTTTCTGGGTGTAGGTGGCCTTGGGACAACTGGTATTGATCTGACTCTGAAGCAAGCCAAAGATATCCAGGTAAATCCTGATCTGATGAGGCAAGGATAGAAATTTTGGGTTATCTCATGGTAAAGCTCTGTTTGCTTTTATTCGGAATGTACAGATACATTCCTGTCAGCAGACAGCTTCAGTGATTACAATCATTAATGTAAACACTAGATTTCTATTCCTGTTTTGTTGAATAGAGCAAGGGCTGAAGTGTTTAACTCCAGGAAGTCTTTTTTTTTTTCCAGTGTTCTACAGATATATTAATGTATAAAACTGACACCCAGAAAACCAATAGAATCTTGGAGTTGAAAGAAACCTTAAGAGATGAAAGGTGACCCAGTTTAGTCCTTGCATCCCAGCCTCAAGGTATATTAATTGTTATTGGGGTTGGGGAGGGAGGGTTGAATATTACACCTATTCTCCATGTAAAGCTGCTCATATTGAAATGATTCCTATTATTTAGGAATGTTCAAACTAGACAGGATCCAAAGAGATTGCCTAATGAAATTATTTCATTTTACAGATGAGGAAACTGAAGCTACACCTACTGTAAGACCACACCTATTGTTGAATTGCGGTATGGGGTTTTTCCTTCTGGATATAATACTGGCAGTTTAAATTAAAATCATGTCAAGGAAATTTCAACTCTAAACCCAGGAAATCTGAGGAAGTGTTCCTTCTCTGCTTCTCCAAAGGAGAGAGTGTCTGTGTGTGTGTGTCTGTGTGTGCACACATGCGTGCATGTGCCCCCAAGGGCAGGCACATGCACTTGGATGTGTGCGTAGGTGTTAGAGATTGCAAAACTATAAGCACTACTGGCTTTAATAAAGAAATGCCATGGACTTGAGCATTTGACTTAGATTGAAAATGACTTTCTGCCAAGAGAGGCTCTCTACTAGTTTTTGGCTAGCGGCAAATGCAAGATAGGATCACTCCTGTTCCAGAGCCACCAGCAATCCACACCAGTCATGGTTACTAACCTACACTCCAGGGGTGAGGAGGTCAGAATTCTTTCACATGGACTGATGCTGAGTTTGCCTAGAAGAAAATACACACTTCCAAATACCTTCCACATCTGGATCCCACACTGTAAGACTTGGCAGTCCAACTGCTTTAAAAAATGTTGCAGCATTGTTAGATAACCTGCCAGGATATGTTGAAATGGTACAGTTTGGAATATTCCACATATGGGTAAGTATATAAGTCCTGAAATGCTGTTTTTCTTGTCCTCTATCTGGCAGAGAAGTGTAAATATACAGTCAGAAGTTCAATCATGGTTCATATTTAGCATATTTATTCATCTTTGTGTTAATTATATTTTTGGGGAAAGTACCATTTAAAAGGTGCATTGCCTAGTGTAATAGCCTAGTTGCCTGGAAAATCTTGTGTATAGAGAGATCTCTAATATACTGTATTTTCAATGTGTTCATCTTTTTACATAATTGCAATTATATTTTTCATTAGGGATTGCTCTGATTCAGTGGTAAATCCTGGAACACTGTGTTAAGAAGGATTCTGAAGTTTCATCAGGGTTCTCAGTAAGAAAGAGTACCCTGAGTGGTTAGTGATTTTGGCATTAGTGTGAAAAGGGAGAGTAGTGAAAAACTACCATGTATCTAATACACTTGAAAAGTTAATTTTTTCTAATTTTTTGTTTTTTTAAATAGGTAGTATAGCAACATAGCAAATCGTAAAAATAACACAGAAGAATATATGAGAAGTTATTTTCCCTTCCATTCTTCTCCCTCTGTTCCCAACTGCCACTTCTTAGAGGCAACTATTTTTGCAATTTCTTTCAGAGATAGTCTATGCTTTTAAAAGCATTTCTGTATAAATATCTACTTTTTACATGAATTTTAGCATAATACATGTATTTCTACACCATTCATTTTAAAATAGCAAATTTTATGTTATATATATATCTTTACCAAAATTTTAAAAAATTAATAATATAGCACAAAACATTGAATTGTGCCCTTTAAATGGATGAATTATATAGTATGTGAGTTATTCATATGGCTGGATTAATATCTGCCATATTTGTTATTGTTTTCTATTAGTTGCCTTTGTTCTTTATTTTTATCTTTCAATCTTTTTCTGCCTTTGTGGGTTTTTTTTTAAATTTATTTATTTTTGGCTGCGTTGGGTCTTCTGGGTCATCGTTACTGTGCACGGGCTTTCTCTAGTTGCGGCGAGCAGGGACTACTCTTCATTGTGGTCCACGGTCTTCTCATTGCGGTGACTTCTCTTGTTGTGGAGCACGGGCTCCAGGCACGCAGGCTTAGCACGTGAGCTCAGCAGTTGTGGCTCACGGGCTCCAGAGTGCAGGCTCAGTAGCTGTGGCACACGGGCTTGGTTGCTCCGCAGCATGTGGGATCCTCCCGGACCAGGGCTCAAACCTGTGTCCCCTGCATTGGCAGGTGGACTTTTAACCACTGCGCCACCAGAGAAGTCCCTGCCTTTGTGGTTTTAATCAAGCGTTTTGTATGATTCTGTTTTCCCTCCTTTCTTGGCATATCAGTTATATTTCTTTCTTTACTTATTTTAGTGATTGTCCTAGGGTTTGCAATAACTTACACTTAATCCAAGTCTACTTTCAAATAATATTATACCACTTCACTGGTAGTGCAAGTACCTTGTAATAACAAAATAATCCTAATTCCTTCCCTTGTATCATCGCTGTCAATCATTTCACTGATACATAAGCATATATATATATAAGCATACATAATTGAATACATTGTTGCTATTATTATTTTGAACAAGCTGACATCTGTAAAATCAATTAAGAATAAGAAAAATAAAAGCTTTTATTTTACCTTCATTAATTCCTTCCCCAATGCTCTTCTTTTCTTTACATAGATTTGAGTTTCTGACTTACATATTTTCCTTCTCTCTGAAGAACGTCTTTTAACATTTATTGCAAAGCAGGTTTGCTGGTAGCAAATTCCCTCAATTTTGGTTTGTCTGAAAAAGGCTTATCTCTCCTTCACTTTTGAAGGATAATTTCACAGGGTATAGAATTCTAGGTTGGTGGGGTATTCTTCCTCTCAACAGTTTAAATATTTTTCTCCACTCTCTGCATTGTTTTTATGGTTCTGAGGAGAAATCGGATGTAATTCTTATATTTGTTTCTCTATAGATAAAGGGTTTTCCCTCTGACTTATTTCAAGATTTTTTCTCTATCTTTGAATTTGATATGCCTAGATATGGGTTTTTTGTTGTTGTTTTTGTTCTTTTTTTCAATTATCCTGCTCAGTGTTCTCTGAGCTTCCTGGTCTGTGGTTTGGTGTTGGACATTAATTTGGGGGGAAATTCTCAGTCCTATTCCTTCAAATATTTCTTGTTCCTCTCTCTCTTTCTTATCCTTCTGCTATTTCTAGTATGCATAATTTTTACCTTTTGTAGTTGTCCCACTATTATTGGATATTATGTTATGATTTTTTTTCAGTCTTTTTTCTCTCTGCTTTTCAGTTTGGAAGTTTCTATTGACATATCCTCAAGCTCAGAAATTTTCTCTGCTGTGTCCACTCTAATAATGAGCCCATCAAAGCATTGCTTTTTAGTTTTTTCTTAGAATTTCCATCTTTCTGCCTACATTACCCATCGATACTTGCATGTTGTCTACTTTTGCTTTAGAGCCCTTATCATATTAATCAGTTGTTTAAAATTCCCAGTCTGATAATTCCAGCATGCTTGCATATCTGAGTATGGTTCTGATGTTTGATCTGTCTCTTCAAACTGTGTTTTTTTGCCTTTTAGGGTGCCTGGTAATTTTTTATTGAAAGCTGGACATAATACACCGTGCAAAAGGAACTCTGATAAATAGACTTTTAGTGATGTGGTGGTAAGTGGTGGAGTGGGCAGGAAGCATTTTATAGTCCTATGACTAGGTTTCAGTCTTTTAGTGAGCCATTGCTTCTAGGCTCTAAACTTTATAAGCGTTTCTCAGTTTTCTCCTCACCTTAGGTGTGACAGAACAGCTAGAGGGAACTGGCATGGGTATTTCCCTTCCTCCAGGTCTTTCTCTTGAGGGCTGGCCTTGTTTAAAAGAATAAAATGATCTGGTATGATTTATAATGGTTACATTTCCCCTCCTTCTGCAAGAAGCACAAGGGAATTTTTCTCTGATGTCTCCCCTGAGAACATGGTAGAGTTCCTAGAGGTGAAACTCACCAAAGTTTGGGGAAGCTCCCAATGACTTGGCCTTCCCTGGGGTTTTTAACTCTCAGACTTGTCCACACTAAGCCTCCAGAACTTCAGGTTTTCCTACCTCAGGTACCAGTTCCCATATGTGTTTCCGCTCATGGTTTTTTGCTCCAGTAAGTTACAATTCTCTGTATCTGCCTGTCTGCCTCTCCAATGTGGGGGGCAGTGGTTTTCCCTCACTTCTCTGACAGATATAAGAAAAGTTGTTAATTTTTCACTTTATACAGCTTTTTACTTGTTGTTAGGATGAAATGACAACTTCCAAGGTCTTTACATGCGGGACCAGAAACCAGAAGTATCTGCACCATGTATTTTTCAGTTAATAATTGATCTTGGAAATTATTTCATATTATAATACAGCATCTGTTTTTTTTTCTTTTTAACAGGTGCATAGCATTCCATTTTAAGAATATCTTATCACTTAACACTCCCCTATAAATTAGTATTTTGGTTCTTTTCATTTTTTATTATAAATAATGCTATAATGAATATCCTTTTACATACTTCTTTGCACAAATATGCAAATCCATAGGATAAGTTGTTGGTGCAAAGAATGTAGACATCATTGCTAAATCTTCCTTTATAGAAATTTTATCAATTTATACTCTCACCAACAACATAAGTGCCCAATTCTGTATATTCTCATCAATGTAGTATATTAGCAAACATTTTAAAAATCTCAAACAGCATAGTTGAGAAATGGTATCTCACTGTAGTTCTGTTTTGTGATTTTCTAATAATGAGTGGATTTGACCATTTTTTAATTTGTTTAATTGCCATTTATTTTTTTCCCTTTTCTGTGAACTCTCTGTTCCTGTCTTTCCCCCAAGTTACTATTGGTCTGTTTATCTTTTTATTATTCATTTATAGGAGCTCTTTATATGTAAAGGAAAATAGCTCTTTGTCATGTGTACTGTATATATCCATTTTCCTACTATGTAATTTTCTTTTGACTTTTTAACAGTATTTTCTTGCCATGTAGAATTTTTTAAATATTTAGGTGGTTAAATTTATTAGTTCTTCATTTGATTGCATCTGGATTTTGCATTATGCTTAAGAAGGCCTTTCTTTACTGTTTTTATATTTTTGCTTTTTCTGTTTAAATTTTTGATTCATCTGGAATTTATTTTGGTTAAATTTGGGAATTAGGGATCCAACTTGATTTAGTATTATTTTCTCTGCTGGCTACCCAGTAGGCCAAATTTTGAGTTGTGCTACTTTAATGAAATGCTTAAACATTTCCTTATTTCCTGCATAGTTTTTGGTAATAGGATTTTATTATATCAATATTGTAATAGGAATATCATATTTAAAACTGTTAGTAGTTCCCAATTTTTGTTATTATATATTATGCTACAATGGCATTCTTCATGTATATTTTCTTATTTCTGATGAATTATTTCTCTGGGACTCATTGTTAAGAGTGGAATAATTAAGTTCTTCTAAGTATGGTCATGTCACTTTCCAAAAGTGTAGCAGTTATTAATCCTGCCATTGAGTAATAATATCTCATCAGTTTGGAGTGTTATTTTTGACTATTAAGCTGAACAAATGAAAATCTAAGCTTGCTTTAATTGGCATTTATTTGATTATTAGAGGGTAGGAACACTTCTTTTGTGTTCATTTACTCTTTTCACTTAGTGGAAAGACCATGGGCTTTGGGACCAAACAGATCTGGCTTTAAATTTCAGCTCTGCCACTTCTTAGCTTTGGTATCTCAAATGAAAAATGTATATAATAATACCTGCTGTGTAAGGATTTTTTGATGGTCATATATGTGGTATATAAAAAATCTAACTTGGGTACTGATTTAATGAATAACAGCTATTATTATTATTTCCCTTTGTGTGAACTGTCTATCATGTTCTTTGTAAAAAAAATTACACTGTAAAGAAATACTAAAGAGGCTGGATGAACACTGGAACAGGAACTGGAGATTTACTAGCCATAAGACCCTGACCAAATCACTTAAATACTCTTGAGTGTTCATTTCCATGTAAAGAAGGAGATAATTTCTATCCTGCTCACTTTGTTTTTGTGAGGATTGAATAAGATAGCAGACGTGACAGAACTTGAAAAACATTAGTTAAAACATTAATGTATTTTTAATATTGAGCTGCATGAGCTGCTTGTATATGAGCAGAAGACCTAGAGAAATGCAAATCAAAACTAAATTGAGGTATCCCCTCACACCAGTCAGAATGGCCATTATCAAAATATCTACAAACAATAAATGCTGGAGAGGGTAGGTATAGAGAAAAGGGAACCCTCTTGCACTGTTGGTGGGAATGTAAATTGATACAGCCACTATGGAGAACAGTATGGAGGTTCCTTAAAAAACTAAAAATAGAACTACCATACGACCCAGCAATCCCACTACTGGGCATATACCCTGAGAAAACCATAATTTAAAAAGACACATGTATCCCAATGTTCATTGCTGCACTATTTACAATAGCCAGGTCATGGAATCAACCTAAGTGTCCATCAACAGATGAATGGATAAAGAAGATGTGGCACATATATACAATGGAATATTAGTCAGCCATAAAAAGAAACGAAAATGAGTTATTTGTAGTGAGGTGGATGGACCTAGAGTCTGTCATACAGAGTGAAGTAAGTCAGAAAGAGAAAAACAAATACCGTGTGTTGACACATATATATGGAATCTAAAAAAACAAAAAACGTTCTGAAGAACCTAGGGGCAGGACAGGAATAAAGACGCAGACGTAGAGAATGAACTTGAGGACATGAAGAGGTGGAAGGGTAAGCTGTGAAGAAGTGAGAGAGTGGCATGGACATATATACACTACCAAACGTAAAATAGATAGCTAGCGGGAAACAGCCGCATAGCACAGGGAGATCAGCTCGGTGCTTTGTGACCATCTAGAGGGGTGGGATAGGGAGGGTGGGAGGGAGACACAAGAGGGAAGAGATATGGTGATATATGTATATGTATAGCTGATTCACTTTGTTATAAAGCAGAAACTAACACACCATTGTAAAGCAATTATACCCCAATGAAGATGTTAAAAAATAAAAATAAAAAATAATGTAAAGTATTTTTACTGTTACTATTATGATGAGGAAAAGTAGATGCTCAAAATCCCTATGGCTAAGACTGGCATCCAAAATCTACTCTCTTTCCCTAATAGTCTGAATTATGAGATACTATCAGTGTGGACTATGGTTCTCTTAGGGAATTCTCCATGTCAGCAGCAATTTGAAGTGGGTAGGGGAGCAGGCTTTTACTTTTGACATAGGGTATCCTTAGAGAAGGAACACATGCATGTAGCAATTTAGGACACTTACAGGAAATTTAAATCTGCATATACTTATGGAGAGTAACTCATAATAGGCCATGGTCGTCTCAAGGGTAATTCTTAATCCCTGGACCTTTGGAAGTCAGGATCACAAGACCTTTTGATATCTTAGAACAGTCGAATGGAAAAAACATTGTAATAACTCATTAGCATAGGAATATATCCATAACGGAAACTGAATACAGTTAAACTGAGCCAAGATGGTGCAGCATGAGGGTCACGAATGTCATTTCTTGAGGCAAGCAGACCTGAATGCCAGTCTTGTGTTTGTCACTTATCAGCTGAGTGACATTTGTCAAATTGTCCCACTTTTCCTGTAAAGTGGGACTCAATAGTTCCTACCCCAAAGTGTTGTTATGAGGGTTACATGGAAAATAATGGTACTTGTAACGTGCTTACTTAGTACAATTCCTAACACATAGTAAGTACTGAAGAAATGGTAGCTATTATTAACACTATTAACACTATTAACATTATTAGTTATTATTAGCAGTATTATTAATATCTCAATTAATTAGCATAATCAAAAATTTCACGTGTGTGTGTGAATAGAAGTAACCATGATGGTTAACTCTTTTATTGAGTAACAGCCCTGAACAATACTCTTTATCTTTTTTTTTTTTTTTTTTTTTTTTTTGCTGTACGCGGGCTTCCCACTGCTGTGGCCACTCCCGCTGCGGAGCACAGGCTCAGGACGCGCAGGCTCAGCGGCCGGGCCCAGCCGCTCCGCGGCATGTGGGATCCTCCCGGACCGGGGAACGAACCCGCGTCCCCTGCATTGGCAGGCGGACTCCCAACCACTGCACCACCAGGGAAGCCCAACAATACTCTTTAAAAGGAGCCTTATAAATGCAAAATTTGAGAACTTTAGATGGTAGAACTGGATCTGTCTAGAGAGGAAAAGTAAACTGTTTCTCTCAAACTTCACAGAGGTACCTTCACACAGGTTGAAAATACAGGAGAAAATAAAAGTTAGTTACAAGTGGACATTTGGTTAGAAATATACTAGACTCATGGTAATTTGGAAAAATTATGAGGAGATTTGAGAGAGCCTGTTAAAGTAATTAGCCTGATAGAATCATCAATAGAAAATGTACATAAGAAGTTAGTGGTCGATTGTGTTTGCAAAATAAATCCAGATGCAAACTAAAATCAATTTATTTCCACAGGTCAACACTGCTTTTCTATAGACTGCAGCATAACAGGTGAAAATGTCAGACATTTTTAGGAAGGGAAAGCAGGTGGATTATTAACCTAACAAACCTTTTCATCAAACCAAACAACAAATTCTGAACATGCCATGACCTTAGTTTTTTTTTTTCAAATTTTTCTTTGACGATGAATTTCAAGTCATATTTGAGGTTGGCAAGGAGCATAGAGTATGGAATTTTACACCAAACATCCTAACAGGTCTGCATAGCTCTAATTTCTTTCACACCCATTTATCCTGCCCATGCTTGTACGACCATTTCTTTTTTAAAAGGACCTAATTATGCTAATTTTCTGCTTAAAATTTACCCACTATCAGTAGATTAAATCTAAACTCCATAGTAGGGTTATAAAGTCTTTTACAATAATGCTTTGACATGTATCTTCTAGCCTTATTGTTCTCTACTCTTACTTTTTCTTCTCTCCTCTAACCACCACCCCTCCCATACATCTGGTTCTTACACTTAATGTGCATCACAATCAGGTCAGAAGCTCATTAAAAACCACAAATTCGGGCTTCCCTGGTGGCGCAGTGGTTGAGAGTCCGCCTGCCGATGCAGGGGACACGGGTTCGTGCCCTGGTCCGGGAGGATCCCACATGCCGCGGAGCGGCTGGGCCCGTGGGCCGTGGCCGCTGAGCCTGCGCGTCTGGAGCCTGTGCTCCGCAATGGGAGAGGCCACGGCGGCGAGAGGCCCGCGTACCGCAAAAAAAAAAAAAAAAAAAAAAAAAAAAAAAAAACCCCACAGATTCTTGGGCCATATCTCTTGAAATCTGGCAGTGGCCCATAGGAATTTGAGTTTCTAACAAGCAAAGGAGTTGATAATCAGATCTCAGTTTGAAAAACAGTGGCCTACACCCTGTTCCAACAAATGTCTTCTCATTCCTTCAAAAGTCCATCTCAGTTTGTACCTCCCCACCTTTCCATCCTTATGTTTAAATTCCTTTCTTCCCTTTTCTCTGCCTGATGGAAGTTACTTCCTCTTTGAAACTTTTGCCCAAAGAGAATTACTGTTCCTTCTGTACTTTGCATGCATGTTGAATGCTGAAATTTCTATTAACCTTAATCAATTTAGACTTGCTTCTAAGGGTTGAGACTTTCTTGGTCATTTTTGTATCACACTCTAGAGCTTAGCACAGTGTCTAAGGCATAAAAATAGATGCCCAAGAAATGCTTTTTGAAGGAATAAGTGAGTTGATGGAAGTCCTTGGCTTTTATATTCAACATCAGATGAAAAAATACTGTAGTTTAGAAATTTTTAGGTTGGATTCTGCCTTGGGGCATAGATATTAAGCAATTTTCCTTAGTAATAACAATTAGGAATTTTGACAAACAGCTCATAATATAAGGTTTTATTTCATTTATTAGTAGTTGAATAATTGAAATCCCATTTTAATATTGTACTTGGTATGAAATTTTCTAAAATTCTAATAGTACAAATAAAGCTCTGTGCCCTACACCTGATGAATTTATTTAGCAAAAGAAAGCTTCAGATTGCATTTCAATTACATGACTTTAAATAGACTTTGAAATGTTAATATATCAAAGCCAATGGTGACAAATGTCTGCCATAAAAAGGTGAAAATCAACAGGAAAGTAGTCTTTAGATCTACTCCAGTTATAAAAAAAATCCATTTTGGGGATACACTTTTGAATGGAGAGTTGTCAGAAATCTAGGTGTAATTGATATGAAGATTTTCCATCTGGTCCTCTGTTTCGTACTAATAAAAAGCACTTCTAATTAAAGAGCAAATTTGTTTAAGTGACAGTTGTTCATTCAACAAACATTTATTGAGCTCCTATTTTGTGTCAGATTTGGCTCTAGGACCAAAGTTTACATCAGTGAACTAAAGAGGCAAAATTTTTATTAATAGAGATTACTTTCTTGCATGAGAAGAAAGTCAGTAAACAAAGTATTATTATATACATGTATGCATGTGTGTGTGTGAATGCTATGTCAGATGGTGATAAGGGCTATAACGTAAGATAAAGCAGGGTATGGGAGATAGTTAGGGAGGGATTGGAAAGCTTCTTTAATAAGATGACACTTGAGCAGAGATCTAAGAAAAGTGAGTGAATATGTCATGTGACTATCTAGGGAAAGAGAATGCCACATAGTGGGGATAGCATTTTTGACGACCTTGAGTGCAGAATGTGCTTGGGGACTAGCTACATACCAAGGAAGCCAGTGTGACTGGAGTGGAGTAAACCAGCAGAAAGAGGTAGGAGCTGAGGTCTTAGAAGTAGTGGTGATGGTGATGTGTATGTGGGTTGGGAGGGATGCAGATTATATCATGAGAGGCCTTGTAAACCATATTGAGAGAGGAGAAGCCACTGGGAACTTTTGAACAGAGGAGTGACATGATCTGACATTTATTTATATATTGTCTACACAAGCTGTGGCTTTCATTCCAAATTCTTCATTAGTCATTACTAGGCCACACTTTATTTCATTACTTTGTTTTAGAAGTCAAAGAGCATGACCAGAAACAGCTTAGGCAGTTTTAGATAATTATGAATAATGATAGTAATGAATGTTTAATAATAATAGTTATTAATTTTAAACATCATCATAGTAACAACAGCAAAAAATGTACATAAATGGTACCACTTAAGCGACTGCTCTGTGTATTCTACATATGTTATTTCACAGGATCCTCACAACTACCTGTAAGGAAGTGCTATTATTCTTCCCATGTTATGAATCATTTAATCTCCAGAAAACATTTTATTTCTGCTGTCTGCTATCTTACACAAAACTACATTTATCTTGTTTTGGTATAAAATGACAACACAGAGTAATATAGTGCACAACTTATTTGACTTGCTTCTGAGAAGTAATAACAGTAGTTTAATCAAAATGGCAAATATTAATTGAATATACTATATTCCAGGTACCATACTAAATGCTATATACATTAATTCGTTTAATACTTACAATAACCCAGACAAGGAAACTGGAACTCAGAGATGCGAAGTAAGTTATCCAAGGTTACACAGCTAACAAATGGTAGAACAGGGACCAAACCTAGGTCCATCTTACTCCAGGGCTTGTGTTTTTAACTACTGTGCTATATGAATAAATGTGGGTGAAAATAGATTGATGCGTTCAAAATCTTCTAAAGTGTATTTGGTGTAACATATTTCAAAACACTCTTTATCCAATTTGTTTTTAATCTTTGAACATAGAGTCATCAGCAGTTGGATGCTTAGGTCCATTTGGAATTATTTTATAAACCTAAAGCACAACTGTACTGTTTCTTCTAGATTAGCCTCTGTGACAATCAGTCACATTATTACTTTGATCTGTCCACATGATCCATATGTTGTTTATCTAACCATTTGAACTGTCTGGTCCTTGAGACCAGTGATGGCCATGGCGTGCCTATCACTTTGAATATGTAACGTGGAAAAATACGTTTGTCATTTCAGTCTGTCCAACAGAAGTTAAAAAATAGTAACAAGGACAAAATGCTAAGATGAACTGCTGAAAAATGAGAGAGGAAGAGGAAGGGCAATGAGAAGAAAGGGGCTGGCAGAGAGAGAGAGAGAGTCAGAGAGATTGGACTCTGTCAATGACAAGTGGCAATATAGTAGCAGCATCAGTCTCCCAATAGCCACCAGTCTACTGTGGATTCTGAAAGATTCTGCTTTCACTCCCCTCTCCTAGTAGAAAACACTCCAGAGAATGGGTGAACCTCATTACTTTTCCTCCTTGCTCATCTCCTTATCCTAAGAACTCCCCCTAAGGCTTTTCCATATTCACAAAGTCAGAAAGAGAAAAAATTGTTACGAAAAGTTGATTCTTTGAAATAAATTAGACTGGAAGCTCCTGGAAACCAGGGGGCAAGTTTTATTTATCTCTGTAGTTCCAGTACTTGGCCCAAGGCCTGGTACATGCTAGGCCTTGAAAAAATGTTTGCTGAAAGAATGAGTGCTTTAATGAAGCTCAGGCTATAAAATTGTTGTGGATAATGTCAACAGTATCCTACATGAGCACTCAAACGTTTAGTATTATAAAATATTGAATCCAACTTTTCCAGTACTGACGATATTTGGCCCAATTGGCTGGTGAAGGAGATAATCCTTTCATTCCTTCATTCTCCATGTGCTTCCTTCCCAGAGAGAGGAGGACCATTCTCCTCTCTAGCTTCCACGCTTGAACCCCCAAACAAGCACAGGACTGCTGTAATTAACCTACTGGCCCAAATCAGTTCATTATTCTCAAAGATTTACTTTTTAACAGCTGAAGCAATGAACTTGTATCCTCCTCACCTGCCTCCTCTACTGTCCTTTCCTGCCTAGAGTTTGCTGTCTTGTGCAGTGGGAAGGCATTATTAGGTTAGCTCGCTCAGTATTTAATGGAGCTTGCATTTCTCTTTGACTCTATTAGTATCTTAGGATACTAAGTCTGTGTGTCTGCACGGCCTGGAACTTCTCAGAGTATTTGGCAAAATTTCAAGGGGAAAATTAGACATTTTTAGAAATTTACAATCTGATTATAAAAATTTATTTTGAAAGTGTAGGACAAGTTGTGTATGCATTGTTCTTTATTTTATATATTTATACAGTTTTAGATTTCTTTTAAAAGCTTTTCCAGTACTCTGAGGAGATTTGTACAGTCAATTAAATTATATAAACAAAGACCTAAACCGTTGCAATTCAAGCTCCTTTCATCTTAGTGACTTCATCTTAGCTACAGGAATTTACCTTTGAGTTAAGATTCTGAAAAGAAAAATCTTCCTTTTACAACATTTTGCCTCTGAGATTTGCCCTAAGTATATCATATTTACCAATTATTCTCTTTTGCTGAGCTATCCTGCTTTTAAAACATTTTTCTAATTGACTTTTACCCAGAGATTCCCAGAATGCTTAAAAGTTCCACTTGAATTGGGGAAATTAATTCACATTGTACCTCATATTTAACAGAATGGTACATGAGAAATAATGGCTGGGGTTTGAGCATCAGTTCTATAATTTACTAGCTGTTTGACCTTGGCAAGTTATTTAACCTCTTTGTACTTCAGTCTCCAAATTTCTCCTCATTTAGAAAACGAGGATGATCACAGTCTCTCGGGATCACTGAGAAGTACACGTGAAATGTGTGTCTGGTACCCAGCACAGTGCCTGGTGCCCTCTGCTGTACTCTACTCACGTTCTTTAATGTCAGCACCTCCCTAACAACCCCAGGGGACTTCATGTCTGGGGAAATGAAAAGTGACTTCTCTTCATAAAAAGGTTGGGGACCTTCAGATGGAATCAACCTTGGAGGCTATTTACATGACATTTATTTTTTGCATTAACGCCAAACCTTCTGACTGGGAGTTCAGTACAAATAACTCACCAAGAATGTATACAGTTGAGGGGAAGTAGACTTACACTAACAGTACTAAATGTTCACTGAACATGCCACTGAAAATAACTAAAGCACAATGAAAATAGTAATGCAATTTGTTCTTGAAGTTCATTCATTTACGTATTGATTTGTTATCTTTTTCTCTAGACAATGTGTTTTGGAATTTCTAGGCTACAGCTCACTTTTTTAAGCTCAACGTAAAAGGAGAATAAAAGCAGGGGAGGCGGGGAATGGGGAGCTACTGCTAATGGGTATCAGGTTTCTTTTAGAGGTGATGAAAATCTACTGGAATTATATAGTGGTGATAGTTGCACAACGTTGTGAATATACTAAAAACCACTGAATTGTATGTTTTAAAAGGGTAAATTTTATGGTATGTGAGTTATGTCTCAATTTTTAAAAATAAATAGAAGCTGAATAATTTCAATTGTGTGACATATAAAATAGGACCAGTATAAAACATGGGTGTTAATACTGAAATAATGTGCAATAATATAATCGTAAAGAATTCTATCAACTTCTAGATATCTGAAAATGAACTAGTGTCTTGGGGGATACATTGAAAATTATTTACAATAAAAATTCTGCTTTCAGTTATAGATTTTACAAATCTGTGTTGAACACCATGAATCCAAATATCTGCAGGATAAATGTCTAAAAGCTCAAGGAGTCTCAGAATTCCCAGTGATAAGTCTCCTGTTTTCACTTCCTTGGAATTAAGACCCCAGAATCCTCCCAGAACCCCACCCCCAAACTTCCTGTCATCTTCCTCTATCTTCTAATCTTAAATCATTTTATACCCCAAAAGCAAAATATGCCCAAAGTTGTACATCATTTTGTTGTTTTTCTGTTTTTTTAGGGGCCTGAGGAAGAGGTTGGGGCAAATGAGCCCCTCAAACAAAGCCAAATAACCATCTGTTTTTATTATTCTCTGTGAACTGATGGCCAGTTTTGGAGAGATGCTATCCCCCCCTTTCCCTCTATCTTTGTTGTAGACACAGAGAGTGGGGCATTGTTTCCCCTCCCCCAACCCTTGCCCATCCTCCAACTTTGTTTGTCTAATTAATCAAACAAGAGCTTTAATGTCTTCTAGGCTGCCTGGAGCAGGGACATGACTATAGCTTCATCAGTAATAGTAATATTTAAAATAATGTATCGATAGAATTGGATGGCTACCAGAAATTAGGGTTCAGAGAGGCAAAATCAGCAGAGAGAATGGTTTGGGGGAATCATCAATCTGGCTTTGAGAATGATAATCCCTGCTATAGAATTTCCCAGAGCTGAAGTGAAATATTCTCCCAGTTACCAGCTTTCCTGGTCTGATTTGCCTAGTCACCAAGCCAGATTTCCCCCCTTTATTGATATTGTGAAGGAGATAGTGTGCTTTAGATAAAGAATACAGCTTTATGGTCATTGCAAAACAGTATATCCTTATTATAAATGAATACATTAGCAGTCAAGGTGGTACATCAGTTTTGTAAGAATTTTGTTGGCACAAGTTTATTGCTGAAAACCTGGGTATCCTGAGAAAATTCAGTCTCTGGACCTCAAGCCTGAGGACCAAACCCTAGACTCAATGATTTGTTGATCCACTGCCCTATGAGAGATCCAACCTGAACACATATCCCTCAAAACATCCTCATTACCTAACAGTGATGTTTAAAGCTTGATAATACAACTGGTTAGTTTGTTCAATTTAATTAACTGGCCATTTTGGATAATTTAATCAAACTAATCGTAGGAGAAAAAAAATTACCCACTTAGGTTCAGTGGCTGGGACTGCAAAATTCACTTATAAAAGACAGATTAAGTAGAAAAAAAACAGTTTATGAACATACACATTCTGCATTTGGGTGGGAGAACTCAGTCATGAGTAACTCAAAGGGGTGGTCAGAACTTGGGCTTATATAGCATCTTAATAAAAGAACAATTAAATTGTAGAGAACTGACAAGACAAAGGAAAGGGGGTTTACATTTTTAGTGGCAAACTGTGGGAATGTAAGATGCTACGGAAAAAACCCAAATGAACTTTTTGGCCAACCCAATACAGTTGAACCTTGAACAACATGGGTTTGAAAGGCAAGGGTCCAGTTACATGCAGATTTTTTTCAATAAATTCTTCCTACAGTATATGATCCCCTGTTGGTTGAATCTGCCGACTTGCAACTGTGGGTAAGGAGGACCCATTGTAAAGTTACACATGGGTTTCCAATTCCCCCGGGGGTTGATGCCCCAAAACCCCTGCCTTGTTCAAGGGTCAACTGTATATGGGGGAAATGAATGGAAGATAAAGATTATTTAGTAAGACTTGTTATGTAGATTCTTCCTGGTGTCCACCTCTGGGCCGATAGAGTCTAAAGTTTTCTCCTATTCATTAAGAATTCTGTCCTTCTTGGTAAAGGAAAGGGAGACATGTTTACAAATTTATGTCCTGCTTTTAGGCAAATAGGGGGAAGGCAGAGAGCTTTTCTTGTATCTGCTTCTTCTCAATCTTCTTTAGCTCAAAATAATCCTTATGCCAAAGTGGCATACTTGGGAGTGGCATATTGTGATACCCTACGTAATCAATTTAGTCAGATAAATAGGAGAAAATGTCATATCAGTTAGCTGATATTTTGAATATGAGTCAAAAATATAGACTATTTTTAATTGTTTATCTTTCCAACAGTTGGGTTACATATATTGAGATGCTATTTGGTAGAACTAGGGTGCCTTTTGTGAGATCCTGCTCTGAACACGATGCTCAGGCCTGTAAATGCCTTTGGGGTAAAGGGAAATTGGAACTCTTCCTCCTCCTTATGTTTTTGGGACCAGATTCAGCTGGAAGCAACCGGTCTCAGGAATGTACTGAGTCAGACATCCATTCATTTCACTGCATGGATTCCACTTGTTAACTGATTTAATAGTCCTCTCACTCACTCTCTATGTGATGCCTAGGCACTCAGTTAATTTGATACAAACAATCACTCATATTGGCCATTTGACTGAATTTTTAGGCTGGTTTCTACAAAATGGTCAATCTAATTGTTATTTCTGATTAGAAGTCCTTATTGTTTTTTCTCACTTGTTTTCATCCTGACATTCTTGTTCTCATTGTATTGGAAACTAAAGTGAGACACAAAAATAATCTGCAAGGACATATCAACAAGGCAATCCTCTTCACTCTCCTCCTTTCAGGGACCCCCAGGTTTGGAAAAGTCCAGTGGCAATTCAAGTAAGGCTTCCCTATGGTAACTGAATTGAAAAAAGATTAGTGTTAAGTATGTATGTGGGTAATGGGGGGTGGTGGTGGTACGTGTGTGTGTGTGTGTGTGTGTGTGTGTGTGTTGAAGTTGGGAAGAGTGGAAATGCTACTGTTCTGGACAGGAACTCAGAGAGGTGACTGAAAAACAAACTAAAAAGGAAGGCCGATATACATTTAATCATTTCATGATCTGCACCTCTAATCCTCACCTTTATAACTAGGGCATGTATATCCAGACTTTTGCATTTAATAGTTTCTTTTCTCCTTCAAAACCTCATCTGGGGACTTCCAGTGGTTAAGACTCCGAGCTTCCAATGCAGGGGGTGCGGGTTCAGGGAACTAAGATTCCACATGCCGGGCAGTGCAGCCAAAAAAAAAAAAAAAAAACAGTGTGAGTCGGGGCAAGAGGGACAAATAAGATTTTTCCTGAGATTTTTAGCAGAGGAGAAATTCCTCTCAAGAGCATCTTTTTTTTTAAAACTTAGCGTTAAGTAATCTCACAATAAATAAAAGGTATTCACTAGAAAAAAATTAATTCAATATGATTTACCATTGTTTACTTCTGCTAGCCAAGCTGCACTTGTCCTGAAGAGCTGCATAATTTATTCAAATGACCTGGGGCTTTTAAAGTCAATCTTCCAGCAGAAAAATTACCCTCTGCCCCCAGGAGAGTGAATTTTTTTGTGTTGTACTGCTTCCCATGACTGACATTTATTTGATTCTAAAGTGTATTTACATTGTTGGCTCAACTTGGAGTTCTTTACTGAATCAATAATATGCTATATTTCTCACTTCAAGTGGTGTCAATATTCCTTTGCTTTTCCTTTTTTCTTGTTTTGCTTTTTTTCCCTTATTTCCCTGCAGTTACATAGTTTTTCTTCGACCGGTGAAAATTTTTACTCCTAAGATTATAAAGAAACAGAGTAAATGTCCTCTTAATCTTCTGGGAAATGTGTGCCTCTTTAAACTTTATTTACGTCAGAACTTACTGTAATGAAGGACAAAATCTCTAGACAAGGTCCCCTGCTCCTCGGGGGTGTTCAAGGCTAAGGCTCCCAGAGGCGAGCCTGCAGTTTGTTCTCAAAAGTTTATAGCTCACCTCCTGGCTATTTCTTTAAAAGGGGCATGAGAGGGGGCTAGAAATAGAGCAGGGTGGGAATCTGACCCATCGTGACCACTCAGGAGGCTCTGGCCTGGAAAATTCCCCTGTACGTGGTAAAAACAAACATTCAAAATAGAGGGAGAAACCAGGCTTAAACAAAGAGTGAAACCAGTTCCCATTTCAACTCTCCTGCCGATAACCATATGTGCCCGCTCATTTGTTTCCCAAACATCAGTTTTCCATCATTTGGACAGAGTCTCAACCTGAATCTGTCCAGAGCATAGGAAGCAAATATTTTGAGATTTCATAAAATGCTGTGTCTGTATATTAGGAGCATTTGCTTAATGTTCAGTCTACCGAAAGAAACAGTGAAATGGTATTGTGCAAACCTTTGAATCCTACTATATTTTTCAGGCAATGGTGACCTCTTCTTGCTGGTCTCATCTGCCTGTGCACTACAGGATTGACTTCAAGATGAACGGAGAAACAGACAAATGTCAAAAGCCATCTGTTTTGTATCATGTCATTTGTAATTGTGTCTTCCGTCACCCACGCTCCCTTCTTTGTTGCGCTCCTTCTGCCAGACCGTTACTTAGGTCCCCAGCTACTTCCTCAGAGCCTGCCTGCCCTCGTCCTCCACCTGCAGCCTGCAGCCTGCAGCCCGGGTAGGTGCACTCTTACTGCTCTCAGAAAAATATGATCAGTAGAAATAACTGGAATCCTTTATACCCATGTAAGTGTCCTGGGTTCTCTGATTTTCTGTACTCACTGTAGTAAACTAGTCACACATTTCACCTACCTGTGGTCTCCATTTGGGGAATAAAATGAAGAAGAATATTTTCTACCACATAACAATCTTCAAACTCTTTCTCCCTTCTTTAATGCTCTGTAACAGCTTATGAATGGTCAGCAGGGACTTTTTGTAAATGTTGCATGTTTTCTCTTTGCTAGGACAAAGGGTGAGATTAAAGGACCAGCTAATGCTCCCTCCTGTAGTGTGGAGGTTAAGAGCGTCAGCTCTGACTTTAGAGTGCCTTAGTTTGAATTCCAATGTTCTCATTTAATAGCTATGTGACTTCAGAAAAGTTACTTAAGCTCTGTGAGCCCTAGTTTCCTGATTTTTAAAATGGAGGTAATATTAATAGCCTATAATAGCATCTACCATGTACTAGGCACGGTTTTAAGCACTTTAAATATATAAGCTCATTTAATTTTCATAACTCCATGATGCAGGTAATTAACATCATCCCCATTTCTCAGATGAGAAAACTAAGACATGAAGAAGGAAAGTAACTTGGCCATGGTCATGGAATTAGCAAGTGGTATAGCTGAGCTTGTGAACCAGGCAATTGGAACCCAGAGGCCATGTCCATACCAGTGTGCTATATTGCCCCTCCATTGAAGTATCGAGCAAAAAGCACTTGGCACGGTATTTGGCACATGGCGTTTATTGTCAGCTGGTATTATCACTTCTTATCACTTCTTATGTACTTAACTTTCTTCTTTTTGTCACTCCTGCTTCTACTAGAGTTATTGTGTGAGGCTAATCACCCCCACTCCCACAAAAAGAAAAACAACAGTGATCTAGGCTGCAGTAGCTGCCTAATCCTTCTCACCCTGTGTGCTTTGTACTTAAACCGCAAATATGACAGGGACCCATGAAAGGAGATGCTACATGTTAATACTTCTTTTAGAAGACATGAGAATTATATCCCTACTATCACCACCTCTCCAGCAACAAGCCAACAAAAATTGCTTAAAGCAAGAGAGAAATTTTAGACTTCAAGTGAAGTTGCTGCTGTTCTTTAATAAGCAGGGGTAAATTTTTCAAAAATTAATGAAGGTTGCGAAAGATGCTGATGGACAAAGATTCTACTACTAGAATAAATTCCCTAGTCTCCACTCCTTAACTCATTTTAGAATGCCAGTATCAGGGTAAAAGAAAGAGAAAATTCTGCAAATAATTATATTCTTCTTTTAAAGTAAGCCACTGACTTCAAAATTCTCTAACACATTTGTGGAAACTTCATTTTTTTGTTTGAGATTTATTTGAATGAGCTGTTATGATTGGAGACAGTGAGAATTTCAGATTAATGTTTTGCAGCCAAAAAAAAAAAAAACTCTGGAAAACTGGCAAGTGTTCATAAGTCAGCCCTAGAATTATGTAGGTTGAAGGCTCCCAGTGGACAGACCGAACATATAAGAAGGAAACCAGAGATCTGGTGCTATTACGTCCCCGAGTCTAAGGGAACGAATAAGCACAGAATTAAAAGCATTTTCAGCCTGAATTTTTAAGGTAGGTCTGCACAATTTATATATACTCTGTTTGGAAAGTAGAACATACATTAAATGAAAATATTTTTTATGGATGAACTTTTCCTTTTTCCTGTATTTTAACACTATTTTGCAAAACTCCTAAATTATTTAACTGCTGTTTCTCTTACAGGGGTGCACTTAGGAACTAGGCAAGCTGATTTATGATAACTAAGCTTTAAACTCCAACAACGAGTAAGTCTTCAAGTGGGTTTATTTTAGATTCTTTCATGTTAATTTGTTAGGTCAAGATTACGAAAGAATAAGCTTTAGACAAAAATTGTAAGTTTGCTGTTTATTAGGAGATTCTTTGCTGATTACATTTTCACTGAGTAGTTTATTTATCTGTGTTTTGAAACTATCTAAAGGAATAGCTGTTCCTTTACTGTGTTTATCTTCAGCTAATTTTCTTTTGTTTTAAAATAAAGTTGCTACTAAAACTAACAGTATCACAAAACCCTGAATATTGATCATAACATTTGAGAGCCAAGTAGCACTGTTACTACTTAGTTGTGTTAAACTAAAATAGCAAAGGAAAAAATGATACAATTATATCATGATTAATCATTGATATTCAATTCTTATTTCATTGAGCAATATAACTTTTTCTATTTGACCCTAAATCAGATTTGGCTATTTTTTTCTTTTTCTTTTCCTAATTGCAAAAGAAAATAGATTTTCTTTTAAATGGATTAAACTTAAGTATCTATATGTAAAAGTAATAGTCTCTATTAAAATGTGATGGGGGCTTTTAAAAATATGCACATGTTCCATATCTACCTCGTAATTATATTATTATTGTGAAAACAATGGAAAAGTAGAACTAAAGGAATTATTTTTAATCAGCAAAAACCAACCATAATCCCCCATCCCAATATGTTCCTTTTTGCATATTCTCTTTCAATCTTTTGTACACTTACTTATTTTTTCCATAGTTTATGTTACTTATATTTTCCATTGCTGGAATGATTTGTATATAATTAGTTACTTGAATAAGGCATTTCTCTACGCAATAGCAGGCAGCAGTGTGGTTTCTAGAAAGTATATAGAGTGAGATATGTGCTCAAGTGTTTTTGAAATGCTAACTTGTCTTATTTCTTAGTTCCTTCTTGTTTCACGCGTTTCCTATTCTGGCTAACCTTTTGAAATATTAATTTTCTTTAAACCTTTTCACAACATAATAGAAAAGATGGGCAAAATGTAGTTTTGTTCAGAATTTTCAGTCTTGATGCTTCTTGGTATTATTGAGAAAACTCTCTTTTCTTCTTCAAGAAGTAAAATCCATTCTTATTTCATAAGGCATGCTTCCGTTTCCCAATATTGTCTATAACCAGCCACCATTTTTTGCTTTCAACAAACTTTTAAAATGCTAATGACGTGATGATGTCCTAAATTCTGTATGTGCTCTGAGAGGTTTTTGTTGGGTTTTTTTGTTGTTTTTTTTTTCCCCCAGAAGGTGTAAGAATTAGGAGCTGCTGACATTTCAGTCAATATGAAGGACAACTTCACCCTTGCCACCATCAGCAAAAACATTACCAGCAGTCTTCACGTCGGACTTGTGAACATTTCTGGCAATGAGTCTACCTTTAACTGCTCCCATAAGCCATCAGATAAGCATTTAGATGCAATTCCTATTCTCTACTACATTATTTTTGTGGTTGGATTTCTTGTCAATACTATCGTGGTTACACTGTTTTGTTGTCAAAAGGGTCCTAAAAAGGTTTCCAGCATTTACATCTTCAACCTGGCTGTGGCTGACTTACTGCTTTTGGCTACTCTTCCTCTCTGGGCAACCTATTATTCTTACAGATATGACTGGCTCTTTGGACCTGTAATGTGTAAAGTTTTTGGTTCTTTCCTGACCCTGAACATGTTTGCAAGCATTTTTTTTATCACGTGCATGAGTGTTGATAGGTACCAATCTGTCATCTACCCCTTTCTGTCTCAAAGAAGAAATCCCTGGCAAGCATCTTATATAGTTCCACTTGTTTGGTGTATGGCCTGTCTGTCCTCATTGCCAACATTTTACTTCCGAGATGTCAGAACAATTGAATATTTAGGAGTGAATGCTTGCATTATGGCTTTCCCACCTGAGAAGTATGCCCAATGGTCAGCTGGGATTGCCTTAATGAAAAATATCCTTGGTTTTATTATCCCTTTAATATTCATAGCAACATGCTATTTTGGAATCAGAAAACACCTACTGAAGACCAATAGCTATGGGAAGAACAGAATAACTCGTGACCAAGTCCTGAAGATGGCAGCTGCTGTTGTTCTGGCGTTCATCATCTGTTGGCTTCCCTTCCATGTTCTGACCTTCCTGGATGCTCTGGCCTGGATGGGTGTCATTAATAGCTGTGAAGTTATAGCAGTCATTGACCTGGCACTTCCTTTTGCCATCCTCCTGGGATTCACCAACAGCTGCATTAATCCCTTTTTGTATTGTTTTGTTGGAAACCGGTTCCAACAGAAGCTCCGCCGTGTGTTTAGGGTTCCGATTACTTGGCTCCAAGGCAAGAGAGAGAGTGTGTCATGCCGAAAAAGTAGTTCCCTTAGAGAAATGGAGACCTTTGTGTCTTAAACATGAGAGTGGAATGCATGTTATCAACATGGTTACTTGGTTTGAGATCTCCCTGAATTATCTTTTAACGGCTTTAGTAAAATAACAAGTTCTTCCCTTTCATGTAATCTTCTCTCACTCTTCTAGAACAGGAAACCAAATGTAACTCTAAGTTTTATCCTCCAGTGACTTTCAAGAATTGCCCACCTTTTTTTTTTCTGGTCTATCTGTACTAGACTGTCACTGGGGAGATGTACCCAAAACTGAGAAGTAACTGGGAATTTATCTCCAATTATAATTAATAGGAAGTTATGAATGATGATTTGGAGTTTCAGATTTCTCCTTGAAATATGCTGGAGTTTTTATTAGTTCTTAGATCCATTTTCATCAAGCTTTCCTCTTGAACCAAGGCTGGTCTTTTAACTCACTGCACTATTTACAAGACATTATGCTAAAATCAATGAGCACTTCTAAGTGCAGTGTACTACAATAGATTGGTACCAGTTATTCAGGCTCTAGGCATATGCCTTCTACTTTATATTATAAATAATAATCCTTTTATATTTCGCTTGAGCATAAGTTTGTATTTAAGGTATAGCTACTTATTGAGTAGGGTTAGGAATATAGATTAGATCACATGTACTCCTACATTTTAGCTTTTATTTAGAGTTATAGGAAGTAAAATGTATAATAACATAGATTTGCAATAAACAAATATTTGTTCACTAAAGTCTGAATAAACACTTTTTAAACTTTCTATCTAACTACTGTTTGAAGGTTTCTATGTTCTCTGATAATTTTTTGAAAATAACTAAACAGTGTTTAGTGTATAAAATGTAAAGGTCATTTTTTACATCCTTGACCTTTGGGATGTGGTGCTTTGATATATAGGAAGTTGACTTGAGTTTTATTATTGATGCTTTGGTTCTGGGTTGCTTCCCAAAATATCTGGGTGGCTTATTTAACTCTTTACTTTGGAATAAACCCTTAATGGGCATAGGAAAAGATTATGTCAAAATGGAATTTTGACACCCAAGGAGGACAAAGAGATCCAGCAAATGACACGTTTGGTGTCACACAACAAACCTGTCAGGGCAATGCAATGTGGCTTTGAAAATATAGACCATGGGGTAGACTTAACCTATACCTATGGATACTGCTTGTTCCAGAATTTATAGAATTCTGCGGAACTCTTCTATACCAATCACTGGTCCATAGATCTCCTTTCAACACTATCAGAACTCCAAAGTTTGAGGAGTGCCTGAAACTGAGTGAGGTACCTAGAGTTAACTTAGAGTATTCATCTTAATTTTAGAAGTTAGAGATTTCATTCTGCACCAGCCCCATATTATATCAGGTTATCTAGGACCTTCCTAGACCAATACTGACCTCTGAGGTAGAAATAAAGTTACAGAAGCTTGGTGTCTTTGCCGGATTCCAGGGCTATAGATCCAAAAATACTCTGGCTCCACTTTCTGGGAAAGTCCTAATTTCATGTAATCTATTATTATCAATAAAAACAAATAGCTAAATGTATAAGCAAACATGACTTCATATTTTAAATAATTTTGTAAAACATCTCATTAAATAAAATCTTTAATTGGAAGATCATGTGTGCTTTACGTTTTTATTGTAACTACCTCCACTTATGGATTCTTACCTTCTCTTGTATCCTTACCTTCCTTACAGTCCCCACTGATATTTCTTAGTTTCAGCCCCCATCATTCCTTATCTGGCTTCTTGCTATACTCTTCTAGTCTCCCGCTCTTGAGTCTTCAGCCATAAAACCTTATTAATTATGAAAGGAAAATCCAGATTTCTTGTTACAGTCTACAAGACCACCGGAAATCTGATTCTTCCCTGCTTCGCTGGCTTTTTTTCTCTTTGCCATCTCTCTCTTGCATTCTGTGTTCAAGCATCACAAAAGGACTTAAACTGCTTTTTTTCAAGCCTAATGCTCGCTCACACCTGTCTGCTTTGGCTCACATAATTCTCTCTTCCTGAACACCCCTCCAACCACCCCGCCCTCAGGGTCTCTCATTCAATTGACGAACACCTACTCAGCTTCCAACATTAGTTCATGTCAGTTCCTCTACCAGGATAACAATGATTATACTAATTATAATACAAACCTCCCTCCCCTGGGAGTTCCCTTAATGAAGAGAATTATTTCCCTAGTTCTTGGGATTTTAAGCCTGGCCTCCACTTCCTTAGGTGCCCAGTTTTGAGCCCTAAGTAATTCTCTGAGGCTTGGACTCCAGTGGTCTTTCCTGGGACTAAGAAGAAATGTCATTAAGAAGATGGTACACAAACATGTGAACTCTGATTGCAGGAGTATACAAAGGTATAAATGTCCTCTTTTTTCTTTGAAAATGTAAACTTCAGGTAAGTTTCTCAGATAGCAAATGAAACTGTATTCTTCTCATTTTGTTTGTATCATTTCCAGGTATTACCTAATCCCCTTTCCTTTCCATGGTTCCACCTTTATTCACCTCACCCACATAACGCCCAAGAACCACATAATAATAACAATAATAGCTACGATTCTGTGAGCACTATATGATATATACTACTGTAAGTATTTTATTATCCCATTTTATTCCCACAACGACTCAATTATTCTCATTTTACATATAAGGATACTGAGGCACAAGTGTGTCCCTATTCATCTTCATGTTTGCCTCTGACCAATGATCTGGGTAATCCTAATAGAGATATTTAGTAGTTTAAATGAATCTTAGGCTACCAAGCAGATATTTCAGAGACAGTCTTGCTCAGTCCTTCAACTTTCCCCCCAGACCACACTGCTTGTATGTCCCTGACCACGGCAATACTAGAGCACTGGACAGGTGGTATATTTGTACGTATGGAGAAAAAGAGAGGAGGCAAATTGATGAGGCTTTCCTCCTGGTTCTCCACTGCCCTTTTCTTGTGCTCCATGCTCTACAGAACTACATGAAGTAACCACTACTCCCTGCCCCCGCTGCTGCCCCCTCTACCCCCATACACAAAGCAAGACTGACACCTCAAACATTTCTTTTGAGGAACAAAACTGTTGACACAAATGCCAGCTCTGTGAAATAAGATTATACAGGATTACCAGAGAAGTTCATCTCTCACAATTTGCAAAACATATATATTTTTATTATGGAAAGCCAAGTGTTAATTATTGTTACATTTTATATCCCTAAATTAGATCTGCTAAATAAAATGTTTGGGAAAAATCCCTTTTTTTTTTCTGATCTTTTGAGGTCTGTAGCAAAATGAGAGGACAATCTAAAGGAAAGCACATTCTATTTTGACTTTTCTTTTTTTTTTATCCACAGGGATCTGAGAGTGGGAAACTGTTTGCTGGCCTGACATATCAACAAAAGAAAAATCCAAACTTGACAAGCTGAGTTAACCACATGAGGTGACTGAAGCAAGAATGGATTGAGATAATAAGGAAAATGTAGCACTTAATTATTTTGTTAACTCCTAGATGAATTACATCAACAATGATGATTCACATAAAATAACAGAAATCCATATGCTATCACAAAACATAATCACTTTTCCTGCAAAAAACCAGTGGCCTACAGCTGAGTTGAATAGCCTTCTAAACATTGACTCTCACTTGCACAAACATATCTACAAAGGGTTAACATCCTCAGAATGAGAAATCTTTCTTTTTGAAATTCTTTCTTCTAGGAAGAGAGCATTCTTTTTAAAATTAAAAATAATTTATATGTATTTCTTATTAAGAATCAATACTCTCTTGTTGAAAAACTTAACTGTATGGATAAAAATTAGCCACAGACATAATGACTGTTAGTTGCATGAGGTAAAATTATAAATATAAATATAGACATAGATAGGTAGATAGATAGATACTGTGTATACTGTGTGACTATATATATGGATACTATATATATATGTATATTATATATATATATATAAAATCTCTTTATCCATATCCATATTTCTTTCTCTTTTCATCTATTATCTAATGGATATACCCTTCATCATCCTGTGGTACATTTTTCTTAATATTTAAAATATTTTGATCCCAAACTCCCAACTGGTTTACTGGAAAATATTGTTTCTTCCCTTGTTGGGTCTTCCTTTCCTATGATAAGTCCCAAATCTTCAGGGCTTTAAACAATCCAAGAGATCAAACCCGGTTACTATTGCCCAGTGGGAGAAAATATTGGAAAATCTGATAAGACTTCTCGCCCACTTTCTGCTGCTGTTTTTGCTACATTATATATCAGTTGGTCCACATAAGAACAGATGGTTCAGACTGTTCCACACTGACTGGTACCAGTTCCGACTGGGACAGACTCCTGTACACATTAAGGAGTTTCCAAGTGATCTACACAAGCCATCTGATAGAGTGTAAGAGAAAGAAAAAGGAAGCTTCTTCTTCCAGTGTTACACTCACCTATATATGATGCATGCCACAGTAGACAAGGTCTCAAACACATCTTTATTTGTTTTCGCATCTTCATGGAGCCAGGAGGGATCAACAGAAATCCAGGAGGAGGAACATGCCATACCAGCGTAGGGGAGCAAAACTTGCCACCTCGAAATGTCTCTTTGGCATGCGGGTTATTTTGAGCTGAGAACAATCAAGGCCCAAAAAACTCAGAAACAAACTCTGACCTTCTCCCTAAATGCCTAAAGAATGTAGATATAGGACCTGTTCCAGGAAGGGAGATATTACCATAGATAATTATACTATGAACTAGGTGTGTAGACAGGGAGGAACCTAGCGAAGTCTGTTTGTTACAATTCCTCTCTGTCTCCCACTGTCTCTGCCTGGCCTAGCATACATTTATTTACCAAACATTTGCTTTTCCATCTCCATATAAATTGCCTTCCTTCCCTTTGAAGTCCCAAACCCCTATTCCTAACATCCCCTTTTGTCTCTAGCTGAAGATGATATTTAAGGCGATGGCTTCAGCCATTTTGGCAAGTTACTCAGTTCTCCTGGGTCTCTCTCATATATACATGTTATTAAACTTTTGTTTGATTTTCTCATGTTAACCTACTCATGTCAATTTAATTCTTAGACCAGCCAAAAGAACCTAGAAGAGTAGAGAAAAATTTATTCCTCCCTGACACCAGGAACCAATCCTCTCCTTTCTTAAATGAAGCTCTCATATGCAGTTGAAGTCACAGTTCAAACTTCTTCTCAATAAAAATGAGTACCCCTGGTTGGCAGAGGGGGTGGGTAGTAAAACTGATGTTGCTTCTTAAACGATCACGTTAGTAAGCGACACCTCAGGGCATAAGATATACTGCAAGCAAACTTTGAACTTCTTAGAAAAAGGGTCTAGTACTTGATTCCCTTCCTCTCAGAAGGCCCCTTTGCCAATTGCCTCTTCCCAAAAAATTCCCAAGGTCAATATACCAATACGTATGGGATACAGTTGGCACAGTTCCAATTGCCTGGAACCACCAGACCATTGCCAAGCCCTCAAATTTCCAGTTGTAGCCTTTTCTCTGAAAAATGGATCCCTACTTGCTCTACATTCATTACCACTGAAGTGATCATTCCTATAACAACAACAACAAATCCACTGCAGTGTTTCTTGATGTCTTAACAACTTGAAATATTTGTGGATAATAATTTGAAATGGTCTCATTGAGTATGCTATTATCTATTGTTATGAACTGAATTGTGTCTCCCAAAATTCACATGTTGAAGCCCCAACCCTGAATGTGATTATATTTGGAGTAGAGCTTTTAGGAAGTCATTAGGGTTAAATGAAGTCATAAGGATGGAGTTCTAATCTGATAGGACTGATGACGTTTTAAGAAGAGGAAGATCTGATGTTGCCGGACAAAGTGGGGAAAGCAAAAAATGAGCTCAGAGATTTGAATTCCCAGTTCAAGGGAAAATCAAATGCAGTACCTCTTCTGGCAATTGGTTAAATTACAATGCAAACTGAACTCCCAGTCTCACATGGTCTGTGGTTTAACATGAGGGCATTGATTGGGAAAGAATGACATCCTGTAAATTGGAATGGGGATGTGTGGGAAGACCCTGATGAAGCTGAGGACATTGAGCTCCTAAATTCTGACAAGTATTCTTTGCCAGTGGAAGAAGTCTCTCAACCCTCAGTGGTAGCAGCCTCTTTACCCGCATTTGAGGGGATTAATCCAGCATTACCTGAGGAAACTGTAATGGCTTCTCCTGAGGTAGTTGCCATGCAAAAGAATTCTGAGTCTCCTCAGGACCCACTCCATCACCAATCGTTGCTTCTAGTTCTGTAACTAGATTCAAGTTCCAGCAGGACTCTAAAAGTGAGACACAAACTGTGACCCATGGGGAGGTGCACTCTACTCCAAAAGAACTACTTGAGTTTTCTATCTTATGCAGACAGATGTCTGGAGAAAATGGGTAGGAATGGATATCAAAGGTGTGGGATAATGGTGGAAGGAATATAAAGTTGGATCAGCCCAAATTTATGGATACGTGATCGCTAATCAAAGATTCTGCATTTAATGTTACAGGTTGGAGAGTTAGAAAAGGCTCTGACAGTTTGGTTGGTTGGCTAAAACATGGACCAAAAGGCAGACCAAAGTGAGCAAGTTAGAAATGCTGGACCTACCTTGGTCTAATGTAGAGGAAGGGATTCAAAGGTTTAGAGAAATAGGTATTTTAAAGTGGATTTGTCATTTTAGATCTACTCACCCACCCTGCGAGGGTACAGAAGAGATACCTTCTACCAATACAATAAGATATAAATTTGTGACCTGAACCCTGACATCCTTGAAGAACTCTGTGCTTACTCTTCTCTTTAGGCCAGAACATACAGTGGGAACTGCATTTTTCAGTTGGGAAACCTAAATGCAATGGGAGTAATTGAATTCTGGGGTGGCAGGGACCAAGTGGCAGCACTCAACTGCCAAAGGCAAGGTGAGTATTGTTACCACAATGGACAGCATAGTCAAAGAAGGAGTCAGAATAGTCTGACTAGCATAGACCTGTGGCATTGTCTAGTTGATCATGGTGTTCCTAGAAGTGAAATAGATAGGAAACTTTCTTAATTCTTACTTAATCCATACAAGCAGGAAAGTTCTAGTTCAAGTGAACAAATGTCTAACCTGAATCATAAAATCAAAGAGTCATGCCCCTCCCAAATTAATTCATATTTTTGAGCCAGTTTACAGACCCAAAACGAAGGGAAGGCCATGATTCTTGAGGAAGGACCTCAGCACACTATGAAATATTTATACTGTTCATCTTTCTTCCAGCCTCTCATAAAAGTGTCTGTGGTCTTTTAGCAGGGTAACTGTGCATTTGGGAAAAGGAAATAATCAAACCTTTTGGGGACTACTAGACATTGACTCTAAACTGACACTAACTCCACAAGACCTAAAAGGTCACTGTGATCCACAGACAGAGGTCAGGTGATCAGTGGAGTTTTAGCTCCAGTCTGTCTCACAGTGAGCCCCCAAATTCATCACGTGATTATTCCTCCAGTTCCAAAATGCATAATTTGAATAGATATACTCAGCAGCCTCACATTGGTTCCCTGACCTGTAGTTCCCTTATGGTGTGAAAGACTAAGTGGAAGCAACGCCTCTACCTAGAAAAATAGTAAATGAAAAGCAACACTGCATTGCTGGAGGGGTTGCAGAGATTAGTGTTATGATCAAGGCCGTGAGATAAACAAGGGTGGTGATTCCTAATACCTCCCCATTCAACTCACATATTTGTCCTGTGCAGAACACAGATCGATTTTGGAGAATAAGAGTGGATTGTCGCAAGCCAAACCAGGAGCAGATTCCATTTGCAGCTGCTGTATCAGATATGGTTTCATTTCTCCAGCAAATAAACACATCCCCTAGTACCTGGTAGGAAGCTACTGATCTAGCAAATGCTTTTTTCTCTAGATCTTTTAGTAAAGAGTGACAGAAACAGTTTGCTTTCAGTTGGCAAGGCCAGCAATGCACCTTCATTGTCCTACCTCAGGAGTATATCAACTCTCCACCCTGTGCTATAATTTAGTTTGTAGACATCTTGAATGCCTTCTCATTCCACAAGATAGGTCCATTACATTGATGACATTATGCTAATTGGACTAGTAAGAAGTAGCAACTATTTTAGACTTATTTGTAAGAATTTTGCCCATCAGAGGGTAATAAATTCAACAAATTTCAGGGACTTTCTACTTCATTAAAATTTCTATGGGTCCAGTGGTGTGGGGTATGTAGAGATATCCCCTCTAAGGTGAAAGATAAGTTGTTGCATCTGACCCCTCCTACTACCAAAAAAGAGGCATAGTTTTTCGTAGGTGTCACTGGATTTTTGGAGGCAACATATCCCTCATTTGAGTGTGTTATCCTGGCCACCTAGTGAGTGACCCAAAAAGCTGCTAGTTTTGAGTAGGACCCAAAAATGAGAAGCCTCTGTGATAGGTCCAGGCCGTCAAGCAAATATGATCCAGCAGAATCAATAGTGCAGCAGGGACATTAGGACTTGTGAGCAAACCCTGCCACCGTCTGCGTTTATCTTCACCACTTTTGAGAAACAGCTCTTGGCCTGCTACTGGGACTTAGTAGAGACTGAACATTAACCATGGGCCACAAAGTTACCATGTAACCTGAGCTGCCCATCAGGAACTGGGTGTTATCTGACCCACCAAGCCATAAAATTGGGTGTGCATAACAGCATTCCATCATTCAAATGGAACTGTTATATACGTGATTGGGTCCAAGCAGGCCCTAAAGGCACAAGTAAGTTACATGAATAAGTGGACCAAACGCCATTAGTCCCCATTTTTGTTACCCAACTTTCTCTCTCCCAACCTGCACCTATAGCCTCATGGGGAGTTCACTATAATCAGCTGCTAGAGGAAGAGAAGATCTGGGCCTGATTTACAGATAGTTCTGCATGATATGCAGGTACCACCCCAAAGTGGACAGCTGTAGCACTGCAACCCCTCTCTGGGACATTACTGAAGGGATAAAGGGAGATCTTCCCCTTGGGAAGAATTTCAAGCAGTATACACGGTGGTTCACTTTGTTTGGAAGAAAAAATTGCCAAATGTGAGATTATATACTGATTCATGGTCAGTTTGGCCAATGGTTTGGCTGGATGGTCAGAGACTTGGAAGAAACATGATTGGAAAATTGGTGACAAGGAAATTTGGGAAAGAGGTATGTGGATAGAACTCTTTGAATGGGGCAAAAATGTGAAAATATCTGTGTCCCATATGAATGTTCATCAAAAGATGACTGCAGTAGAAGGGAATTTTAATAATCGAATGGATAGAACAATGCTTCCTGTGGATACCAGTCAACCTCTTTCCACAGCCACCCCTCTCATAGGGTTCATGAACAACGTAGTCATAGTGGCAGGAATAGAGGTTATTCATGGGCTCAGCAACATGGACTTTCACCCACCAAGGCCAACCTGGCTAAGGCTACTGCTGAATGCCCAATCTGCTAGCAGGAGAGACCAATGCTGAATTTTTTTTTTTTTTTTTTTGCAGTACATGGGCCTCTCACTGTTGTGGCCTCTCCCATTGCGGAGCACAGGCTCCGGACGCGCAGGCTCAGAGGCCATGGCTCACGGGCCCAGCCGCTCCGTGGCATGTGGGATCTTCCCGGACCGGGGCACGAACCCATGTCCCCTGCATCGGCAGGTGGACTCTCAACCACTGTGCCACCAGGGAAGCCCCTGAATCTTGATATGGCACTATTCCCTAGGGTAATCAGCCAGTTATCTGATGGCAGATTGATTATACTGGACTTCTTCCATGATGGAAGGAGAAGTGGTTTTTTTTTCTTACTGTGGATATAGATTTGTCTTCCCTTCATGCAATGCTTCTGCCAAAACTGCCATCCATGGACTTATAGAATGTTTTATCCATCATTATAGTATTCCAGACAGCATTGCTTCTGATTCAGGAACTCACTTCACAGCAAAAGAGGTGCAGCAATGGGCCTATGATCATGGAATTCACTGGTCTTACCACGTTCCCCACCATTCTGAAGCAGGTAGCTTGATAGAATGTTGTAATGGCCTTTTGAAAACTCAGTTATAATGCCAGCTAGTTGCAATACCTTGTAGGGTGGGGACAAGGTTTTCCAGAAGGCTGTATATGCATTGAATCAGCATTCAATTTATGGTCCTGTTTCTCCCATAGCCAGGATTCACAGGTCTAGGAAAAAAAGGGGTGGAAATGGGAGTGGTACCACTCACCATTAACCATAGTGACTCTCTACCAAAATTTTTGCTTCCTGTTCACACGACCTTATGCTCTGCAGACCTAGAGGTCTTAATTCCAAAGACAGGAATGATTCCAACAGGAGGCACAACCATGATTCCACTGAACTGCAAGTTAAGACTACCACCCGACCACTTTGGGCTCATAATGCCTCTGAATCAAGAGGCAAAGAAGGGAGTTATTGTGCTGGTTGGGGTGATTGGTCCTGACTGCTACAGGGTAATTGGACTACTATTTCATGATGGGGGTAAGGAAGAGAATGTCTGGAATATGGGAGATACCTTAGGGTTTCTCTTATTATTACCATGACCATTGATTAAGGTCAATGTAAAACTACAACAACTCAATCTAGGCAGGACTACTAATGGCCCAGACTTTTCAGAAATAAAGATTTGGGTCACCCCACCAGGTAAACAACCAACATGACCAACTGAAGTGCTTGCTGAAGGCAAAGGGAATAACAGAATGGGTAGCAAGAGAAGGTAGTTATAAATACCAGCTATGAACACATGACCAGTTACATACATAGGACTGTAATCGTCATGAATATTTCTTCCTTATTTTCTTATGAATACATTTGTATATCTGGATAGATAGATAGATAGATTGATCTTCATTTTCTTTACTCTCTTATTCCCTGGACATATAGTATAAGATGTATTGACTTTATATCATAGTATTTAAGTATTGTTGTTCATTTTACTTCATGGTATTTAAGTTAGGAGATATCAAGGAAAAGAGTAAGCATCACTCAAGGACTACCTCCTCTTCTGGGAAAGAGGCTAGTGTGTTTTCAGTTGTACGCAGGATAGCTGTATCATGTTAAATGGAATTATGAGCTTCTTATTGTCTCTATTTGGTGATTAATTGTGATTTAAGGAGATGTGTATTGGGGCCATGTTGACAAGGGTGGATCTGTGATAATCTTATATGTGAACATGACTGGGCCACGAGGTGCTCAGATATTTGGTCAAACATTATTTTGGATGTGTCTGTGAGGGTGTTTTGGGATGTGATTCATATCTGAATTGGTAGACTGAGTAAAGCAGATTGCTCTCTCTGACATGGGTGGCCCTCATCCAGTTAGTTGAAGTCCTGAATAGAACAAAAAGTCTGATCTTCTTTCAAACAAGAAAGAGCTCCTCCTCTCTGACTGGCTTGAGCTGGGACATTAGTCTTTTCCTGCCTTTAGACTCGAACTGAAACATCAGTGATTCTTGCATCTCAAGCCTGCCAGATTTTGGACTGGAATTTATATCATTGACTCTCCTGTTTCTCAGGCCTTTGGACTAGGACTGGAACTATACATTGGCTTTCCTGGGTCTCCAGCTTACCACTGCATATCTTGGGACTTAGGCTCCATAATCATGTGAGCCAATCCCTTTACATATATAGGTACAGAGACATAGATCAATAGATAATCTCTTATTGGTTCTCTTTCTCTGGAGAACTCTGACTAATACATGTATCTATCTAGCTATCCATATGTCTCTCCAACTAACACACACACACACACACACACACACACACACACACACACATCATATCTGAGATCTGAGTGCTTCACTCAATACACTGCGAGGACACATTCATGCTAATATTCTTCTGTGGTATCTTTTGAAGTGGCTGTATTTTACCTCATAGAAGTGCCCGAATTTTTTTTAAACAAAGATCCTCTATGAAAGACACTGTCAAGAAAATGTGAAGACAAGTCACAGACTGGGAGGAAATATTTGTACAAGGCATATCTGGTAAAGGACTGTTATCAAAAATATACAAAGAATACTTAAAACTCAACAATAAGAGAATGAAGAGCCCAGGTAAAAATAATCAAAATGTCTGAAAAGACAGGTCATTTTAAAAGATATACACATAGAAAGCAAGCATATGAAAAAATACTCAACATCATATGCCATTAGGAAATTGCAAATTAAAACAACAATAAGATTCCACTATATACCTATTAGAATGACGAAAATCCAAAACAATGACAACACCAAATGCTGTCAAGGATGTGTAGCAACAGGAACTCTGATTCATTGTTGGTTGGAATGCAAAATGGTGTAGTCACTTTGGAAGACAATTTGGCAGATTCTTACAAAACTAAACATAGTATTACCAAATGATCCTGTAATTGTGCGCCTTGATATTTACGCAAATGAACTGAAAACTTACATCCACACAAAAACATGCTCATGCATGTTTATAGCAGTTTTATTCAAAGTAGCTTAAACTTGGAAGCAACCAAGATGTCCCTCAATAGGTGAGTTGATAAATAAACCATAATGCATCCAGACAATGGAATATTATTCAGCACTAAAATAAATGAGCTATCAAGCCATGAAAAGACATGAAAAAAACTTAAATTCCTATTACTAAGTGAAAAAAGCCAATCTGAAAAGCCTGCATGTTAATGATTCCAACACTATGACCTTCCAGAAAAGGCAAAACTATCAAGACACTTAAAAGATCATCGGTTGCCAGGAGTTGCGGGGGGGGGGGGGAGGAAGGGATGAACAGGCAGAGCACCAAGGATTTTTAGGGCAGTAATACTACTGTAATGGTGGATACATGTAATTATATATTTGTCAAAACTCAGATTGTACAACATCGAATGAACTGTAATGCAAAGCATGCACTTTGAGTGATAATGTTGCATCAATACAGGTTAATGAATTGTAACAAATGTACCACTGGTGCCAGGGTGTTGACTGTGGGGGAGACTGTTCATGTGAAGGGAGGAGTGCAGGGAATACAGAGGAACTCTGTATATTCTGCTCAATTTTGCTGTGAATGTAAAACTGCTGTAAAAAAATGAAGTCTATTAAGGATAAAGAAAAAATGAAATAAATATCTAATTATTAAATTGATATTCTTTCTAATTTTTTCACTTTAATAAGTAATATTATGGTTGATATCCTTGTAGCTAAATTTTTACATATTCTTTTGTTCAGTTTTTTTTTTGACCTTGTGTCTTTGTTGCTGTGTGTGGGCTTTCTCTAGTTGCAGGGGCTACTCTTCCATTGCGGTGCACAGGCTTCTCATTGTGATGACTTCTGTTTGTTGCAGAGCACAGGCTCTAGGTGTGTGGGCTTCAGTAGTTGTGGCATGCAGGCTCAGTAGTTGTGGCTCACGGGCTGTAGAGCACAGGCTCAGTAGTTGTGGCGTACGGGCTTAGTTGCTCCGCGGCATGTGGGATCTTCCCGGGCCAGGGCTCGAACCTGTGTCCCCTGCATTGGCAGGTGGATTCTTAAGCACTGTGCCACCAGGGAAGTCACCTTTGTTTAGTTTTTTATGATACATTTCTAAGAATAGAATTGCTATGCCAATGAGATTGGATTATTATTATCATTTTTGGTACAATTTGCCAACACTGCCCACCACAAAAGATATAAGAATTTACACTCAGACCAGAAGTTTAGGAAAGTGCATGTTGCTCAAAATGCACAAATTTAAAGCTTTTTTCAACTTTATATGCTCCAGGCTTTGGCTTACCCATTCCTATAAGTCTATGTGCTTTTTCAGCCAACACGAGTGGCCACTGCTCTTTTTTTTTTAGAATTTATAGATGATATAATTTACTATACACATACTTTAAAAAAATATGAACAACACACCCTAGACACAATATAAAAGGAACCAAAAGGCAAGTAATTTATATAATAAACATATATATCATTATGTATAAGCTTGGGTATAGTGGTAGCATAGTCAGATTACAAATAGAATCACTGTGAATGCACTAGTTATAAATAGAGACTAATAAAAATATGTTGGTTTAGGACTTAAAATGTCACAGTGACGCAACTTTCCAAAACGTTTAACTCTCTATTTACATGGTGGCTGTATTCCTGGAAAATTCAATGTATATTAAAAATATGACAAAGGAAAAAAAAAAAAACTGTGGATGAATTTAGATGTAAAATGTAGCCAGGCACTGGGCCCAGGATAATAAAGATTCTTCACCAACATGAATGCCCACCAAAATATTTGTAGATTGTGTGGGACACAGGACAATTGTTCATTCGGTGAGACTGCCATATGCACTGCAGCACGTCTAATGTCCCAGCCCCTTATTCCACCCTCCCAATCATTGTGACAACAGAATACCCTTTCTCCTACAAATTTCCAAAGCCCCTTCGGGGCAGTACTGGTCTACCATCTTTGAGCTGGCCCAGCGCTGTTAAGGAGATGGGGCAAGACTGAGTTCTCACTTCACTTTAGCTGTGTATTTATATGGATTGATCATGTCCATTTAAAATGCTTAGTATACAGTAGGTATTTTCTTTCAACAATTGAAAACACAAAACTTTCACTCTAAAATTCCATTCCAAGGACAGTGCCTTTTCATTCACTCAAGCAATTCTATATACAATGGATAGAAGGATATATATCACCCTTAACAGCAAATGCCTTTGAGGGAAGAGTTGAGAGAATGGGGTATGAGATGCGGACTTTGACTTTGTACTTTCTTTTTATTTATTTGTTTATCTATTTATTTATTTATACAGCAGGTTCTTATTAGTCATTATACACATCACTGTATACCTGTCAATCCCAATTGCCCAAATCATCACACCACCACCAACAGCCCCTGCCACTTTCCCCCCTTGGTGTCCAAACGTTTGTTCTCTACATCGGTGTCTCAATTTCTGTCCTGCAAACCAGTTCATCTGTACCATTTTTCTAGGTTCCACATATATGCATTAATATACGATATTTGTTTTTCTCTTTCTGACTTACTTCACTCTGTATGACAGTCCCTAGATCCATCCTCGTCTCTACAAATGACCCAATTTCGTTCCTTTTCATGGCTGAGTAATATCATATTGTATATATGTACCACTTCTTCTTTATCCATTCGTCTGTCGATGGGCATTTAGGTTGCTTCCATGACCTGGCTATTGTAAATCGTGCTGCAGTGAACATTGGGGTGCATGTGTCTTTCTGAATTATGGTTTTCTCTGGGTATATGCCCAGTAGTGGGATTGCTGGGTCATATGGTAATTCTATTTTTAGTTTTTGAAGGAACCTCCATACTGTTCTCCATAGTGGCTGTATCAATTTACATTCCCAACAACAGTGCAAGAGGGTACCCTTTTCTCCACACCCTCTACAGCATTTGTTTTTTGTAGATTTTCTGATGATGCCCATTCTAACTGATGTGAGGGGATACCTCATTGCAGTTTTGATTTGCATTTCTCTAATTATTAGTGATGTTGAGCAGCTTTTCATGTGCTTCTTGGCCATCTGTATGTCTTCTTTGGAGAAATGTCTATTTAGGTCTTCTGCCCATTTTTGGATTGGGTTGTTTGTTTTTTTAATATTGAGCTGCATGAGCTGTTTTTATATTTTGGAGATTAATCCTTTGTCCGTTGATTCGTTTGCAAATATTTTCTCCCATTCTGAGAGTTGTCGTTACGTCTTGTTTATGGTTTCCTTGGTTGTGCAAAAGCTTTGAAGTTTCATTAGGTCCCATTGGTTTATTTTTGGTTTTGTTTCCATTACTCTAGGAGGTGGATCAAAAAAGATCTTGCTGTGATTTATGTCAGAGAGTGTTCTTCCTATGTTTTCTATTAAGAGTTTTATAGTGTCCGGTCTTTCATTTAGCTCTCTAATCCATTTTGAGCTTATTTTTGTGTATGGTGCTAGGAAGTGTTCTAATTTCATTCTTTCACATGTAGCTGTTGAGTTTCCCCAGCATCACTTATTGAAGAGACTGTCTTTTCTCCATTGTATATCCTTGCCTTCTTTGTCATAGATTAGTTGACCATAGGTGTGTGGTTTTATCTCTGGGCCCTCTATCTTCTTTCATTGATCGATGTTGCTGTTTTTGTGCCAGTACCATATTGTCTTGATTACTGTAGCTTTGTAGTACAGTCTGAAGTCAGGGAGTCTGATTCCTCCAGCTCCATTTTTTTCACTCAAGACTGTTTGGCTATTCGGGATCTTTTGTGTCTCCATACAAATTTTAAGATTTTTTGTTCTATCTCCTTAAAAAAATGCCATTGGTAATTTGATAGGGATTGCATTGAATCTGTAGATTGCTTTGGGTAGTATAGTTATTTTCACAATATTGATTTTTCCAATCCAAGAACATGGTATATCTCTCCATCTATTGGTATCATCTTTAATTTCTTTCATCAGTGTCTTATTGTTTTATGCATACAGGTCTTTTGTCTCCCTAGGTAGGTTTATTTCTAAGTATTTTATTCTTTTTGTTGCAGTGGTAAATGGGAGTATTTCCTTAATTTCTCTTTCAGATTTTTCATCATTAGTGTATAGGAATGAAAGAGATTTCTCTGCATTAATTTTGTATCCTGCAACTTTACCAGATTCATTGATTAGCTCTAGTAGTTTTCTAGTGGCATCTTTAGGATTCTCTATGTATAGTATCATGTCATCTGTAGTCAGTGACAGTTTTACTTCTTCTTTTCCAATTTGTATTCCTTTTATTTCTTTTTCCTCTCTGATTGCCGTGGTTAGGACTTCCAGAATTATGTTGAATAATAGTGGTGATAGTGAGCATCCTTGTCTTGTTCCTGATCTTAGAAGAAATGCTTTCAGTTTTTCACCACTGAGAATGATGTTTGCTGTGGGTTTGTCATAAACGGGCTTTATTATGTTGAGGTAGGTTCCCTCTATGCCCACTTTCTGGAGAGTTTTTACCATAACTGGGTGTTGAATTTTGTCAAAAGCTTTTTCTGCATCTATTGAGATGATCATATAGTTTTTCTGCTTCAATTTGTTAATATGGTGTATCACATTGATTGATTGGCGTATATTCAAGAATCATGCATCACTGGGTTAAATTCCACTTGAGGATGATGTATGATCCTTTTAATGTATTGTTGTATTCTCTTTGCTAGTATTTTGTTGAGGATTTTTGAATCTATATTCATCAGTGATATTGGTCTGTAATTTTCTTTTTTTGTAGTATCGTTGTCTGGTTTTGTTATCAGGGTGATGGTGGCCCCATAGAATGAGTTTGGGAGTGTTCCGTCCTCCGCAATTTTTTGGAACAGTTTGAGAAGGATGGGTGTTAGCTTTTCTCTAAATGTTTGATAGAATTCACCTGTGAAACCATCTGGTCCTTGACTTTTGTTTGTTGGAGGATTTTTAATGACAATCGCAGTTTCATTACTTGTGATTGGTCTGTTCATATTTTCTATTTCTTCCTGGTTCAGTCTTGGGAGGTTATAACTTTCTAAGAATTTGTCCATTTCTTCCAGGTTGCCCATTTTATTGGCATACAGTTTCTTGTAGTAGTCTCTTAGGATGCTTTGTATTTCTGCAGAGTCTGTCGTAACTTCTCCTTTTTCATTTCTAATTTTGATTTGAGTCCTCTACCTCTTTTTCTTGATGAGTCTGGCTAAAGCTTTATCAATTTTATTTATCTTCTCAAAGAACCAGCTTTTAGTTTTATTGATCTTTGCTACTGTTTTCTTTGTTTCTATTTCATTTATTTCTGCTCTGATGTTTATGATTTCTTTCCTTCTGCTAACTTTGGGTTTTGCTTCTTCTTCTTTCTCTAGTTCCTTTACGTGAAAGGTTAGATTGCTTATGTGAGATGTTTGTTGTTTCCTGAGGTAGGATTGTATTGTTATAAACTTCCCTCTTAGGACTGCTTTTGCTGCATCCCATAGGTTTTGGATCATCGTGTTTTCATTGTGATTTGTCTCTAGGTATTTTTTGATTTCCTCTTTGATTTCTTCAGTGATCTCTTGGTTATTTAGTAACATATTGTTTAGCCTCCATGTGTTTGTGTTTTTTATGGTTTTTTCCCTGTAATTCATTTCTAATCTCAGAGTGCTGTGGTCAGAAAAGATGCTTGATATGATATCAATTTTCTTAAATTTACCAAGGCTTGATTTGTGACCCAAGATGTGATCTATTCTGGAGAATGTTCCATGCGCACTTGAGAAGAAAGTGTAATCTGCTGTTTTTGGATGGAATGTCCTATAAATATCAATTAAATCTAACTGGTCTGCTGTGTCATTTAAAGCTTGTGTTTTCTTATTTATTTTCATTTTGGATGATCTGTCCATTGGTATAAGTGAGGTGTTAAAGTCCTCCACTATTGGGCTTCCCTGGTGGCGCAGTGGTTGAGAGTCTGCCTGCCGATGCAGGGGACACGGGTTCATGCCCAGGTCCGGGAAGATCCCACATGCCGCGGAGCGGCTTGGCCGGTGAGCCATGGCTGCTGAGCCTGTGTGTCCAGAGCCTGTGCTCCGCAATGGGAGAGGCCACAACAGTGAGAGGCCCACGTACCGCAAAAAAAAAAAAAAAGTCCCCCACTATTATTGTGTTACTGTTGATTTTCTCTTTTATAGCTGTTAGCAGTTGCCTTATGTATTGAGGTGCTCCTATGTTGGGTGCATATGTATGTATAATTGTTATATCTTCTTCTTAGATTGATCCGTTGATCATTATGTAGTGTCTTTCCTTGTCTCTTGTAGTATTCTTTATTTTAAAGTCTATTTTATGTGTTATGAGTATTGCTACTCCAGATTTCTACTGATTTCCATTTGCATGGAATATCTTTTTCCATCCCCTCACTTTCAGTCTGTATGTGTCCCTAGGACTGAAGTGGGTCTTTTGTAGACAACATATATATGGGTCTTGTTTTTGTATCCATTTAGCAAGTCTGTGTCTTTTGATTGGAGCATTTAATCCATTCACGTTTAAGGTAATTATCAATATGTATGTTCTTCTTACCATTTTCTTAATTGTTTTGGGTTTGTTTTTGTTGTTCGTTTTCTTCTCTTGTGTTTCCCACTAAGAGAAGTTCCTTTAGCATTTGTTGTAGAGCTAGTTTGGTGGTGCTGAATTCTCTTAGCTTTTGCTTGTCTGTAAAGCTTTTGATTTCTCCATCAAATCTGAATGAGATCCTTACCAGATACAGTAATCTTGGCTGTAGGTTCTTCCCTTTCATCACTTTAAGTATATCATGCCACTCCCTTCTGGCTTGTAGAGTTTCTGCTGAGAAATCAGCTGTTAACCTTATGGGTGTTCCCTTGTATGTTATTTGTTGTTTTTCCCTTGCTGCTTTTAATAATTTTTCTTTGTCTTTAATTTTTGCCAATTTGAGTACTATGTGTTACGGCGTGTTTCTCCTTGGATTATCCTGTGTGGGACTTGCTGAACTTCCTGGACTTGGGTGGCTATTTCCTTTCCCATGTTAGGGAAGTTTTCGACTATAATCACTTCAAATATTTTATCAGGTCCTTTCTCTCTCTCTTCTCCTTCTGGGACCCTTAAAATGAGAACGTTGTTGCATTTAATGTTGTCCCAGAAGTCTCTTAGGCTGTCTTTATTTCTTTCCATTCTTTTTTCTTTATTCTGTTCCGCAGCAGTGAATTCCACCATTCTGTCTTCCAGGTCACGTATCCATTCTTCTGCCTCAGTTATTCTGCTATTGATTCCTTCTAGTGTAGTTTTCATTTCAGTTATTGTATTGTTCATCTCTATTTGTTTGTTCTTTAATTCTTCTCAGTCTTTGTTAAACATTTCTTGCATCTTCTCGATCTTTGCCTCCATTCTTTCTCCGAGGTTCTGGATCATCTTCATTATCATTATTCTGAATTCTTTTTCTGGAAGGTTGCCTATCTCCACTTCATTTAGTTGTTTTTGTGGGGTTTATCTTGTTCCTTCATCTGGTACATAGCCCTCTACCTTTTCTTCTTGTCTATCTTTCTGTGAATGTGGGTTTTGTTCCACAGGCTGCAGGATTGTGGTTCTTCTAGCTTCTTCTGCCTGCTCTCTGGTGGATGAGGCTATCTAAGAGGCTTGTGCAAGTTTCCTGATGGCAGGGACTGGTGGTGGGTAGACCTGGGTGCTGCTCTGGTGGGAAGAGCTCAGTAAAACTTTAATCTGCCTGTCTGCTGATGGGTGGGGCTGGGTTCCCTCCCTGTTGGTTGTGTGGCCTGAGGTGACCCAACAGTGGAGCCTATCTGGCTCTTTGGTGGGGCTAATCGTGGACTCTGGGAGGGCTCACGCCAAGGAGTACTTCCCAGAACTTCTGCTGCTAGCTAGTGTCCTTGTCCTCACGGTGAGACACAGCCACTCCCCACCTCTGCAGGAGACCCTCCAACACTAGCAGGTAGGTCTGGTTCAGTCTCCTCTGGGGTCACTGCTCCTTCCCCTGAGTCCTGAGGTGCACACTGCTTTGTGTGTGCCCTCCAAGGGTGGAATCTCTGTTTCCCCCAGTTCAGTCAGAGTCCTGCAATCAAATCCCACCAGGCTTCAAAGTCTGATTCTCTAGGAATTCCTCCTCCTGTTGCCGGACCCCCACATTCAGTAGCCTGATGTGGGGCTCAGTACCTTCACTCCAGTGGGTGGACTTCTGTGGTATAAATGTTCTCCAGTTTGTGAGTCACCAACCCAGAAGTTATGGGTTTTGATTTTATTGTGATTGCGCCCTCCTACTGTCTCACTGTGGCTTCTCTTTTGTCTTTGGATGTGGGGTATCTTTTCTGGTGAGTTCCAGTGTCTTCCTTTCGATGATTGTTCAGCAGTTAGTTGTGATTCTGGTGTTCTCACAAGAGGGAGCGAGAGCATGTCCTTCTACTCCGTCATCTTGGTTCTATGCCTCTCAAGTGGCCACTGCTCTTAACAAATCATTTTTAGCGACCTGTTGGTGATCCCCACCATGGAAAACAAACCTTGTTTTTACCTTACTCTTGGTTAAAATAAATTTAGGTGATTTGTAGGAGATGCCAAAATCTGTTTCTACTGAGATCAACATTGACCATAAGTCAATGTTTTGAGAAGTATTCTACTAGTGATCAGATGATGAGGGAGATGAAAAGATTTCCAGTCCCAGATTATTTCTTGAACACATTCATTTATAGACCCTCTATCCCAATATCCCAATGAAATGACAAGTGGAGTACAAAAACAAAATCTATTGCACCTAGAAACATGTCATCAATAGAAATATCTGGAAGGTATAAAGTGGATGGAAACAGATAAGTGATGTAGTACATTGTAGCTTGACATCCAGCCATCTTAAAGAGGTGGACAGGGACTTCCTCAGTGATCCAGTGGCTAGGAATCCACACTCCCAATGCAGGGGCCTGGGTTCCATCGTTGATCAGGGAACTAGATCCCGCATGCCTCAACTAAGTGTTCGCATGCTGCAGCTAAGAATCCCACATGCAGCAATGAAGATCCCACATGCTGCAAGTAAGACCTGGCACAGCCCAATAAACAAATAATTTTTTTTAAAAAAAGAGAAATAGGTAAAGAAAAGAAGAATGTTCATTCTTCTAAAAGAGGTGGATAAGCAGACATACAAAATTTGATTATCCCCAGAACTCCAAATAACCCCAAGATCAAAGGAAGTTCAGGCTAGAGGAAACAGTCCATAGATAATGGGTCCATTAGTTAGTTTTAGAATAGAACACCTGTGCCAATCCTGGCACTTAGAAGGAATGATTCAGAAATTTGCCTACAGGCCAATGCCAGGAGTACAGCACTTTAAAAAGGGCACTGGAATGTGAAAAACTCTCAGAATAAGTGTTGATTCCAGAGAAGAGGGGTTACTCTAGGTAATGGTTAAGTTCCAAGTGGATGGGAAACCCCAAGGTAGAAAACAAACAAATTTTACATTCCTTAGGAAAGCCTGCCAGATGCACAAACACTTTCTTGTCCACATCACAACTATTGGAATGCTGACTCCTACTACTGAAATTTGTATTAATAGAACAAGAGGACAAGAGTTCTTAGTTAGCCTGAGGAAATACACTTTAGCAATGACTTTAATTTTAGAGCTGCGTCTACAAATGTGAACAGACAATTAAGAAGTGACTAAACATTTGAGGAAAAGAAATGGCATGAAAAAGAGAAACTATACTCAAGAAAAAATAACATGGAAAATGTTTGATATTCTCTTATACAGTAAATCAAACACACACCTGCCCTATAAAAAAATAAAAATAAGAACGAACATCCTAAGGAAACAATACAAAATAGAAAAAATAAATAGGAATAGTAATAGCTTTAGTGTTTTTTTTTCCCCCAGCTTTATTCAGGCATAATTGACAAGTAAAATTATGTATATTTAAAGTGTACAACATGATGATATATATGTTTGCATTGTGAAATAGTTACCACAATGAAATTAATTAACATACCATTATGTTAAGTGAAATAAGCCAGACAGAGAAAGACAAATACTGTATGGTCTACTTATATGTGGAATCTAAAAAATAAAAAAACAAAAACACAGACTCATAGAAACAGAGAAGACTGGTGATTGTCAGGGGTTGAGGAGTGGGAGAAAAGGGCAGACATCAGTCAAACTTCCAAACATAAGATGAATAAATTCTAGGGACCTAATGTACAGCATGGTGACTATAGTTAATAATATTGTATTATATACTTGAAATTTGCTAAGAGAATAGATCTTAACTATCTCATTAAAAAACAAAAAACTTTGGGCTTCCCTGGTGGTGCAGTGGTTGAGAGCCCACCTGCCGATGCAGGGGACATGGGTTCGTGCCCCGGTCCGGGAAGATCCCACATGCCACGGAGCGGCTAGGCCCGTGAGCCATGGCCACTGAGCCTGCACGTTCGGAGCCTGTGCTCCGCAACAGGAGAGGCCACAACAGTGAGAGGCCTGCGTACCGCAAAAAAAAAAAAAAAAAAAAGAAAAAAAAAACAACTTAGCCTTAGAGAAACATGAGTTCCAGTGTTCACAATGTAGATCAGATTTCTCTGAAAAAAAAAGGAAAAATCCGAGTACTTGGAAATTGCTGAAATTTAACAAATGACACAATAATTAGAAAATACAGTAAGGTGGCTGAGCAATGAATCAATATGTGAAAGTCAATAAACTTCTCATAAAGTAAAACAAACAACAACCAGCTAAAATACAGAATGGAAAATAAATCTCATTTACAATAAAAACAATGATAACAAAAATTAAATGCCCAGGAATAAATTTAACAAGAATATGCATGAACTTTATAAGATAATTTTAAAACATTAATGACAACCACAAAAGAATTATTTTTGAATAAATAGAAAGGCATTTCCTGCTTTTGGCTAAAAGATATTCATTAGAATGATGCAATTTCTCCCTAAATTAATCATACCTTTAATGTAGTCCAATAAAAACACCAACATGATGGTGACACTAGAAAGATGGAGCAATAAGACATCTTTGCACTTGTTCCCTCACAGAGATACCAACTTAACAACGAGATATGAACCAAAATACCTTTGTGAAAACTCCAGAAACCAGTTAAGAAATTGTAGTACCCTAAGTGAATGCATGGTCAAAGCAGTCACACTGAAATGGGTAAGAAGAGACACTTCACGTGACCACAATCCCCCCACCACTATCACCCCACCTTAGCTGGCATAGCTCAGCTTGGTTCCTGGCTTCTCCTTCAGGAGAGGGGAAAAGGAAGGGAATGGCTTTTTGGAGAGCTACATGAGGGATTAGTTTCTTTCTCACCTGATTTGGAGCACTAACAGAACTGGCATCATTTGGATGCCTTGAGGATACTGAAAGCCACGGAGACTGTGGAGGCAGCACTGAAGCATTAGAGGGACTACAAAGCCACAGACAGAGGCTGTGCACTCTTGGTGGGATTGTGAAATTGTGCAGCTGCTATAGAAAAGAGTATGAAGATTCATAAAAGATTAAAAATATAACTACCATATTATCCAGCAATTCTACTTTTAGATATATATCCAAAATAATTGAAAACAGGATCTCAAAGAGATATTTGGACATCCATGTTCATAGCAGCATTATTCATAATAGCCAAAATGTGGAAGCAACATAAATGTCCATTGATGAATAAATGGAAAAAGAGAAGGTGATGTATAGATATAATAGAATATTATTCAGCCTTAAATAAGAAAGAAATCCTGTCATATGCTACAACATGGATGAACCTCGAGGACATTATGCTAAGTGAAATAAGCCAATGACAAAAGCTTACTGCATGACTCCACTTATGTCAGGTATCTAAAGTAATCAAACTCATAGAAACAGAAGTAGAATGGTGGTTGCCAGAGCTTGGGGGAAGGCAAATATGAGGAGTTGTTGTTCAATGGGTATAGAGTTTCAGTCATGCAAGACGATAAAGTTCTATGGATCTGTTGTACACTAATGTGCATATATTTAATGTACATTTAAATTTGTTAAGAGGGTAAATTTGTTATGTGTTTCTTAAATTAATAATTTAAATTTTAGAGCAGTTTTAGGTTCACAGCAAAATTGAGTGGAATACACAGAATTCCCATATATCCCTTGTTCTCACAAACCACAACCTCCCCCAGTATGGAGATCCCAAACAACATTTATTACATGCATTACACTTGGTAATGATTTGTGGTACATTTATTACAACTGATGAACCTACTCTGACACATCATTACCCAAAGTCCATAGGGTCACACCTGGTGGTGTACATTCTATGGGTTCAGATAAATATATGATTACCTGTATCCACTATTGCAATATCATATAGAGTAGTTGCACTGCTCTAAAAATCCTCTGTGCTCAGCCAATTCATTCCTTCCTCCCCACTAACTCCTGGAAACCACTGATCTGTTTACTGTCTTCATAGTTTTGCTTCTTCCATAATGTCATATAGTTGGAATCATATAATAGGTAGCCTTTTCAGATTGGCTTCTTTCAATTAGTAACAGGCATTTAAGTTTCCTCCATATCTTTTCATGGCTTGATAGCTCATTTCTTTTCAGTCTGAAATAATACTCCATTGTCTGGATGCACCATGGTTTATTTATCAGTTCACCTACTGAGGCACATCTTGGTTGCTACCAAGTTTTGGAAATTTTGAACAAAGCTTCTATAGACACCTCTAAGCATGTTTCTGTTGGACATAAGTATTTAATTCATTTGGGTAAATATCAAGGAGCACAATATGCTAGACAATGTTTATTTTTGTAAGAAACTACCAAATTGTCTTCTAAAGTGGCTATACCATTTTACGTTCCCATCAGTAATGTTTCTGTTGCTCCACATCCTCGTCAGCATTTGGTCTTATTGTGTTGGATTTTCACCATTCTAATAGGTACGAAGTGGTAACCATTGTTGTTTTAATCTGTAATTCCCTAATGATATGTGATTTTGAACATCCTTTCATTTGCTTTGCATCTGTATATCTTTTTTAATGAGGTGTCTGTTTATACCTTTTTGCCTATTAAAATTTGTTTGTTTCTTATTGTTGAGTTGTTATGTGCTTCTTATCACACACATACACACAAACGCACACACACACAAAACGTAAAACAAAAAGCAAATAAAACAGTACCTGGCACATAGTAAATGCTCAGTTTAAAAAAAAAACACACAAAACAATGCAACCAACTTTTCGGACCTGAAACTGAGAGATGAGCCCCCAAATAATCTAGCTTTGGAAACCAACAGGGCTTCCATCTGGAGACCCATAAGATTGTAGCAATCTGGGAGAGAGCTCTTAAAGGGCGCACACACTCAAACTTACCTGCCACAGTGCCCAGCTCAAGGCAGCCAATCACTCCCAGACTCAAACTGAAGAAGGTTCACCTACATTTATTAAAGTACAAGCCTGAGGGGCAGGAATCTAATTTAACAAGCACATCTAGGAGCCTTCTGGAACACTCTTCAGGATGGAGAGTGATGGGAACCATCTTTGCACCCTTCCTTTGCCATGCTCCAAAACATCAGTATCTTCTGGAAAGGAGCATTTACACATATCTAGTGCTCCAGTCTTTGTGGCTGATGACCAGAGGATGCCTCTTGATTGCCTGGCTCTGGAGGATATGGGAGCTTGTATTCCTGGTCCCATGGGACTGTAATAATGATTGTCACCCAGAAAAGAGTTCATCCTCCTGTCTGGCACCCTAAGTTTTGTACCTGCTACCAAGGAACACTTCTATAATGCCTGGCTCTGGTGGCCAGTGGGTCTTACACTCATGGGTCCCACCAAACTATAACTAACAGAGAAAGAGTTCATAAACAGCTACCACCCCAGGGATCAGCAAGAGGCAACGGATCCAAGAGCTCAGTATTTCTGTGAGGAGGTCTATTAGCTAATCATCATGGTTGCAGCCTAAAGGGCAGGTTTCCAATCACACATGCATCTAGAAGATAACTATTATGCTTCCAGAGACCTTGGGGGGTAGGCCGTATCTTTACACTCTCCCACTGCTGTCTTCAGAGCACCAGTGTCTCCTGGAAGGGAGCTTTACACTTACACATGGCTGGTGCCCTGGTTTTTGCAGCTGCCACCCAGGAGATTCCCCTTGATCACCTGGCTCTGGTGCTCAGGGGGATTTGCATTCCTGGGTCCCACAGAACTATGGCAGTCAGAGAGATATCTTTCAGCAGGCTGCGACTCCCAGGGTACTGCACAGACAGCAGACTGAGGCACACCTCCCAATCTTTCTGTGAAAGATGCACCTTTGCTTGTCCAGGAGCATCAGCCTGAAGGACAAGTTTCAGGTTTGGCACACATCTAGTGGACTATGGAGCTGCTCTCAAGAAATATAGGCTGTGGACACCATCTTGTCATTCTCACTCTGCCTTGCTCCAACTCACAAGAATCTCCAAGAAGGAGCATATACACTTGTCTGGAGCCTCAATTTTTACGACTGCCACCTAGGGGAAAACTACCAGATCTTCTGGACAGTGAAGTTATGTTTGCAGTCCCACAGGACTGCATATATTTGCATACTATTAAAAGCTTCTGCCAGAGGGTCTAGCTTCCAAACAGCCTGAATCTTGGTGCTGAGATGAATCAGTAATCAAAAACCTCCCAAAAAACAAAAGTCCAGGATCAGATGGCTTCACTGGTGAATTCCTCCAAACATTCAAGGAAGTCATACAGGGCTTCCCTGGTGGCTCAGTGGTTGAGAGTCTGCCTGCCGATGCAGGGGACATGGGTTCATGCCCCGGTCCAGGAGGATCCCACATGCTGCGGAGCGGCTGGGCCCATGAGCCATGGCCGCTGAGCCTGCGTGTCTGGAGCCTGTGCTCTGCAACGGGAAAGGCCACAACAGTGAGAGGCCCATGTATCGCAAAAAAAAAAGAAAAAAAGAAAAAAAAGAAGTCATACAAAACCTTCTCAAGCCCTTCCCAAAAATAGAAGAGGAGAGAACTCTTCTCAGTTCATTACCTTAATGCCAAAACCAAACAAGAATGCCACAAGAAAAGAAAATTACAGACCAATATCCCTGATGAATAAAGACACAAAAATCTTCAATAAAATATTAGCAAATCAATTTCAACAATACATTAAAAGAATTATTCACAACGATCAAGTGTGATTTATTCCAGGCATGCAAGAATAGTTTAGCATCTGCAAATTAGTCAACATGATACACCACATTAACAAGATGAAGGATAAAAATCATATGATTATCTCAATAAATGCAAAAGAAGCATTTGACAAAATTTAACAACCATTTATGAAAAAAAATACTCTCAACAAACTGCGCATAAAGGGAACATACCTCAATATAATAAAGGCTATATATGACATAACCACAGCTAACATCGTACTCAATGGTGAAAAGCTAAAAGCCTTTCCTCTAAGTTCAGGAACAAGACAAGGATACCCACTCTCACCACTTCTATTCAACATAGTATTGAAACCCCTAGCCAGAGCAATCAGACAAGAAAAAGAAATAAAAGGAATACAAATTGGAAAGGAAGAAGTAAACATGCCAGATTACATGATACTATACATAGAAAATCCTAAACACACTACCAAGAAACTAGTAGAGCTCATCAATGAATTTGACAGAGTTGTAGGATAGAAAATTAATGTACAGAAATCTGTTGCATTTCTATAGACTAACAACAAATTATCAGAAAGAGAAATTAAGGGAACAATTCCATTTACTATTGCATCAAAAAGAATAAAATACCTAGGAATAAATCTAACTAGAGGGGTAAAAGACGTGGGCTCAGAAAACTATAAGACACTGAAATTGTTGTCTCCAACAAAACAGATGGAAAGATATACCATGTTCATGGACTAGAAGAACTAATATTGTTAAAATGACCATGGCAATCCACTGATTCAATGCAATCGCTATCAAAATATCAATAGCATTTTTTACAGAACTAAAACTAATAATGTAAATTTTATCTGGAACCTCAAAAGACCCAGAATTGCCAAAACAATTTGCTCTTGCCAAAACAAGAGCAGGAAGCATCATGCTCACTGACTTTAGACTATATCACAAAGCTACAGCAATCAAAACAGTATGATACCAACACAAAAACAGACACATAGATTAATGGAACAGAATAGAAAGTGCACAAATAAATCCACACACTTATGATCAACTAATTTACAACAAAGGAAACAAGAATATTCAATGGGGAAAAGACAGTCTCTTCAATAAGTAGTGGTGGTGGGAAAACTGGACAGCTACATCTAAAAGAATGAAAGAATATTTTCTCACAGCATATACAGGAACAAACTGAAAGTGGGTTAAAGACTTAAATGTAAGACTGGAAATCATAAACCTCCTAGAAGAAAACATAGGCATAACACTCTTTGACATAAACTGTAAAATATTGTTTGGAACTGTCTCCTAAGGCAAAAGAAATAAAAGCAAAAATAAACAAATGGGACCTAATTAGACTTAAAAGCTTTTGCACAGTAAAGGAAACCATCAACAACAATAAAAGACAACCTACTGAATGGGAGAAAATATTTGCAAATCATATGACCAACAAGGGGTTAGTATCCAAAATATATAAACGTCTCATACAACTCAATATCAAAAAAAAACAAAGAACCCAATTAAAAACTGGGCAGAAGACTTGAATAAGCATTTTTCCAAAAAAGACATACAGGTGGCCAACAGGCACATGAAAAGATGTTCAGCATCGCTAATCATCAGGGAAATGCAAATCAAAACCACAATGAGCTATGACCTCACACCTGTCAGAATGGCTATCATCAAAAAAACCACAGGGCTTCCCTGGTGGCGCAGTGGTTGAGAGTCCGCCTGCCGATGCAGGGGACGCGGGTTCGTACCCCGGTCCAGGAAGATCCCACATGCCACGGAGCGGCTGGGCCCATGAGCCATGGCCACTGAGCCTGCGTGTCCAGAGCCTGTGCTCCACAATGGGAGAGGCCACAACAGTGAGAGGCCCGCGTACCGCAAAAAAAAAAAAAAAGAGTATAATCTATAAAAATTTTGAATCAGTATGTTGTACCACTAAAGCTAATATAATATTGTAAATCAACCATACCTCAATAAAAAAAGAAAAAAAATAGTAAAGGAAAGGAAAGAAGGAAGGAAGGAAGGGAGGGAAGGAGGGAGGGAGGAAGAGAGGAAGGAAGGAAGGAAGGGAGAGAAAGAAAGAAGATAAAAGAAAGAAAGAAAGAAAGAGAGAGAGAGGGAGGGAGGAAGGAATGAAGGAAGAAAGGAAGAAAGAAAGACTGTCATACAGAGTGAAGTAAGTCAGAAAGAGAAAAACAAATATTGTATATTAACACGTATATTTGGAATCTAGAAAAATGGTACAGATGAACCAGTTTGTAAGGCAGAAATAGAGACACAGATGTAGAGAACAAACATATGGACACCAAGGGGGAATGGGGGAAGTGGGACGAATCGGGAGATTGGGATTGACATATATACACTAACATGTATAAAATAGATAACCAATGAGAACCTGTTGTATAGCACAGGGTACTCTACTTCACTGTACAGTAGAAACTAACAGAATATTGTAAAACAACCATACCCCAATAAAAAAGAAAGAGAAAGAAAGAAAGAAAGAAAGAAAGAAAGAAAGAAAGAAAGAAAGAAAGAAAGAAAGAAAGAAAGAAAGGAAGGAAGGAAGGAAGGAAGGAAGGAAGGAAGGAAGGAAGGAAGGAAGGAAGGAAGGAAAGAAGGAAGGAAGGAAAGAAGGAAGGAAGGAAGGAAGAAAGTCCTAGCCAGAGCAGTTAGGCATGAAAAACAAATAAACAGTATGCACACTAAAATGGAAAAGGTAAAACAGTCCCTATTTGCAGAAGACATATATAAAAACCTTAGACTCCATCAAAAAACTGTTAGAACTAATAAACAAACTCACTAAACTCACAGGATACAAAATCAATATGCAAAAAGCTGTTGTACCTTTTTACACTAATAACACACTATCAGAAAAAGAAATTAAGAAGACAATCCCATTTACAATTGCGTCAAGAATAAACACCTAGGAATAAGTTTAACCACGGAAGTGAAAGAGCTCTATATTGAAAACTACAATATATTAATGAAAGAAATTGAAGACACAAATGAATGGAAAGATATTCTGTGCTCATGGATTTGAAAAACCAATATTGTTAAAATGTGCATACTACCCAAAGCAATCTACAGATTCACTGCAATCCCTATCAAAAGTCCAATGGCATATTTCAAAGAAATAGAAAAAATATTCTGAAATTTGTAGGGAACCATGAAAGACCCTGAATAGTCAAAGCAATCTTGAGAAAGGAGAACAAAGCTGGAGACATCACCTTCCCTGATAACAAATTATATTACAAATCTATAGTAATTAAAACAGTACAGTGTTGGCATAAAACAAACACAAAGACCAATGGAACAGAATAGAGAGCCCAGAAATAACCCTGTGCATATATGGTCAATTAATTCATGACAAAGAGCCAAGAATATACAATGGGGAAAGGATAGTCTCTTCAATAAATGCTGTTGGGAAAACTGGACAGCCACATGCAAAAGAATTAATTTCGACCATTATTTTATACCATATACAAACATTAACTCAAAATTGATTAAAGACTTCAACATAAGACCTAAAGTGATAAAAGGAAAACTTTGGCTGTAATCTCCCTGACATACATCTTGGTGGTGATTTTTTCTGAATCTGACACCAAAAGCAAAAGCAACAAAAGCAAAAATAAATAAGTGGGACTACATCATACTAAAAAGCTTCTGCAGAGTGAAGGAAACCATCAACAAAATGAAAAGGCAACCTACTAAATGGGAGAAAATATTTTCAAATCGTATGACTAACAAGCAGTTAATATCCAAAATATAATATATAAATAACTCATACAATTCAATAGCAAACAACAAACAAACAATCTGATTTAAAAATGGGCAGAAGGTTTGAATAGAGATTTTTCCAAACAAGGCATACAGATAGACAACAGGTAAATGGATAGATGCTCAACATCATTAATCATCAGGGAAATGCAAATCAAAACCACAATGAGATAACACCTCACACCTGTCAGAAAGGCTATTATCAAAAAGATAACAAATAACAACTGTTGACAATGATCTGGAAAAAAGGGAACATATGCCCTTTTGGTGGGAATGTAAATTGGTGCAACCACTGGGGAAAACAGTATGGAGATTTCTCAGAAAATTAAAAAGAGAACTACTATAGGATCCAGTAGTTCTAGTTCTGGTAATTTTTCTGAAGTAAACAAAAACATTAACTCCAAAAAAATATATGCACCCCCATGTTCATTGCAGCATTATTTACAATAGCCAAGATATGAAAACAACCTAAGTATTCATCAATAGATGACTGGATAAAAAAAGAAAAAGGATGACTGGATAAAGAAAGTGTGGTATATATGTATACAACGGAAAACTATTCAGCCATAAAAAAATGAAATCTTGCCATTTGAGACAACATGGATGGACCTTGAGGGCATTATGCTAACCGAAAAAAGTCTGACAGAGAGAGACAAATACTACATGCTCTCTTTTATATGTGGAATCTTAAAACAAACAGGGCTTACTGGTGGTACAGTGGTTAAGTCTGCACTCCCAATGCAGGGGGCACAGGTTTGATCCCTGGTCAGGGAAGTTCCCCATGCTGTGGGGTTCAGCCAAAAAAAAAACTAAAATAAAAACAAACAGATTGGTTCAAGATGGCAGAGTAGAAGAACGTGCTCTCACTACCTCTCACAAGAGCACCAGAAACACAACTAACTGCTGAACAATAATCAACAGGAAGACACTGGAACACACCAAAAATGATACCCCACATCCAAAGACAAAGGAGAAGCCCCAATGAGAAGGCAGGAGGGGCACAATCACAATAAAATCAAATCCTATAACCACTGGGTGGGTGACTCACAAACTGGAGAACACTTACACCACAGAAGTCCACCCACTGGAGTGAAGGTACTGAGCCCCACATCAGGCTACCGAACATGGGGGTCCGGCAACAGGAGGAGGAATTCCTAGAGAATCAGACTTTGAAGCCTGGTGGGATTTGATTGCAGGACTCTGACTGAACTGGGGGAAACAGAGATTCCACCCTTGGAGGGCACACACAAAGCAGTGTGCACCTCAGGACTCAGGGGAAGGAGCAGTGACCCCAGAGGAGACTGAACCAGACCTACCTGCTAGTGTTGGAGGGTCTCCTGCAGAGGTGGGGAGTGGCTGTGTCTCATCGTGAGGACAAAGACACTAGCTAGCAGCAGAAGTTCTGGGAAGTACTCCTTGGCGTGAGCCCTCCCAGAGTCCACGATTAGCCCCACCAAAGAGCAGGATAAGCTCCACTGTTGGGTCACCTCAGGCCACACAACCAACAGGGAGGGAACCCAGCCCCACCCATCAGCAGACAGGCAGATTAAAGTTTTACTGAGCTCTTCCCACCAGAGCAGCACCCAGGTCTACCCACCACCAGTCCCTGCCATCAGGAAACTTGCACAAGCCTCTTAGATAGCCTCATCCACAGAGAGCAGGCAGAAGAAGCTAGAAGAACCACAATCCTGCAGCCTGTGGAACAAAACCCACATTCACAGAAAGATAGACAAGAAGAAAAGGTAGAGGGCTATGTACCAGATGAAGGAACAAGATAAACCCCACAAAAACAACTAAATGAAGTGGAGATAGGCAACCTTCCAGAAAAAGAATTCAGAATAATGATAATGAAGATGATCCAGAACCTCGGAGAAAGAATGGAGGCAAAGATCGAGAAGATGCAAGAAATGTTTAACAAAGACCGAGAAGAATTAAAGAACAAACAAATAGAGATGAACAATACAATAACTGAAATGAAAACTACACTAGAAGGAATCAATAGCAGAATAACTGAGGCAGAAGAACGGATACGTGACCTGGAAGACAGAATGGTGGAATTCACTGCTGCGGAACAGAATAAAGAAAAAAGAATGGAAAGAAATAAAGACAGCCTAAGAGACTTCTGGGACAACATTAAACACAACAACATTCGTATTATAGGGGTCCCAGAAGGAGAAGAGAGAGAGAAAGGACCTGATAAAATATTTGAAGTGATTATAGTCGAAAACTTCCCTAACATGGGAAAGGAAATAGCCGCCCAAGTCCAGGAAGCACAGCGAGTCCCATACAGGATAAATCTAAGGAGAAACACGCCGTAACACATAGTACTCAAATTGGCAAAAATTAAAGACAAAGAAAAATCAATGAAGCAGCAAGGGAAAAATGACAAATAACATACAAGGGAACTCCCATAGGGTTAACAGCTGATTTCTCAGCAGAAACTCTACAAGCCAGAAGGGAGTGGCATGACATAGTTAAAGTGATGAAAGGGAAGAACCTACAAACAAGATTACTCTATCCAGCAAGGATCTCATTCAGATTAGATGGAGAAATCAAAAGCTTTACAGACAAGCAAAAGCCAAAACAATTCAGAACCACCAAACTAGCTCTACAACAAATGCTAAAGGAACTTCTCTAAGTGGGAAACACAAGAGAAGAAAAGGAACAACAAAAACAAACCCAAAACAATTAAGAAAATGGTAAGAGGAACATACATATTGAAAACTACCTTAAATGTGAATGGATTAAATGCTCCAATCAAAAGACACAGGCTTGCTAAATGGATACAAAAACAAGACCCATATATATACTGTCTACAATAGACCCACATCATACCTAGGGACACAAACAGACTGAAAGTGAGGGGATGGAAAAAGATATTCCATGCAAATGGAAACCAAAGGAAGCTGGAGTAACAATACTCATATCAGATAAAATAGACTTTAACATAAAGAATGTTACAAGAGACAAGGAAGGACACTACATAATGATCAAGGGATCAATCGAAGAAGAAGACATAACAATTATAAATACATATGTACCCAACATAGGAGCACCACAATACATAAGGCAACTGCTAACATCTATAAAAGAGGAAATCATCACTAACACAATAATAGTGGGGGACTTTAACACCTCACTTACACCAATGGACGGATCATCCAAAATGAAAATTAAAAAGGAAACACACACTTTTAATGACACAGCAGACCAGATAGATTTAATTGATATTTATAGGACATTCCATCCAGAAACAGCAGATTACACTTTCTTCTCAAGTGCGCATGGAACATTCTCCAGGATAGATCACATCTTGGGTCACAAAACAAGCCTTGGTAAATTTAAGAAAATTGAAATCATATCAAGCATCTTTTCTGACCACAACGCTATGAGATTAGAAATGAATTACAGTGAAAGAAACCTAAAAAAAAAAACAAACACATGGAGGCTAAACAATATGTTACTAAATAACCAAGAGATCACTGAAGAAATCAAAGAGGAAATCAAAAAATACCTAGAGACAGATCACAATGAAAACACGACGATCCAAAACCTATGGGATGCAGCAAAAGCAGTCCTAAGAGGGAAGTTTATAACAATACAATCCTACCTCAGGAAACAACAAACATCTCACATAAGCAATCTAACCTTACACCTAAAGGAATTAGGGAAAGAAGAAGAAGCAAAACCCAAAGTTAGCAGAAGGAAAGAAATCATAAACATCAGAGCAGAAATAAATGAAATAGACACAAAGAAAACAATCCAAAAATCAATAAAACTAAAAGCTGGTTCTTTGAGAAGATAAACAAAATTGATAAACCATTAGCCAGACTCATCAAGAAAAAGAGGCAGAGAACTCAAATCAATAAAATTAGAAATGAAAAACGAGAAGTTACAACAGACACCGCAGAAATACAAAGCATCCTAAGAGACTACTACAAGCAACTGTATGCAAATAAACTGGACAACCTGCAAGAAATGGACAAATTCTTAGAAAGGTATAACCTTCCAAGAATGAACCGGGAAGAAATAGAAAATATGAACAGACCAATCACAAGTAATGAAACTTCGACTAACTGTCATTAAAAATCTTCCAACAAACAAAAGTCCAGGACCAGATGGCTTCACAGCTGAATTCTATCAAACATTTGGAGAAGAGCTAACACCCATCCTTCTCAAACTCTTCCAAGAAATTACAAAGGAAGGAACACTCCCAAACTCATTCTATGAGGCCACCATCACCCTGATATCCATACCAGACAAAGATACTACAGAAAAAGAAAATTACAGAGCAATATCAATCATGAATATAGATGCAAAAATCCTCAGCAAAATACTATCTAACAGAATCCAACAACACATTAAAAGGATCATACACCATGATCAAGTAGGTTTTATCCCAGGGATGCAAGAATTCTTCAATATATGCAGATCAATAAATGTGATACACCATATTAACAAATTGAAGAAGAAAAACCATATGATCATCTCAATAGATGCAGAAAAAGCTTTTGACAAAATTCAACACCCAGTTATGATAAAAACTCTCCAGAAAGTGGGCATAGAGGGAACCTACCTCAACATAATAAAGGCTGTATATGACAAACCCACAGCAAACACCATTCTCAATGGTGAAAAACTGAAAACATTTCCTCTAAGATCAGGAAGAGGACAAGGTTGTCCACTCTCACCACAATTATTCAACAGAGTTTTGGAAGTCCTAGCCACGGCAATCAGAGAGGAAAAAGAAATAAAAGGAATACAAATTGGAAAAGAAGAAGTAAAACGGTCACTGTTTACAGATGACATGATACTATACATAGGGAATCCTAAAGATGCCACTAGAAAACTACTAGAGCTAATCAATGAATTTGGTAAAGTTGCAGGATACAAAATTAATGTACAGAAATCTCTTTCATTCCTATACACTAATGATGAAAAACCTGAAAGAGAAATTAAGGAAACATTCCCATTTACAATTGCAACAAAAAAAATAAAATACCTAGGAGTAAACCTACCTAGGGAGACAAAAACCTGTATGCAGAAAACAATAAGACACTGATGAAAGAAATTAAAGATGATACCAATAGATGGAGAGACATACCATGTTCTTGGATTGCAAAAATCAATATTGTGAAAATAACTATACTACCCAAAGCAATCTACAGATTCAATGCAATCCCTATCAAATTACCAATGGCATTTTTTGTAGGACTAGAACAAAAAATCTTAAAATTTGTATGGAGACACAAAAGACCCCAAATAGCCAAAGTGGTCTTGAGGGGAAAAAAAATGGACCTGGAGGAATCAGACTCTCTGACTTCAGACTATACTACAAAGCTACAGTAATCAAGACAATATGGTACTGGCAAAAAAACGGAAACATAAATCAATGGAACAGGATAGAAAGCCCAGAGATAAACCCATGTACCTATGGTCACCTAATCTATGACAAAGGAGGCAAGGATATACAATGGAGAAAAGACAGTCTCTTCAATAAGTGGTGCTGGGAAAAGTGGACAGCTACATGTAAAAGAATGAAATAAAAACACTCTCTAACACCATACACAAAAATAAACTCAAAATAGATTAGAGACCTAAGTGTAAGACTGGACACTATAAAACTCTTAGAGAAAACATAGGAGGAACACTCTTTGACATAAATTACAGCAAGATCTTTCTTGATCCACCTCCTAGAGTAATGGAAATAAAAACAAAAATAAACAAATGGGTCCTAATGAAACTTAAAAGTTTTTGCACAGCAAAGGAAACTACAAACAAGACGAAAAGACAACCCTCAGAATGGGAGAAAATATTTGCAAACAAATCAATGGACAAACGATTAATCTCCAAAATATATAAACAGTTCATGCAGCTAAATAATAAGAAAAACAAACAACCCAATCCAAAAATGGGCAGAAGACCTAAATAGACCTTTCTCCAAAGAACACATACAGATGGCCAAGAAGCACATGAAAAGCTACTCAACATCACTAATTATTAAACGCAAGTCAAAACTACAATGAGGTATCACCTCACACCAGTTAGAACGGGCATCATCAGAAAATCTACAAACAACAAATGCTGGAGAGGGTGTGGAGAAGGGGGTACCCTCTTGCACTGTTGGCGGGAGTGTAAATCGATACAGCCACTATGGAGAACAGTAAGGAGGTTCCTTAAAAACTAAAAACAGAATTACCATATGATCCAGCAATCCCACTGCAGGGCATATACCCAGAGAAAACCATAATTCAAAAAGAGTCATGTGCCACAATGTTCATTGCAGCACTATTTACAATAGCCAGGTCATGGAACAACCTAAATGCCCATCGAGAGACGAATGGATAAAGATGATGTGGTACATATATACCATGGAATATTACTCAGCCATAAAAAGGAACGATGTTGTTTCTTTTGTACGGGCGTCAATGGATCTAGAGACTGTCATACAAAGTGAAGTCAGTTAGAAAGAGAAAAACAGATATCATACATTAACGCATATATCTGGAACCTAGAAAAATGGTACAGATGAACCAGTTTGCAGGGCAGAATTGATACACAGATGTAGAGAACAAACGTATGGACACCAAGGGGGGAAAGCAGGGTGGGGGATTAATCGGGAGACTGGGATTGACATGTATACACTAATATGTATAAAATGGATAACTGGGGCTTCCCTGGTGGTGCAGTGGTTGGGAGTCCGCCTGCCGACGCAGAGGACATGGGTTCGTGCCCCAGTCCAGGAAGATCCCACATGCCACAGAGCGGCTGGGCCCGTGAGCCATGGCCACTGGGCCTGCACATCCGGAGGCTGTGCTCTGCAATGGGAGAGGCCACAGCAGTGAGAGGCCTGCGTACTGCAAAAAAAAAAAAAAAAGGCTAACTAATAAGTACCTGCTGTATAAAAGTATAAATAAAATAAAATTCAAAAAAATCCCAAACAAACAAACAAGTTCATAGACACAGAGAACAAATTTGGTGTTGCCAGAGGTGAGGGGTGGGGGTGGGGAGAAATAAAATTAAATAAATAAATAGGTAAATAAATTAAATAAACATGTTGTAGAAGAATATGTATCGGCATGGGAAAATGTTCACAACTTAGTACTTAGAGAAAAAAATCTTGCTACAAAATAGTATGCACAAAATAAACCATTTTGCGGGCTTCCCTGGTGGTGCAGTGGTTGACAGTCCGCCTGCCGATGCAGGGGACATGGGTTCATGCCCCGGTCCGGGAAGATCCCACATGCCGCGGAGCGGCTGGGCCCGTGAGCCATGGCCACTGAGCCTGCGCGTCCGGAGCCTGTGCTCCACAACGGGAGAGGTCACAACAGTGAGAGGCCCGCGTACAACAAAAAACCAAACAAACAAAAAACCATTTTGCTAAAGAAAATATACAGAGAAAAACAGCCTAAAAGAACATACATTAAAATACTATTAAGAGTGTCTTAGGTGGGATTACAGGCAATTTTTTTCTTTTGAACTTCTAGATTTGCCAAGGTCCTGCATTGAACACTTCTTATTTTATAGCTTTTTTTTTTTTTTTTTTTTTTTGCGGTATGCAGGCCTCTCACTGTTGTGGCCTCTCCCATTGCGGAGCACAGGCTCCAGATGCGCAGGCTCAGTGGCCATGGCTCACGGGCCCAGCCGCTCCGCGGCATGTGGGATCTTCCCAGACCAGGGCACGAACCCGTGCCCCCTGCATCGGCAGGCGGACTCTCAACCACTGCGCCACCAGGGAAGCCCTTTATAGCTTTTTGAAAAGTTTTTATAAATGAAAAATAGCTCCCAAAGTATAATGCAAGTCATTTCATATAAAATTTTCACATCTATTATTAGTCAAGGTAATGGAACCTCTTTCACCACAGAAGACTCTCAATAAAAAAAAAAAAAGAGAGAGAGAGAAGAGGTACATTTCTTCCTTTTTCCTTTGGGCAATCAGATCAAAATACAATTGTGTTAATCTCCTAGCTAAGTGTAAATGTATTTTGCATAAGTTAAGATGATTTGTCAACTTGCATTACTGAATGTGAATTTTTGGGACTCTGAAACGATCTAAAAAGGGAGTAATATAACTACAGAGATTTTACTTATGAATCAGAAAGCTGTTTGCTAAAACAATTTCAAGAAGGAATAAACAATTCTGGAATTATATAACCAAGTGGTGTTAATTATAGAAGAGAAGCAACAATCCTAGATTAATGTCATGTCTAAAATAAATTACTGCTTAATGTTTTAGCATTAGAATCCCCAAAGCCTCAAAAATGGAGGTCTCTTTCATTAATATTTCTTTATTAATAACAAAAATAAAAATAGCTAATATTTACTGAGAGCTTACAATAAGGCAGGTATTAAGCTAAAGTGCTCTGCATGATATATTTCTTGTAATTTTTACAGCAGTCCTATGAATTATGTATGATCTGTATTTTACATGTTTCATCAAGTTATCAAAGGCTAGGATTAAAACAGAGTAGTATTGATAGTTTCGATTATATTTCTTTGACACATCAGTACTCACTCACTTTTGCAGGATCTCCAGTCCTGAAAATCTCATCTCAAAATTCCTCATTATTTCTAATAATAAAAGTTTATTATGTGCCAGGTATTATTTTAAGTACTTTATATTCATTATATCCTGTAATCCTCACTCTTACCTTAGGAGCATTTATTCCATTGACATTTAAAGTAATTTTTGATAGGTATGTACTTATTGCCATTTTATTACCTGTTTTCTGGTTGTTTTTGTAGTTCTTCTTTATTCATTTATTCTTTTTTTTTCTTCCCTTGTGGTTTGATGACTTTCTTTAGTAATATGCTTGTGTTCCTTTCTTTTTAGTTTTTGTGTATTTATTGTAGGTTTTTGATTTGTGAGTACCATAGGTTTCATACATGTTGACCCATAATTATATCTACTTGATTTAAACTGATAGTCATATAAGTTCAAACACATTCTAAAAGATCTACATTTTTTTACCCCCCTCCCCCACATTTTGATGTCCTATTTTACCTCTTCATGCTTATCCTTGTTTATGGTAATTATAGTTGCTTTTACAATATTTTGGCTTTTAATCTACGTACTGGCTTATTTAAAAATATTTTTTTAATTAAGGTATGTACATTTTTTAGACATTATGCTACTGCATACTTAATAGACTACAGTATAGTGTAAACATAACTTTTATGTGCACTGGGAGGCCAAAAAATTCATGTGACTCACTTTATTGCAAAATTCAGTTTACTGTGGTGGTGTGGAAACGAACTCACAGTATCTCCAAGGTATGCCTGTGTGTATTAGACAGTGTTAGAATCTGTTTGGCAAAGCAAAAGATCAATAAAACAGAGTCCCTTCCCTCTAGGGTTCATAATCTGGTTGAGACATTTTCAAAACTAAACTACAAAGCAATTTGTGATGTAAATATGTAAAAATTGCTAGTTTGGGTTAGGAGAGAGAGAAATAAATTCCTCCTATGAGATCTCAAGAATGAGTATAGTGAATGTTTTATCTAGTATGGACTTTGAAAATGGGTAAGACTTCAAAAGGTAGCAATGAAGTGGAAGGATACCCTAAGTGGATGAAAATGCCCCAGTCTCGCATTGGAGTATTGAAGTGCAAGAGTGCAGGGTTTACTTGGGGAAGTGTAAATGGTATAGTTTTTGGAGAAATCAAGAAGGACAGAGGTTATACAGGTTACAAGATAGTAGGATAGGAATTGTGTGTTTTATCACTCTATACCCAGCATGGTGCCTGATAAAGATTCGTACCCAATAAATAAAGGATAGGAAATATGAATTTGAATCTGGGCAAATGCTTTAATTTTCAAAACTGGAGAAAAGTTGGATCTCAGAATAGTTATAAAAGATTGATTTTCAAGCACTTGAAAACAAAAGCAATATTCATGAGGAACCAGCATGGATTTATCAGTAACTAATCCTATTAGATTTTATTCCCCCACTTTTTTCATTTCCCCAACTTTTTTTTCTTTTTCTTTTTCTTTTTTAACATCTTTATTGGAGTATAATTGCTTTACCAATGGTGTGTTAGTTTCTGCTTTATAACAAAGTGAATCAGCTATACATATACATATATCCCCATATCTCCTTCCTCTTGCATCTCCCTCCCACCCTCCCTATCCCACCCCTCTAGTTGGTCACAAAGCTCTGAGCTGATCTCCCTGTGCTATGCAGCTGCTTCCCACTAGCTATCTATTTTACATTTGGTAGTATATATAAGTCCATGCCACTCTCTCACTTCGTCCCAGCTTACCCTTCCCCCTCCTGGTGTCCTCACATCCATTCTCTACGTCTGCGTCTTTATTCCTGTCCTGCCCCTAGGTTCTTCAGAATCATTTTTTATTTTAGATTCCATATATATATGTTAGCATACGGTATTTGTTTTTCTCTTTCTGACTTACTGCACTCTGTATGACAGACTCTAGGTCCATCCACCTCACTACAAATAACTCAATTTCGTTTCTTTTTATGGCTGAGTAATATTCCATTGTATATATGTGCCATATCTTCTTTATCCATTCATCTGTCCCCAACTTTTTATTTTGAAAAATTGAAAAGATATAGAAAAGTTGAAAGAATAATTCAATGAACCCATTTATATTTTATTCAGGTTCTCCAAATGTTAACATTTTGCCATATTTGCTCTCTCTCTCTATGTGTGTGTATTCTCTTTTTTTATATATATAATTTTTTTCTTTTCTTTTTTTCTGAACCTTTTGAAAGTAAGTTTCAGATAACACTTCCTTTTAAAATAAGGTTACTAGGGCTTCCCTGGTGGTGCAGTGGTTGAGAGTCTGCCTGCCGATGCAGGGGACACGGGTTCGTGCCCCGTTCCGGGAAGATTCCGCATGCTGCGGAGCGGCTGCGCCCGTGAGCCGTGGCCGCTGAGCCTGCGCATCTAGAGCCTATGCTCCGCAATGGGAGAGGCTACAACAGTAAGAGGCCTGCGTACTGCAAAAATAAATAAATAACTAAAATAAGGTTACTAAACTGGTATTAACAAACATAATGTACCTGGGGTTTCCAAAGCATTTGGTAAATAATTTTTTATATATTCACAAATGAAATGGGAAAATATGAGTCAAATGATATGATGAGGTGAGCTCACAGTTAAATTAACATCCTTAAGATTGTTGATTAATGAATCGATTTCACCCTGGAGGAAGGTCACTAGCACTGTACTACAGGGCTCTGCACTTACTGCAGTTGGAGTAAATATTTTATCTCCTACTGAGACTTTATCCCTGAATAACTCAACTCTTTTCCAGCTGTAGTCTATAGAAATCACATTGAGGGTTTTTTTTAACATCTTTATTGGAGTATAATTGCTTTACAATGGTGTGGTAGTTTCTGCTGTATAACAAAGTGAATCAGCTATATGTATACATATATCCCCATATCCCCTCCCACTTGCATCTCCCTCTCACATTGAGGGTTTGTATAAATATATTTATTCTTGCCCACCCCCAGAGATTCTGACTCAGTATGACTGGGGAAGGGCTCCAGGTATATGTGGCAGACCTTTGTGACTGAGAATCATTCATTTAGGGTAACTCTCTTCATCTGGTTGAATCTCTAGTTATCCCTACCTCCTTGCAAGTAGTTTAGATTTTAAAACCTTCAGACATTTATAACACAAAGAATTGCCTGAGCATAGTGTATATCCACCTGAATACAATAGATTTGCCAGTTTCAGGTCATCTCTTTCAACCTGCAGCAAGAGTTTCAATTAAGACTCAAAAAACTCATAGTTGTACCTTCTAGACAGGGTAGAGGCTTTTTAAAATATATTCTATTGGCTAAGATTTTTCTCCTGGAATATGGCTAAACTAGGCCTTAAATATGAAAATTCTAATGTGTGAGCGCTTCCTCTGAAATTTAGGAAGAGATGTTTGAAAGAGACCTATATTTTATAAAATGAATCCTTATATTTTCAAGGCTTTTAGGCGTTTTACTTTCTACACATAAGATGAAAATATGTTAGTAGAGGGCCAGACACTAAGCTTAGTCTCTGGAGGACACTAGGAGGATTATCATGGACTCATATAGCAAGAACCTTTCCTTCTGTGTCATGATTTATCTCCTTAATAAGATAAATATAATTTGGGGTTTTTATCTTCTCCTACGGACCGTTCTGTTTTTGAAGATCTGACTACAGTTTGAAAACCCTTTAATCTGTATGAACTCTTTGTAAATTATAAGATAATAATCAGATGACTTCAATGTTGTGGTGGGTGGGAGGTTATCAAGACCTTGCACATGGACTCTCTATGGACTGGGAGGTTGATTTTCCCATTAATCCGTCATCTAGAGTTAGTTATATAAATCAGAAAGGAACAAGAAAAAAAACTTCTGAATTTAATACTTTTAAAAAACAGTTTATGGAATGAATCTGGAACAAATTGCATACTTATCTGTATGCATCAGGTCAGCAGTATTGAATTACAGCTTGCCTTTCCCTGCCAGGGTAAAGAAAAGTAGACCACAGTGGGAATAAACTGTGTAAAGAAAACAAAACAAAATCTTAAATCTATAATGCTATTGGAAAAAGGAAGTTATGTTAACAAGCATATGTGAAAGGTAGTTTTCATTCACAGATAACTTTCCAATATTGTTTATAAAAAACTAAGAAAACTATTACCCCAGCTTCTGAAGACAATGAAAATAACCAACACCTATCAGATGCTTAATATTTGCCAGGTGCTCTTATAATTACTTTAGATCTGGGGGTTTTAACCTAGGCTGCAAATTAGAATCATATGAGGAGCTACAAAATTCCAGATGACCAGACCTCAATGGAAACCAACATCAAGCATAATGTGATTAATTCTAATGTCCAGTAAAAGGAACTAGAATGGCAACTGGTTTTGTAATCATATCACTTGAGGTAAAAAGAAATTGGGGCATTAGCTTGGAGACAACAAGATTTGGAGGGGAAGTGAAAGAAATCTCCAACTTTGTGAAAGAATTTCCACTATAATTAGGATGTAGTTACTGGCAGAGCCCAGAAAATTTTTTGAAATGATCTGAAAGAAGGCAGCAAAGAGATGCTGAGGTGTCTAGAAATAAAAAAAGGTAAGACTCAGGAGATAGAAGATGTGAGATATTTTCTGCTGCCACAGTTACTTGTGAACAATTGTCCGCTCTGAGAGCAGCTAGAAGGCTGCAAATCCATTGCAAATCCTAGTGCAAAGAAGAGGGCCACTGCAGGGGGACAAAGAAATCAGCATTGCTTTGGGCAGAGATTTGGAGAAGGGAGTTAAGCATGCAGCCAAAATTCTCCTCAAAATATGTGCTGCATATTGAGGATGCATGGAATAGAAGGCTAAAATTACAAGCAGACTCCCTCTGAAAATCAGAGCAGTTTCTCCAGTAGTCACATAAGACAAAGATTAGCGTTCCATGGATTAAAAAAGATAGGCTATGGAATCACTAACCAGAAGATATCTGATTTATCTATATTAATATCAGATAAGCAGATTGAGAAACTTCATAATACAGAAATGATCAGTCTAAAAGTAAAATATCAAAATTGTAAATCTGTTAGCACCTAGGCAGTGAAGAATTAACTTTACCCAAATAGAGTTCTGATCATTGCCGTCAGCTACTAGGAAGTAATCTCTAGGTCCCTGGAATGTTCTTCCTGGTAGGAGTGCCTTTGTTCACCTGTGGGCTTTGGCCACCAGACAGTCTAACAATGTGATTTTTGATGGGGGCTATGAGCCACATTCTATTGGTTCTAACTTGTGGAGGAACTGGAGACTAAAGATGGGGGGGCTGGAGAATAAAGATCAGCCATACAGGAAGTATGTGATCAAGCCCCATTAAAACCCTAGATAGCAAAAGCTTGGGTCAGCTTCCCTTGTTGGCAGTGTTCTTTTAATATTGTCATACATTGGTGTCAGGAGGGTAACACACCCCTGAGGAGGATGGAAGCTTCACATTTGGAACCCTCCCAGACTTCACTCTATGCATCTCTTCCTTCGGCTGGTTCTAATTTGTACCTTTTTGCTATAACAAAACTGTAATCATAATATTTTCCTGAGTTCTGTGAGTTATTCTAGTGAGTTATTGAACCTGAGAATGATCATGGGAAACCTGAATTTGTAGCCCTCAGGGGTCCTGAACTTACGGCTGGTGTCTGATGTCAGGGTAATCTTTGGGGACTGTTCCCTCAGATTTTGCAGGATTGCTTAATTTTTTAAACACCCACTAACAGAGTTTTGAAATACAAAAAGCAAACATTGATAAAATCAAGAAGAAAAATTGACCAGCATCATTGTTGGATATTTTGAACACTATAATACATCTCTCAAAATAGTTCATGGTAGAAGTAGGAAAAAAAATCTGTAAGGACATGAAAAACCTAAAAACACAATTAACAAACTTGACCTAATATATAAATTTTATGTGAAAAATAAATCAATTTTGTTCGTACTACATACAAACTACAACAGAATATGCATAGTTTTTAAGTACATATGGACTATTTTCCCAAATTGAACAAATCTGAATGTAAAATGAACTTCAGCAAATACAAAATGCTTAAAATCATTCAGAATATGTTCTTTGAACATAGTGGAATTAAACTAAAGACAATAAAAATTTCATCTAGAATACTACAAAGTGTTTGGAAATTAAGGAATACACTTCTAAATATCTTGTGGGTCAAAGAAGAAACTAGAGTGAAAAATAGAATATATTTGAGAAGGTGGCTAATGAAAATATGGTCAAAAGCTTGAGATATGCAGCTAAAACAGTGTTTAGAAATATATAGCTACAAATGTGTATATTAGAAAAAAAGAAAGGCTGAACTTCAGTTATCTAAGTTACCATCTCAAGATAGTAGAAAAAGCAGCAAATCAACCGTAAAAGAAACTAGAAGGAAATAAATAATAAAGATAAGAACAGGGTTGAATAAAATAGAAAAAGTAAATGCAATAAAGGAAATCAACAAAGTCTAAAGTTCAATCTTTAAAGGATTAATAAATTAATATACATTACTAAGACTTGAGGGGGAAAAAAGAGAAACAACAAATTACCAATGTCAGGAAAAGAGTGGGAGAAACTAGTACAGAAACGAAACATTAAAAGTATAATAAGAGGACACTTCTACTTCCAGAATTCCAACATGTGGAGAAAAAAACACAAAACTGGTAAAAAGTATTTTTTAAAATAACCATATAAAGTCTCTGGAAATTGTCCTAAGAATACACATCAAATGAAGAAGAATTTATTCAAGAGAGTCTACTAAATGAACATAAGAACAGTGAGAGTCTGTGGCACTTCAGCCACAACTCACTCCCTTCCTCCCCCTTACCAGATATGCTTGAAAGAAGCTCCACACCAGGAAGGTGTCACAAAGAAGATGGGGCTCCCTCTTCCCATGGCTCCCAGTTAAGGGTTTACAGTACCTCTGTAGGAGAGGCAGGTCACCAGCATTTCTCATTCTTTCCAACTCTAAGTTGAAGAGGTAAGTGTAGCTGAGAGGTTAGGGGCTCCCACACTGCAAGCAGCTCTCACTCATTGGGCAGAAACTCTAACCCAGGCATGGCAGGCCAATAATATTTGATCAAAATAGATAGAAAATATTGTTATGATGTCCATACTACCCAAAATAAGCTAACTGCAGATTCAACACAATCCCTATCAAAAGCCCAACAGCCTTTTTGCATAAATGGAAAAGGTGATCCTCAAATTCATATGGGACCCCAACAGGCCCTGAAAAGCCAAAAACAATATTGAAAAAGAAGAATTAAGTAAGAAGACTCACATTTCTCAAATTCAAAACTTACTACAAAGCTATAGTAATCAAAACATGTGATATTGGCATAAGGATAGATATATAGACAAATGAAATAGATTAGGGAGTACAGAAATAAAACCATACATCAATGGCCAGTTGATATTAGACAAGGTTCCCATGTCCACTCAATGGGGAAAGAATGGTCTCTTTACAACTGGATGTCCACATGCAAAAGAATGAAGTTAGAAATCACACCATATACAAAAATTAACTCAAATGGATCAAAGACTTAAATGTAAAACTAAAACCATAAAAGTCTTAGAAGCAAACATGGGGGTAAAACATCATGACCTTGGATTGAGCAATGAATTTTTAGATATGACACCAAAAGCATGACCAACAGAAGAAAAAAAAGATAAATTGGACTTCATCCATATTAAAAACTTTTCTATGTCAAAGGATATTATAAAGAAAGTAAAAAGACAACATACAGAATGGCAAAATATCTGTAAACCATACATCTGATAAAGGTTTAATGTCGAGAATCTATAACAAACTCTTACAATTAAACAACAAAAGACAACTCAAATTTAAAAAATGGGAAAAGGCCTTAAATAGACATTTCTCCAGGGAAGATATTCAAGTGGTCAATAAGCACATGAAAAGATGCTCAATAGTCATTAGAGAAATGCAAATCAAAACCACAATGAGATCCCTCCCACTTCATACCCACTTGGATGGCTGTAATCAAAAATACAGAAAATAGGGCTTCCCTGGTGGCGCAGTGGTTGAGAGTCTGCCTGCCAATGCAGGGGACACGGGTTCGTGCCCCGGTCCGGGAGGATCCCACATGCCGTGGAGCAGCTGGGCCCGTGAACCATGGCCGCTGAGCCTGCGCGTCCGGAGCCTGTGCTCCACAACGGGAGAGGCCACAACAGTGAGAGGCCTGCGTACTGCAAAAAAAAAAACAAAAAAAAAACCCAGAAAATAACAAAAAAGGATGTAGAAAAACTGAAACACTTATACATTGCTGGTAGGGATGTAAAATGGTGCAGCCACTGTGGAAAACAATTAGGTAGTTCCCCAAAAATCTAAACACAGAATTACCATATGACCTAGCGATGCTACTACTAGATATAGGCCCAAAAGAATTGAAATTGGGGACTCAGACATTTTTATGTCAATGTTCATAGAAGCATTATTCACAATAGCCGAAAGAAGAAAACAACCTTGAGTGTCCATCAACAAATGAATAGATTAACAAAATGTGGTATATATATTCAATGGGATGTTATTCAGTCATTAAAAAGGAATAAAGTTCTAATACATGGTTCAATATGGATGAGCCTTGAAAATATTATGCTTATTGAAATAAGCCAAAGGACAAATATTATATGATTTCACTTATATGAAATATCTAGAATAGACATATACATAGAGACAAGTAGATCAGAGGTTTTCTAGGGTCTGGGGTAAGGGGAGAATAGGGAGTCATTGCTTAATGATTAGAGCCTATTTTTGGAGTAGTGAAAACATTTTGGAACCAGACAATGGTGACGTTTGCACAACATCGTGAATGTAATGATGTCACTGAATTGTATGCTAAAAAACTGGCTAAAGTGGCAAATTTTATATTTTATATATTTTGCTAAAATTTTTTGAAAGCTTTAAAGAATACAGGAGCCCTGATTGCCCTCACCCCAGTTCACTGATAAGATGGAGGTTCTGTGGTAGAAGAACAAACCAAGAAGACTTTAGGCTATCAACACATCTAGCAGCTTGGTTAGAAAGCTGATGTATCAGTCCAAGAGAAGTGAGCTACTGTACCCTTCAGGGTAATGGCTGCAGAGATTTTGCTAAGGGGGAAAGATGGTCCACAAAAACAGAAAGTTCTGAAGATAATCCCAAAGGAACTGACTTTATTTGAGACAAAGTATAGGGAAATTAAACTTCAGGGTTCTCTCAAAATAGTGGAAATTTTGGTGGTAAGCAATCAAAAAAAGGCTGCTAGCACCATGAGAGGAAGGTGATAAACCATATGCCAGCTAGTGTATGAGAGAACATAAGGGAAATAAATATCTAAGAAGTGCCCTCCAGGAATCAGAACAATCCACAAAGACTGACCTCAAAAACTACCCCTGCCAAGGGAACAAATTTATTTGGTTGAGGTTGACTATAGAGCAGTATATTCCCTGTGGCATTGTCAAAAATGGAGCAATCAGTCACCAATTATTGGGACCTAAAAGCTGGGTATGAGAACAACAGAGGCAGAAATCTTAACAGAGAGATCCAGAAAAAGACAGTCAACAGGAGTCCTGCTGAATCCACTGTCATCTAAGGGTTACTGTACATGTGCCCAAGGCTGCACCCCTTAAGGAGAAACATCGGAGGCTTTACACTGTGGGGGAAATAGAGTTCACTAAAATAATCCAGCCAGTCACAAAACAAATAAAAAGGCAAACAACAACAATAAGAGCTCTCGAGGAAGGAGGGGAATCACTGTCTAGAGTTGCCACAATAAATTACCTGAAATGTCCAGTTTCCAACAAAAAATTATAAGACGTGCAAAGAAGCAGGTACATGTGATTCATCCACAAGGGAAATAAGCAAGCAATATAAACGGTCTGTGAGAGAGAACAGATATTAGGTTTAACAGGCAAAGACTTCAAAGTAACCATTATAAATATGTTGAAAGAACTAAAACCATGCTTGAAAATGTAAAGGGAAGTATGACAACAATGTAGCATCAAATAGAGAATATCAATAAAGAGGTAGAAATTATTTAACAAAAACAAAATGGAAATTCTTGAGTTAAAAAGTACAATAACCAAAATTAAAAATTCACTAGAAGAGCTCAACAGATTTGGAATAGCAGAAGAAAGAATACATAAACTTGAAAATAGATAGATAAAATTACACAATCCAAAGAACTGAATCTATAAGCATTTTAAGAAGTTAACAACATTAAGGAAACTTTGGGTAGACTGACCTAAAAATAGAAAAGATTAAATTACTAAAATGAAGATTGAAAGAAGGAACGTTACAAAGGAACATATAGAAATTATAAAAGACTATATGAGAATATTATAAACAGCTGTATGATAAATTACATAATTTAGAAGAAACAGACAAATTGCAGGGAAGACAGAGACAAAAAGAAACAGAAAAATCTAAATGTCCCTATAATAAGATATTGAACTGGTAACAACAACAGCAAAAATAATCCAAAATGACAAGCAAAGGACCAGATGTTTTGACTGGTGAATTCTCCCATACATTTAGAGAAAAATTAATACTGATTCTATATAATCTCTTCCAGAAAATAGAAGAGAAGGAAATACTTTCCAACTCATCCTGATACCTGGATCTGCTGGGGGCGGGTTTGGAGGTTGCACCTGCAAGGACCAGCCTGAAGACTGGGTCCATGGGGCTGACCTGGTTCTGGGGTGGGCCTAGTACCTGAGTCCTTGGGGATGGGCTTTGTACTGAGTCCACAGGGGGCAGTTTGGTGCCGGGGTCCACTGGAGCTCATCTGGAGGCTGTTTGTGGGTTCTGGCCTAGTGCCTGGAACTGTGGGGGCCAGACTGCTACTGGGGCAGTCCTGGAGCCTGGGACTTCAGGAGCAGGTCTAATGCCTGGGGCCATAGATGCTGACCTGTTGCTGGGGCAGACCAGGATCCTCAGGCTGCAGGACCAGCCTGGCACTGGTCTTCAGGTGTTGGCCTAGAATCTGGGACTATAGGGCCTGACCTGGTGCAGGAGGGGTTAGGAGACTGGGACTGCTGGTGCTAGCCTGGAGCCTAGGGTCATGGGGGCCAGCCTGGCACTGGGGTGGTCCTGGAGACTGGGTCTACCGGGGGAAGTCTGGAGCCTGCATGGGCCCAGAGCATGGTTCCACCAGGGCCAGCCTGGAGGCTGTGTCTATGGGTGTCAGCCTGGTGCTAGGGCAGGCTGGCAGGCTGGGTCCACAGGCACCAGAGTTCACAAGTGCCAGTCTTAAGCCTAGGGCCATGGGGGCTGGCCTGGTGCCAGAATTCACTAGGACATGCCTCTTGCTGGGGGTCCACAGTGAAGTCAGTGCTCACTTTACTTTCTTTCCCCCATGGGATGGTGTCTTTCTACATGCTGGCCTGCTTGGGCTTGAGGGAGTGATGATGGGTAATGTGAGATTGTCCTTCCCACCCTTTTTAATGCATCTTTTCTTATTCCTATATTCCACCCAGAGGTTTTAATCTCTCACCTGGAATCCTTAGCTCTTATGAAGATATTTTCATTCATGGGTAGTTGTTTAAATTGATGTTTCTACAAAGAGACAAATGCTGGACACTCCTGTTCCACCATCTTCCTAATGTCACTCCCTCTATTCAACTTTGTATTATGGGTTCTAGCCAGAACAAATAAGCAAGAAAAAGAAAAAAGCATTCAGATTGGAATGGAAGAAGTGAAACTATCTTTTTTTGAAAATGACATGATCTTGTATATAAAAAGAAATCCTATGGAAGCCACACCAAAAACTTATTGAAACTAATAAACAAGTTCAACAATATCAGAAAACAAGATCAGTATACAAAAGTTAACTTTATTTCTATATACTTAAAATGAATAATCTGAAATTTAAATCAAAAAAATTCCATTTACAATAACATCAAAAAGAATAAAACACGAGAATAAATTTAACAAAAAATGCAAAAATTTTACTCAATACTACAAACATAGTTGAGAGAAGTTAAAGAAGACCTAAATAAATAGAATGACATAAATAATAAATTGGAATGTTTAATATTAAATGGCAATACTCCCCAAATTCATCTACAGAGTCAATTAAATCCCTATCAAAATTCTACCTCTTTTTCCTGTGGAAATTAAAAAGCTGATCCTAAAATTCATATGAAAACACTAGGGCCCAAAATAGCCAAAAATATCTTGACAACAAACAATGTTGGAGGACTTACACTTTTTGATTTCAAAACTTGGTACAGAGCTATAGCAATCAAGACAGTATGGTACTGGCATAAGGATAAACATTAGATCAATGAAACAGAATTGAGAGCCAAGAAATAAACCCTTACATTTATGGTCAAATGCTTTTGGACAAGGGTACCAAAACACTTCAATGGTGAAAGAATAATCTTTTCAACAAATTATACTGGGACAACTGGATATCCACATGCAAAACAATGAACCATGTACAAAAAATTCATTCAAAATGGATCAAAGCCATAAATGTAAGAAACTATAAAATTCTTAGTAGAAACATAGATACAAATCTTTGTAACTATGCATTGGGCAAGGGTTTTCAAAATATGACACCAAAAGTTCAAGCAAACAAAGGAAAAGCAGATAAATTGAATGTTTAAAATTCAATAAAAAGACAAATAACTGAAAAATTGCCAAAGGATATGAATAGACATTCACCAAAAGAGGTATACAAATGACCAATAAGCACATGAAAAGATAATCCACATCATTAACCATCAGGGGAATGCAAATCATACCACAATGAGGTACCACTTCAACCCCAGTATGATGGCTATAAACAAAAAGATATAATACCAAGTTTTGGCAAGGATATGGAGAAATTGGAACCCTCATACACTGCTGGTTGGATTGTAAAATGGTACAGCCCTTTACTGACACTTAAAACTTATAACAATAAGGTATATAAATGTCACAATATCTCTAAATCAAAGATTTTAGGAGCAGTAACACATTTTTTTGTTTCATTTCCTTTGTTGCCAAGTATCTCCATCTATGCTTTTTATATGGCTATTTGTCTATCTCCACTGCAATCTTTCTACAACCCTCCTTTCCTCTTGGTACCTTTTAATAGACTGAGGAAGGAATTTTAGCTTCAGTTCTGCCACTCTAGCTGTTTAACCTTAGACAAATCATGTATTCCCTCTGAATCTCAGTTTACTCATTAGGAACATGAGAATAAAATATTTTCTTTATCTCACAGGATCATTTTGAAAATCAAATGTAAATGTATGACAGTGTCTTATAAATTCTAAACCAACAGACACACTTAAGTCATTATTAAATGTAAGAAATTTGCTAGCGATAATGTAGAACCAAAGTATATTTTTTAAATATATTTTTTAAATTTTATTTACTTTATTTTATTTTTGGCTGAGTTGGGTCTTTGTTGCTGCATGTGGGCTTTTCTCCGGTTGCGGCGAGTGGGGCTACTCTTTGTTGCGGTGCACGGGTTTCTCATTTTGGTGGCTTCTCTTGTTGCAGAGCACCGGCTCTAGGCACGCGGGCTTTAGTAGTTGTGGCACACGGGCTTAGTTGTTCTGCAGTATGTGGGATCTTCCCAGACAAAGGCTTGAACCCGTGTTCCATGCGTTGGCAGGAGGATTCTTAACCACTGCGCCACCAGGGAAGCCTTATTTTTTTAATATTTATTTATTTATTTATTTAGGCCACACTGGGTCTTAGTTGCAGCACACAGGATCATCGCTGCAGCATGTGGGATCTTTTAATTGCAGCATGCGGACCTCTTAGTTGTGGCATGAAGACCCTTAGTTGCAGCATGTGGACTTCTAGTTGAGGCATGCATGTGGATCTCGTTTCCCAACCAGGGATTGAACCCGGGTCCCCTGCATTGGGAGCGTGGAGTCTTACCCACTGGACCACCAGGGAAGTCCCCTGAAGCATATTTTTATCATTAGTAGTATTGGCTGTATAGAAAAGTGTGTTCTGTTATTGTTATGTTAATGGGTAATTTTATCATCTTTTTCTTCTGAAAAAAGCACAAGTTGCATTTTTATATATGTAGTCTTTAATTGATTTTTTCTCTGCCTGTGGATCAGTGAGTTTTGATAGATAAATCAGTTATCATCCTTGCTCTATAAAATACATCAGCAAATAAAAATTAACTTTTTCTCAATTTTACAAAATGTATTATCTTTCTGGAAAGTGATTAGGTCAGCTTGTTCATAATCCAAGAAAATTCCACTGAATCTTCCTGCCCATTCTCTCAGTTGATATATGTACTATTCCTAGGTTACCAAAAACATGTAAATAAAAACTTTCAAAGACAGTCAACAGAAACATTCCCATTGGTAGTACCAGAGCAAAGGAAAAGAAAAATGAACTGTCCCTAAGAAAAACTATCTCCCACCGTATTCTCTGCCAATGTCACAATGACTTGGTGGTTTCAAGGTCAAAATTCAAGGACTGAATTGGCATATAATTATAACACTTCAGAAAGCAAAGAATTGGAAAGAAGTTGTTGAGATTCAGAGGTACTCCCAGGTTTCTAGGTGCAGCTTGCCTTGATGTCACTCACTTTTCAAGTTTTAAGTGACCACCTGAAGGATTACCTTAGGAGGAGCTAAAGAGAAGACCCCAAGTATGTACACTTTTTTCTGCCTAGCAAATTCTTGTCATATTTTACAACTGCCCTCTGCGTATGGTGCTCTAGATGCACTGACCTAAAAGAGTTAAATGTGGAATTTTCATATTCCAACTTAGGGTCAGTGATCTGATTTAGCAGAGATAAAGAGAAAGAGGTGGCAGTTCAAGAACTCTGTTTAGATATGGGAACATATGTATATGTATAACTGATTCACTTTGTTATAAAGCAGAAACTAACACACCATTTTAAAGCAGTTATACCCCAATAAAGATGTTAAAAAAAAAAAAGAACTCTGTTTATAGGAAAACACTGTCATAAGGGGAAAAAGCAATTTTAATATCTACGTGAACCCTAAAGAAACAATAAGTAATATAGAACAAATATCAACATGACCTAAGGGTAGGGAAGCTTTTCTTAAACAAATCACAAAAGCACAAAACAAAAGATTGATAAAATTTGTCATTCAAAGAAATGGACTTCAAAAAAGAATTATAAATACAGAAAAACAATCAGTAGACTGGGAGAGGATATTTGTAATATATATATCTGAAAAATTAGGATACAGAATATATAAACAGTACATATGAATAAATCAGAAAAGTTCAAACAACCAAAGAGAAAAGCAATCAAAAATTATAGGCAGGCAATTCACACATGAGGAATATTAAATAGAAAATAAATGTATGAAAAGATGTTCAATCTATCTAGGAAAATCAGCATGTTTCATGAAAAGTGCCTGTTCTTTTAAAGTGCCTACTATAAAAGGATATATGTATATATTTTTCTCTGAATGTGTTTTGTTGTTATTATTTTTATTGTTTGGCCTATTTTTTTTTATTCTTTAATTATTATTATTTTAACAATAGCTTTGTTGAGATAAATTTACATGGAAATTTACTACATTAAACTGTACAATACAGTGGTTTTTGGTATATTCACAGAGTTGTGCAAGCATCATCACTATCTAATTTCAGAATATTTTCATCACCTGAAAGAGAAACCCCATACCCATTACCAGTCATTCCCTATTCTGCTGTCATTCTCAGTCTATGGCATCAAATAAACTACTTTCTATCACTATGAATTTGCCTATTCTGGACATTTCACATAAATGTAACCAGACAATATGTTGCCTTGTGTATCTCTTTCATATAGCATAGTGTATTCAATGTTAATACATGTTGGAGCATGTATCATTAGTTCATTACTTTTATTGTTGACCACTATTTGATTTGTGGATGTACCACACTTTATTGATCTATTCATCAGCTGATGGACATTTGCCTAGTTTCCAATTTTTAGCTATCAAGAATAATGCTGCTGTGAACATTGATGTAGAGTTTTTGGTACGGACATATGTTTTTATTTCTCTTGGTTATATACCTAGGAGTGGAATTGGTGGGTCATATGTAACACAATGTTTAACCTTTTGAGAAACTATCAGACTGTTTTCCAATGGAGCTGCACCATTTTACATCCCCACCAGCAGTGTATGAGGTTTCAGATTTCTACAGATCTTCACCACCACTTGTTATAGCTTGTATTTTTTATTTTATCCATCAATGTCACTGAATCTTTCTTGTACCAGTTCAGAACCACTCTTGAGTTCCTCTCGTATATTTTTAATTTCAGGTTATTGCATATTTGGACTCCAGAATTTCTATTTGGTTCTTTTTTTATAAATTCTTTTTCTTGATATTTTCCATTTGGTGAAATACTGTCCTTTGATTCTTTAGACCAAATTTTCTTTATTTCTTTAAATTTATTCACAATAGCTGATTTTAAATCTGTTTTTTTTGTAGTAAGTCCAACATCTGAGTTTCCTCAGGCACAGTTTCTATTGACTTAAATTTTCCTGTATATAGGTCATATTTCCTGGCTCTTTGTTTTGTTTTTATATTTTTAATTAATTTATTTATTTATTTATTCATTTTTGGCTACATTGCATCTTCGTTGCTGCATGTGGGCTTTCTCTAGTTTCAGAGAGTGGGGGCTACTTTTCGTTGCGGTGCACAGGCTTTTCATCGTGGTGGCTTCTCTTGTTGCAGAGAACAGGCTCTAGGCACGTGGGCTTCAGTAGCTGTGGCTCGTGGGCTCTAGAGTGCAGGCTCAGTAGTTGTGGCACATGGGCTTAGTTGCTCTGCAGCATGTGGGATCTTCCTGGACCAGGGCTCGAACCCATGTCCCCTGTATTGGCAGGTGGATTCTTAACCACTGCACCACCAAGGAAGTCCCTTTCCTGGCTCTTTGCACATCACAATTTTTTTTTATAAAACTAGACATTTTAAATAATATAATGTGGCAACTGTGGAAATCAGCCCGCTACCCCTACACTGCTGAATTTGTTGGTTTTGATGTTTGTTGCTGCTTGTTATTCTTGTTTTTGTTTCTTTTTTAGTGAGTTTTCTGAACATTACAGAAGTGCTCCTCCTTCACTTACTAATGCATGAAATATCATTTTTTGGATATGAATAAATAAATATGAAAAAAATTATAAATTATCTCAGGGAATAATATGCAATAACTTTAAATTAGTGGTTACTTCTGGATTGGGTGAGGATCTTCAGCTTTTTCTGGAATCTTTTTTTCTTTTTTTTTTTGCGGTACGCGGGCCTCTCACTGTTGTGGCCTCTCCCATCGCGGAGCACAGGCTCTGGACGCGAAGGCTCAGCGGCCATGGCTCACGGGCCCAGCAGCTCCGTGGCATGTGGGATCTTCCTGGACCAGGGCACGAACCCCTGTCCCCTGCATAGGCAGGCAGACTCTCAACCACTGCACCACCAGGGAAGCCCTGGAATCTTTTATTACATTAAAAGAGAGAATAAAAGAAAGAGAGCGAGATCTGAAGCAAAAATGGCAACTATATCTGTATCTATGCTAGTTTGTATCAAATCTTAGTGATGGAAACATGGATGTCTGTTATATTATCTTCTATATTCTATGAAGGTTTGAAATATTTCATAATTAAAATTTAAAATTTTTCATTGTTCTTCATAGGTGAAATATAAAAAAGTACTGACATTCAGAAACGTTATAATTTTTATTTTTTCCCATATACTTTTGCTACTCAAATTTTTTTCTGTAAACCAGCCTCATCAGCACCATATAGAATCCTGTTAGAAATGCAGAAACAGGCTACATCCCAAACTGAATTAGAATCTTCATTTTAACAAAATTTTCAAGTGATTTATAATAGCACATGAGAGTTTCAGAAAGATTGTTATATGCCATTTGGTCATTTATTTAAACAGTGGTATTATGGCTATAAATAAGATAATAAATGTGAAAATATTCTATACATTGTGAAGTCCTGTGCAAATGGAAACTAATATAGCCTAGTTAGTTAGTAAATATTGGGATCCAAGCCCCAGAAAACAAGTACAAATCCAATCTTGGCTATTTGCTAATTGGCAGTTTGGGACAAGTTACTTAACTAACCTAACTACACTGCAACTCTTTCCTCAGCTATAGCATGAGGTTAATATCAATATCTACCTTGGAGTTGTTTTCAGGATTCAAGGAGATTAATGCATGTGCAGCACTTAGCACAGTGCCTAGTTCCTAGAAAGTGCTTAATAAATTATATTTATTATAATTAATATTAATAACTACCAAACACTGACTGAGCTCTTAGATATAGACTTTATCATGGATAAGTTTTTCTACTTTAAAATCCTTTGGGTTATTGAGAATTCAGAAATGGCAACTAAAGACAAATTATTCTAATGCCGGTTGTAGATTTTAAATTGCAGTTTTCTGTTTACATGCTTTTAATTCTCTATTATGACTCTTCCTTTATTGAATTCTCTTCCTCCTGTCATCCTGTGGGTGTTTACAAGGGCTTTAACCTCTTTTCCGTTTTTCCTGTTTATGCTCAGCTCTTCGTTGAGCTCACTGTACTCCCATGGCTTCAAATACCAATATTATGTTGATGACTCCAAGTTCTACATTTCTAGAGTAGCTCCCTGGGCTCTAGTTCTGTAACACCAAGTTCCTGCCTGAAGGACTTCTTCACATAGGTATCCCGCATGACTTTAAACTTGACAGATGCAAGGAACAGTACAAATTCTACCTAAAACTGTTTGTTCTAGGCATAAAATGCAAGAATAATACAAATTTTAATTGTATAATTATATAAGTACATGAATAGCACAAATACAAAAACAATTTAAATAATACAAAAAAAATTAAAAACATTCCTTTCTTAAAAAGATTTTGATATCATAAATGGAAAGCATTAAGCAAATGTACATACTCTTTGGCTTACTAATTCAACTCTGAGGAACTTATCCTAAAAAATATTCACAAGTGCAAATAAATATTTACAGAAAAGTATGTTCATCATAAAATTACTTACAATACCCCAAATTGGAAACAACCTAATTTCCAACAATAAGGATTTGGTTAATGGATACATCCATAAGAAAAATTAGTTTAGAGACATAATATTTAATAGCATGAAAGAATCATCAGATTATATAATGGGAAAAAGATGATATAGCAAAAAGTGAAATATCATTAAGGTTACCAATAACCTTAATAAATAAAAGTAAGTAAATAAAAGTAAGGACCCAAGTTTTATTTGAATTTTAGATAAATAACAAATAATTTATTAGAAGTATGTCCCTGCCCTACATCATTTTTAGCCCAAGGAGAGACAGACAAATAAACAGATATTATCAATACAGTTTTATGAGTGACAAAATGGAAGACAACATAGAGTACTTTTGAGTAAACATTTAAAAATTACCTAACCCAGTTTGGTATGTGTCTGTGAAGACTTCACAGAAGAGATGGCACCTTTGCCAAATTTTTCAAGTGTGAATAAAACATGTCAGCTAAGGAGATAGGAGGAGGAAGAAGCCTGAGGTAAAATAAAGCATGGTCCATTTAGAAAATTAACCAACATGCTCCAAATCAACCAATGGATTATAGAAGAAATCAAAAATGAAATAAAATATATCTTGAAACAAACCAAAATAGAAATGAAATGTACCAGAACTTATAGGATGCAGCAAAAATAATTCTAAGAGGGAAGTTTATAGTTTAACACCTTCATTTTAAAAAGAAGAAAAATCTCAAATAAGCAACCTAATTTCAAATCTCAAAGAACTATAAGAAGAACAAAAAACTAAGCCCAAAGTTAGTAGAAAGGAAAGAAATAACAAAGAGCAGAAATAAATTAAACAGAAATAAGACATCAGAAAAGATCAACAAAACTAAGAGTTGGTTTTGTGAAAATATAAACAAAACTGATAAAACTTTAGCTAGAATAACTAAGAAAAAGAGAAGATGCTACTAAATAAAATTAAAAAATGAAAGAGGAGACATTACAACTAATACCACAGAAATAAAAAGGATCAAAAGAGAATATTATGAACAATTATATGCCAGAAAATTGGGTAACCTAGAAGAAACAAATTCCTAGTAACATACAATATACCAGAACTGAATTATGAAGAAATATGAAATCTGAACAGAATAATAATGAGTAAAGAGATTGAATCAGTAATCTAAATCTGTCAAGAAACAAAAGTCCAGGACAAGATGCCTTAAGTTATGAATTATACATAACATTTAAAGGAGAATTAATACCAATCTTCCTCAAACTCTTCCCAAAAATTTAAGGCTAGAGAGCACTTCTGAACTCATTTTACAAGGCCAGCCTTACAATCATGCCAAAGCCATACAAGGACACTACAAGAAAAGGAAATTATAGGCCAATATACCTGATGAACATAGATGCAAAAATCCTCCACAAAAATGCTATCAGACTGAATTCAACAACATGTTAAAAGGATTATACACTATGGTGTATCAAGTGAGATTACTCCCAGTGATGCAAGTATGGCTCAACATATGCAAACCAGTAAGTGTGATACACCATATTAACAGAATGAAGGATAAAAATCACATGATTATCTTTAAAGATGCAGAAAAATCATTTGACAAAATTCAAAGCTCTTTTATAATAAAAACTCTTACATTAGGTATAGAAGAAATGTACCTCAAAACAATAAAGGCCATATATGACAAGCCCACAGCTAACATCATACTCAGTGATGAAAAGCAGAAAGCTCTTCTTCTACAGTCAAGAACAAGGCCAGGGTGATCACTTTCTCCATTTCTATTGAACATAGTACTGGAAGTCCTAGCCAGAACAATTAGACAAGAAAAAGAAATTTTAAAAAAGAAAGTAAAATTGTCTCTGTTTGAAGATGACATAATCTATATATAGTAAACTTTAAAGATTTCCCCTAGAAAACTATTAAACTAATAAATGAATTCAGGGAACTTCCCTGGTGGTCCAGTGGTAAGGAATCCACCTTCCAATGCAGGGGATGTGGGTTTGATCCCTGGTCAGGGAACTAAATCCCACATGCCACAGGGCAACTAAGCCCCTGTGCCACAACTACTGAGCCCACGCACCTCAATGAGAGAGCCCGTGTGCCATAAACTACAGAGCCCATGCACTCTGGAGCCCATGCACCACAACTACAAAGCCCAAGCACTCTGGAGCCCGTGCACCACAGCTACAGAGAGAAAACCTGCACACCACAACTAGAGAGAAGCTAAAGTTTCAGGACACAAAATAAAAATACAAAAATCAATAACATTTCTATACACTAACAACAAACTACCCAAAAAAGAAATTAAGAAAACAATTCTATTTACAATAACATCAAAAAGAATAAAATACTCAGGAATAAATTTAACCAAGGAGGTGAAAGATCTGTACACTGAAACTATGAAACATTGATGAAAGAAATTGAAGAAGACACAAATAAATGGAAAAGATATTCTGTGTTCATGGATTGGAAGAATTAATATTATATATATATATATATAATGGAATATTATTCAGCTTTAAATAAGAAGGAAATCCTACTGCCTGAAACAATATGGATTAACCTGAAAGGCATTATACTAAGTGAAATAAGCAAATATCACAGGATCTCAATTATGTGAAATCTTGAATAAAGTCAAACTCACAGTAACAGAGAATAGAATAGTGATTACCAGAGGCTAGGGGGTCTCAAATGGGAGATATTGATCAAAGTGTACTTTCAGTTATAAGATGAATAAGTTCTGGAGATATGACTAATAATAATGTATATTTGAAGCTTGCTAAAAGATTAGATCTCAAGTGCTCTCAGCACACAAAATAATGACAGTTATGTGAGGTGATACATATATTAATTAGCCTGATTTGGGTGATTATTTTACAATGTATACATATACCAAAACATTACATTGTATGCCTTAAATATGTACAATTTTTATTTGTTAATAATACTTCAATAAAGCCAGGAAAATAAGTAAATTCTGTAAAATGGAAAAAGAAAAAGACATATACAAGACAGGCTTTATTAAAATCCATGTCACAAAGCCAAAATTCATTCTCAGCAACCGGTTGTCTCTACTGGTGGCTTAGGTCCACTCTAGCCTGGCACCCCAAGGTGGCCTTGGCCTGCAAAGGTGAAAAGTCAGAATTTTAGCTGATGTTGTAAATGCAATTTCTACTCCCACTGAGACAAGTGCTATAGATTGAATATGTCCCCCAAAATTCATATGTTGAAGCCTAATCCCCACTGTGACAGTATTAGAGATGGAGCCTCTGGGAAATAATTAGGTCATGAGGATGGAGCCCTCATGAATACTATTAGTGCCCTTATAAGAAGAAACATGAGAGAGCTTGCTTCCTCTCTCTCTGCTCTCTGCCATGTGAGGATATCAGAAGACAGCCATCTGCAAACCAGGAAGTGGGTCCTCACCAAACACTGGATGTGCCAACAACTTCATCTTGGGCTTTCCAGCCTCCAGAACAAACTTGTCTCAGTGGGAGTAGAAAAAGAAATGTCTATTGTTTAAACGATCCAGTGTATGCTATTTCCTCAGCTATAGCAAGAGGTTAATATCCATACCTACCACTGGGAAAGAAAAAGCTCAGAATTATTTTTAGGAGGGTCTCCTTTTTCTGCAAATATAGAAGTCCTAAGGAAAGATGATTTCATTTATAGAGTTTCCACCTCTGCGGTCAGTGCCTTGAGAATCCAATGTCTACATGCTAAAGGAATATATCTGATAATTTATTCAGACTAAGATTTTAGTGATAGACTTCTATAGAGCTTTAAAAGACTGTCAAGGATGGGGAAGGGCCAGTGCTTAACTTTAAAAAAAAATGAATCCTTTTGGAGAACAGGTAAAGATGTTTTGAGGGATCCCTCAAATCATACCTCTAAGGCACCAGACTGCAAATCCTATGGGCAAAGCTGTCCCTTAGAACAGGAATCACTACAAATCTAGAGGAAAGGAAACCTTCAGATGACATACACAATACCCTGAGTTAAAAATGTTTCCAGAATGGTGGAATGAATCTTAACATTATGATTAGTGAACACCAAAAGTGAACTGTCCATTCAGCAGAAGTTATTAACCAAATGCATGCACCAGAATCACCTGGGGTGCCTTTGCAAATCCATGTATGTTGATGGGCCAATTACACTGATTCATTGTTGATTATACAACCATGCTGAAGAGTGTAGATTATTGGATATTAACCTAGATGAAACTCACTAGTTCTGTGCCATAAAAGTTTGCAGTTGTTTCTGTCATAATCACTATTAATATGCTCTGATGAAGGCTTAGATCCTCAGGTTTCCCTGAATAGTGTCCAATTCTACTTTCTCTGGATGTAATTAGCAGCAATAGCTCTTAATATAACATACACAACACAATTAACTGTGATGAGTTTTTAGAATGTACATGCCCAGGGATTCTAAGTTTTTAGCAATAATATTTTTAAAACTCCATCAATGATTCTAATGTACCCCTCCCAACTGAAATTAAGTGCATTATCACAGAATTTCGCATGTATTCTTTATTTTATCAAGCATTACCAGGAACCTATTTCATTCCACACACTGCTAGTCTGTAGAGACACCAAATTCAGTAAGAGAAAAAAATCTGCCATTGAGGAACTCACATGACTAGGAATGGAAGACAGATATAAAAACAGATAAATAACAATACTGAGTACAAGCAGTTTAAACAAAATCCTATAGGATCCCAGAGTTAAGAATTATCAATTTACAATAAGGGAGCTAAGAAAGACTTCATATAAGATAAAATTTTAACTGGTTTCTTGAGGAATGAGGCAGAGGAGAAAAAGTTATGTATGGGGCTTCCCTGGTGGCACAGTGGTTGAGAGTCCGCTTGCTGATTCAGGGAACGCAGGTTTGTGCCCCGGTCTGGGAGGATCCCACGTGCCGCAGAGCGGCGGGGCCCATGAGCCATGGCCGCTGAGCTTGCGCGTCCGGAGCCTGTGCTCCACAATGGGAGAGGCCACAACAGTGAGAGGTCCGCGTACCGCAAAAAAAAAAAAGTTATGTATGTAAGGGCAATGAGATGTGATTGAACATGGTATATTTGGGACAGAGTGAGAAGTCTGATATGGGTGAAACCAAGAAAGTGGAGATATGTAAAAAGACTGGAGATAAAAGTTGGGACCCTATTATTATATAAAGAGCCTTGTATGGAATCCTAAACATTTTAGAATTTGTTCTGTAGGTTGGTCGTTCCTTGGCTAGCTGCAAAGTAATTACAAAGAGTTTGAAAATTCATATGTACATAGAAATATTTTAAATAAACAATTACTAAAGGCACAATAGAGGTTTTTAAGAAGTGAAGTGAGATGAGTAGATTTCTTTTTAAAAATACATTTTGAAGCAATATGGACAGCAAACAAAAGTGGAAAGACAGGAAGCAGGGGGAAATATAGAAGGCAATTGTAAATCTAACTGAAAGATAATGATGACTAGGCTAAGGTGAAAGAGAGTGTTACATATAGATCATGGAAAAGTACTCAGGGACTACGTCATAAAGAGCCCTGTATGACATGCTAAGAGTCTATATGCTATCCTTGAAGTATTGGGGAGCCAGTGAAAGTTTTTGATTGTTTGTTTATATGTTTGGCGACTGAAAAAAAAATGTACAACCTAAAAGTTGAGAATTATGTTTTATTTGGCAGACATACTGAGCACTTAAGTCCAGGAGACAGCCTCTCAGAGAGTTCTAAAGGACTGTTCCCACGAGGTAAGGGAGGAGCCAGGATATGTAGGAGTTTTTGCAAAACAAACAAACAAAAATCAGGTACTTGAACATCAAAAGCTTACTGCTAATTAAAGAAAAAAAAACAGACTTCTTAGCTCTTTTCTATGTATGGGAAAATGCAAGAATCTGGGCTCATTTAAGTCATTCCTTTGTTATGCATCTTAGCTATCTAGGGCCAGTATCCTGTTTCTCTCCATCCTAAATGCCCTCAGGGTGCACAGTCTGGGTGCACAGTCTGCTGGCTTCAGTGGCTGCTGGCTTGATGGCCAACATCTTTCGTTTACTGATGTAACAGGTGACATTCTTTGTCTACATGTTTAAAGGACAAGGGGAGGGGGAGAAGGCAGAAAGAGTTTCCTTTTGAAAGAGTACAAAAAAACAGCAATTATGTATATTCCTACCACTCAGATTTACTCCTAATATTTTGTCCTCTTTGCTTTCAGTGTTTGTTCCTATATATAAACTTCTTTTGTAAAGTCACACAAGCAATACATGAACACAACTGTCCAATAAAAATCACAATGCTAGAGCTAAAAAATATCTTTAATCTACCTTTTACACCCTACTCCTTGGATGTAAATATTTTTATAAATTTAGTAGGAATCCTTCAAGTCTTTTTAAAATATAATTTTAATTACTAATATGTGTATCCTTAGAAAATCTGTAGTATTATTTTTTGTGGTTTTAAAAATTATGTAGGTGATATCATACTTTACGAATCATTCTGGACTTGCTTTAACAATGTTTTGTAGATATATTCATATCAATTGATAAAAGCCTATTTCATTCATTTAAACTTCTGGAACAATATCACACTGTATGGATATAGTGAAATGCATTTATTTCTTCCCCTACTGATGGATATTCAGGATTTTTACAATTTTTCCTTTATAACATCATGTACTGAACATCTTTTTAAATGTGTCTTTGAAAACCAATGAGACTGTTTCTTGAGGGAATATACCTAGAGATTAAATTATATGTTAAGTAGACAGTCATTATTCCATTTTAATGGATAATACCAAATTTCCCTACAAAGCAGCAATAGCAAATTTATCAATTTGCACTTCTACTAGAAGTGTGTGTGTGTGTGTGTGTGTGTGTGTGTGTATGTATATATATATATATATATATATATATATATATATATATATACATAGTAGCAATTTTCCCAGGACTTGTCAAATCTTGATATAGCAAGACTTTTAATTTTTTTTTAATTTCACCTACAAAATTATGATATTTTTATTTGCATATGCCTACTTACTGGTTTGTTTTTATGTGCAACAGGATAATATATTGAGATAATTAAGAGCCTGTTACACTCTGGCCCTTCCTCTTGTATCAATAACTTTATATTCCTCCAAATAGGCAGCAGCTGAAAGCTGGAGGGCCAATACAAAATTGTAACAAAGAGTCAAATTTTGAGCTTCTGCTATTCTATGTAGACGTTTATAAATCTATAATAAAAAGAAATATCAGAAAGTCGAAATCCTTTTTTTATTTATAAATACCATGTTTTGTTGAGAAAGAAATGATTCTTCGTGGAATTCCAGAAGATAAATTTTGGACATTAAAAATCTGGAGGACACAGAATCTAGCATTTATGTCATAAACCATAGAGCTCAAGACAACACAGACATAGTTTTCTCCTTGCCTGCCCTAAGGAGATAAAAGTCCAATCAGATATCAAGAGGAGGATATTCAAAGAAAACATGACTACAGCTTAGAAACTGACTTCATGAATAAAGGACCACGTTTTACCCCTCAGCCAATCTGAAAGTAGAGCTGAAGGGGATCAGGTATAGAGAGGGAAAAAGAAAGGAAACCCTACTAACATTTTCACTTATCAAAACTTATTATATTATAGTAATTATAGTAATTAAATTGATGTTGTATCAGAACACACAGGTTTTTACTTTTTTAAAGTTCTTTGCTATCCCAAATATAGTGTTATTTCTTTTTTTAAAATAAATTTATTTTATTTATTTATTTTTGGCTGCGTTTGGTCCTCCTTGCTGTGTGCAGGCTTTCTCTAGTCGCAGCAAGCGGAAGCTACTCTTTGTTGTGGTGTGCAGGCTTCTCATTGCAGTGGCTTCCCTTGTTGTGGAGCACAGACTCTAGGTGCTCAAGTTTCAGTACTTGTGGCACACAGACTCAGTAGTTGTAGCTTGTGGACTCTAGAGCACAGGCTCAGTAGTTGTGGCGCACAGGCTTAGTAGCTCCACGGCATGTGGGATCTTCCCAGACCAGGGCTCGAGCGCTCAAACCCATGTTGCCTGCATTGGCAGGTAGATTCTTAACCACTGTGCCACCAGGGAAGTCTAAACACACAGATTTTTAAATTAACAGTCTAGAAACTGTCACATGGAACTAAGGATATACAGTGTTGACACTAATATTTATTTAGAGGAAAAGGACTATTCTATAAGCAGTATTTAAATCATTGATTTCAGATGGAAACATTATGTGATTCTGTCCTTCTTATTAAACATACACACACACGCACAATTCCAGTTATATGAAAGTCTTATACATGGGGAAAACAAAAAACAACACTTTAAAATATTGGTCTTCTTCAGGATTCTGTTCTTTGATTTCTTTGTACTCTATATAGAACCCATGTATAAGCAGAAGGCGATGATCCAGAAAAGGGGGTTGAAAAGGAATTAATAGAGATAAAGAGAAAGTGTGCCCATGAAGCCCAGAGAAGAGCTTCTAAAAGAGGGAAATTGTGTAATAGAATAAAATAATCAGAAAATACTCAACACAACCCTTGAGCTATGTATGCCTCACAGCTTTAACTATATGTGTCCTTTATAAATTTTACATGTTTGATTCATAAAAGGTACTAGGTGGAAGCATAAGCTGAACAATGTTAGTAAAATATTAACTCACAATTACACAACTAGGAACATCCTGTGTCATAGTAAGTTCTCTATAGATTCAGTGATAGGCCAATACAGGATTTTATGCCTAGTGCATGTGCTAGAACAGAGCACAGCAGGTAATAATATGGCAGAGAAAAGTGTGACAAAACAAAGAACTGTGAAGGTAAGAGAAAAGATCATAGATATGTAGGAAATATACTTAACATATAGATGATTGTATTCCCTGAAGAACAGACCAGAATAAAGTGATGAAAAATCAATAAAAATATATAATAGAAAATGAAACATTCTTGTGTTAAAAGAATTGAATGTTCATTTATAAGTGCTGATCTAGCAAGCAAAATAAATAAAAAGAGATCTACCTAGTAAAACTCAGTTTAAAAGTGTTAAGAGAACTGTGGGAAATAATCCAGCATACAAACATAGACATTATGGCTGCCTTAGAAAGACAAGAGAAGGAGAAGAAGCAGAAAGAATATTTGAAGAAATAATGGCTGAAAACTTCCTAAATTTGATAAAAGACATGAATCTACAAAACCAAGAAGCTCTAAGAATTCCACAAATGACAAAGGCAAAAAGATCCATAGTGAATACATAGAAAATCCTAAAGACAACACCAGAAAACTACTAGAGCTCATCTATGAATTTAGTAAAATTGCAGGACACAAAATTAATATACAGAAATCTGTTGCATTTCTATACACTAACAATGAAATATCAGAAAGAGAAATTAAGGAAACAATCCCACTTACTATTGCATCACAAAGAATAAAATACCTAGAAATAAACCTACCTAAGGAGGTAAAAAACCTGTATGCTAACACTATAAGACACTGATGAAAGAAATCGAAGATGACACAACAGATGGAAAGATATACCGTGTTCTTCAACTGGAAGAATTAATATTGTTAAAATGAGCATATTACCCAAGGCAATCTACAAACTCAATACAATCCCTATCAAAATATCAATGACATTTTATGCAGAACTAAAACAAATAATTTTAAAGTTTGTATGGAAACACAAAAGACCCTGAATAGCCAAAACAATCTTGAGAAAGAACAGAGCTGGAGGGATCATGCTCCCTGACTTCAGACTATACGTCAAAGCTACGGTAATCAAACCAGTATGGTGGGACTTCTCTGGTGGTGCAGTGGATAAGACTCCATACTCCCAATTCAGGGGGCCCGGGTTCAATCCCTGGTCAGGGAACTAGATCTCACATGCATGAGGCAACTAAGAGTTTGCCACAACTAAGGAGCCCTGGAGCCACAACTAAGGAGCACACAACTAAGGAGCCCACGTGCTGCAACTAAGAACCAGTGCAACCAAATAAATAAATATTTAAAAAAAAAACAAAACACTATGGTACTGGCACAAAAACAGACACATGGATCAATGGAACAGGATAGAAAGCCCAGAAAGAAACTCAAGCACTTATGGTCAATCAATCTACAACAAAGAGATTGTTGGTGAGAATAGATAGACATGAAAATATACAATAGAGAACAGACAGTCTCTTCAATAAGTGGTGCTGGGAAAACCGGACAGCTACACCTAAAAAAAAGGAAATTAGAACATTCTCTAACACCATATACAAAAATAAACTCAAACGGACTATAGATCTAAATGTAAGACCAGAAACCACAAAATTTCTTGAAGAAAACATAAGCAGAACACTCTGACATAAAGTGGAACAATATTTTTTTGATCTGTCTCCTAAAGCAAAGGAAATAAAAGCAAAAACAAATAAATGGGACCTAATTAAACTCTAAACCTTTTGCACAGCAAAGGAAACCATTGACACAATGAAAAGACGACCTACTGAGTGGGAGAAAATATTTGCAAATGATATAACTGATAAGGGATTAATATCCAAAATACAAAACAGCCCATACAACTCAACATCACAAAAACAAACAACCTGATTAAAAAATCAGCAGAAGACCTGAATAGACGTTCTTCCAAAGAGGAAAAGCAGATGGCTAACAGGCACCTGAAAAGATGCTCAACATGACTAATCGTCAGAAAAATGCAAATCAAAATCATTAAATATCACCTCACACCTGACAGAATGGTTATCATCAAAAAGAACACACAGAGAATGGGGTCAGACTACACCCTTCCAGACCTTGCCCGCTTGCCGAGAGATGTGGTCCAGTAGCTGGAGAAGTGGGGGCCCTGCAGGAACCAAATCGGCAGCTGGTGGCAGACCCTCTCCAGAACCAAGTCTATTGAGAGATTATGCATTCTGTCCAGTCAATGCCATGGATAAGCATCCCCATGGTCTCAGAGTTCCTGCTAGAGGTGAGAGGTTACAGCAAACTATATGACAGCATAGAGGAGTTTCCATACGTATTCCTGAGGGAATAAGAATCTTATGGATCTTCTTTAAAGAACAAATTTCTGCAGAGGGCAGACAGCAGAAGCAAGAAATACAATCCTGCAGCCTGTGGAACAAAAACCACATTCACAGAAAGATAGACAAGATGAAAATGCAGAAGGCTATGTACCAGAAGAAGGAACAAGATAAAACCCCACAAAAACAACTAAATGTAGTGGAGATAGGTAACCTTCCAGAAAAAGAATTCAGAATAATGATAGTGAAGATGATACAGGACCTCAGAAAAAGGATGGAGACAAAGACCAAGAAATGCAAGAAATGTTTAACAAAGACCTAGAAGAATCAAAGAACAAACAAACATAGATGAACAACACAATAACTGAAATGAAAACTACACTAGAAGGAATCAATAGCAGAATAACTGAGGCAGAAGAACGGATAAGTGACCTGGAAGACAGAATGGTGGAATTCACTGCTGTGGAACAGAATAAAGAAAAAACAATGAAAAGAAATGAAGACAGCCTAAGAGACTTCTGGGACAACATTAAATGCAACAACATTCACATTATAGGGTTCCCAGAAGGAGGAGAGAGAAAGGACCCCAGAAAATATTTGAAGAAATTACAGTCAAAAACTTCCCTACCATGGGAAAGGAAATAGCCACCCAAGTCCAGGAAGCGCAGAGAGTCCCATACAGGATAAACCCAAGGAGAAACACGCCAAGACACATAGTATTCAAACTGGCAAAAATTAAAGGCAAAAAAAAATTATTAAAAGCAGCAAGGGAAAAACGACAAATAACATACAAGGGAACTCCCATAAGGTTAATAGCTGAATTCAAAGCATCCTAAGAGACTACTACAAGCAACTGTATGCCAATAAAATGGACAATCTGGAAGAAATGGACAAATTCTTAGAAAGGTATAACCTTCCAGGAATGAACCGGGAAGAAATAGAAAATATGAACAGACCAATCACAAGTAATGAAATTGAAACTGTGAGTAAAAATCTTCCAACAAACGAAAGTCCAGGACCAGATGGCTTCACAGCTGAATTCAATCAAATGTTTAGAGAAGAGCTAATACCCATCTTTCTCAAACTCTTCCAAGAAATTTCGGAGGAAGGAACACTCTCAAACTCATTCTATGAGGCCACCATCACCCTGATAACAAAACCAGACGAAGATACTACAAAAAAAGAAAATTACAGACCAATATCACTGATGAATATAGATGCAAAAATCCTCAACAAAATACTAGCACACAGAATCCAACAACACATTCAAAGGATCATACACCATGTTCAAGTGGGATTTATCCGGGGATATAAGGATTCTTCAATATATGCAAATCAATCAATGTGATACACCATATTAACAAATTGAAGAAGAAAAACTATATGATCATCTCAATAGATACAGAAAAAGCTTTTGACAAAATTCAACACCCAGTTATGGTAAAAACTCTCCAGAAAGTGGGCATAGAGGGAACCTACCTCAACATAATAAAGGCCATGTATGACAAACCCAAGGCAAACACCATTCTCAATGGTGAAAAACTGAAAACATTTCCTCTAATATCAGGAACAAGACAAGGATGTTCACTCTCACCATTATTATTCAACATAGTTTTGGAAGTCCTAGCCACAGCAATCAGAGAAGAAAAAGAAATAAAAGGAATACAAATTGGAAAGAAGAAGTAAAACTGTCACTGTTTGCAGATGACATGATACTATACATAGAGAATCCTAAAGATTCCACCAGAAAACTACTAGAGCTAATCAATGAATTTGGTAAAGTTGCAGGATACAAAATTAATGCACAGAAATCTCTTGCAGTCCTATACACTAATGATGAAAAATCTGAAAGAGAAATTAAGGAAACACTCCCGTTTACCACTGCAATAAAAAGAATAAAATATCTAGGAATAAACCTACCTAGGGAGACAAAAGACCTGTATGCATAAAACAATAAGACACTGATGAAAGAAATTAAAGATGATACCAACAGATGGAAAGATATACCATGTTCTTGGATTGGAAGAATCAATATTGTGAAAATGACTCTACTACCCAAAGCAATCTACAGATTTAGTGCAATCGCTATCAAATTACCAATGGCATTTTTTATTGAACTAGAACAAAAAAATCTTAAAATTTGTATGGAGACACAAAAGACCCCGAATAGCCAAAGCAGTCTTGAGGGAAAAAAACGTTGCTGGAAGAATCAGACTCCCTGACTTCAGACTACACTATAAAGCTACAGTAATCAAGACAATATGGTACTGGCAAAAAAACAGAAACATAGATCAATGGAACAAGATAGAAAGCTCAGAGGTAAAACCACACACCTATGGTCAGCTAATCTATGACAAAGGAGGCAACAATATACAATGGAGATAAGACAGTCTCTTCAATAAGTGCTGCTGGGAAAAGTGGACAGCTACATGTAAAAGAATGAAATTAGAACACTCCCTAACACCATACACAAAAATAAGCTCAAAATGCATTAGAGACCTAAATGTAAGACCGGACACTATAAAACCCTTAGAGGAAAACATAGGAAGAACACTCTTTGACATAAATCACAGCAAGATCTTTTTTGATCCACCTCCTAGAGTAATGGAAATAAAAACAAAAATAAACAAATGGGACCTAATGAAACTTCAAAGCTTTTGCACAGCAAAGGAAACCATAAACAAGATGCAAAGACAACCCTCAGAATGGGAGAAAATATTTGCAAACGAATCAACGGACAAAGGATTCATCTCCAAAATATATAAACAGCTCATGCAGCTCAATATTAAAAAAACAAACAACCCAATCCAAAAATAGGCAGAAGACCTAAATAGACATTTCTCCAAAGAAGGCACACAGATGGCTAAGAAGCACATGGAAATCTGATCAACATCACTAATTATTAGAGAAATGCAAATCAAAACTACAATGAGGTATCATCTCACACCAGTTAGAATGGGCATCATCAGAATATCTACAAACAACAAATGCTGGAGAGGGTGTGGAGAAAAGGGAACCCTCTTGCACTGTTGGTGGGAATGTAAATTGATACAACCACTATGGAGAACAATATGGAGGTTCCTTCAAAAACTAAAAATAGAATTACCATATGACCCAGCAATCCCACTACTGGGCATATACCCAGAGAAAATCATAATTCAAAAAGACACATGCACCGCAATGTTCATTGCAGCACTGTTTACAATAGCCAGGTCATGGAAGCAACCTAAATGCCCATCAAGAGATGAATGGATAAAGAAGATATGGTACATATATACAATGGAATATTACTCAGCCATAAAAAGGAACTAAATTGGGTCATTTGCTGAGACGTGGATGGACCTAGAGGCTGTCATACAGAGTGAAGTAAGTCAGAAAGAGAGAAACAAATATCGCATATTAATGCATATATGTGGAACCCAGAAAAATGGTACAGATGAACTGGTCTGCAGGGCAGAAATTGAGATACAGATGTGGAGAACAAACGTATGGACTCCATGCAGGTAAAGCGGCGGGGTGGTGGGGGTGGTGGTGTGATGAATTTGGCGATTGGGATTGACGTGTATACACTGAAGTGTATAAAACTGATGACTAATAAGAACCTGCTGTATTAAAAAAAAAGAACATAAATAACAAACACTGGTGAGGATTTGGAGAAAAGGAACCCTCGTACAGTGTTTGTGGGCATGTGAGTTGGTGCAGGCACTGTGGAAAACAGTATGGAAGTTTCTCAAAAAATTAAAAATAGAACCACCATATGACCCAGCAATTTCACTTCTGGGTATATATCCGAAAAAAATGAAAACACTAATTTGAAAAGATATATGTACCCCAATGCTCATAGCTGCATTATTTACAATTGCCAAGACATGGAAGCAACCTACATGCCCATAACAGATGAGTAGATAAAAGAAGATGTGGTATATATATACAGTGGAATACTACTCAGCCATAAAAAATAATGACATTTTGCCATTTTCAACAACATGAATAGACTTGGAGGGTATTATGCTAAGTGAAATCAGTCAGACAGAGAAAGATAAATACTGTATGATGTCACTTAAATGTGGAAAATAAAAAAGACAACAAACTAGTGAATATAACAAAACAGAAACAGACTCACAGTTATAGAGAACAAACTAGTGGTTACAAGTGGAGAGATGCAAGCAGGGAGGGACAGAGATGCAAGCAGGGAGGGACAACATAGGGGTAGGGGATTAAGAGTATAAACTATTATGTATAAAATAAGCTACAAGAATATATTGTACTACACAGAGAATATAGCCAATATTTTATAAAAACTGTAAATGGGGTATAACCTTTAAAAATTGTGAATCACTATATCGTATACCTGTAACTTATATAATATCAACTATACTTCAATTTAAAAACAGAAAAGATCCATGAGACACATTATATCCAAACTGTAAAGACAAAGACAAAGAGAATCCTGAAAAGCAGCAAGAGATAAGTGACTCATCATACAAAAGGACTTCTCAATGACATCATCAGCAGATTTCTCAGCAGCATCCATGGAAGCCAGAAGGCAGTGGAATGACATATATAAAATGATGAAAAAAGTTATCAAAAAAAGAATTCTATAACTAGCAAAACTATCCTTCAACATATATACACTACCAAATGTAAAATAGATAGCTAGTGGGAAGCAGCCCCATAGCACAGGGAGATCAGCTCAGCGCTTTGTGACCACCTAGAGGGGTGGGATAGGGAGGGTGGGAGGGAGGGAGATGCAAGAAGGAAGAGATATGGGGACATATGTATATATATAACTGATTCACTCTGTTATAAAGCAGAAACTAACACAACATTGTAAAGCAATTATACTCAAATAAAGATGTTTAAAAAACAAAAACTATCCTTCAAAAAAAAGTAGAAATTAAGACATTCCTAGTTAAAAACTGAGAGAGCACATTGCTACTACACATGCCCTATAAAAAATAAAAAAGACATTCCTTCCGGTGGAAATGAAAGGAATCTAGATGGTAATGTGAAGCCATGTGGAAAAATAAAGAACACTGGTAAAGGTAAGTAGTCTGTAAATACAAAAGCTAGTACTATAGTATGCTTGTAACTCCTCTTTTATACCCTGTATAATTTAAAAGAAAAATGAGTAACACAATCATTACAGATCAATGTTATTGGACACACAATGTATAAAAGTGTACTGTATGAGCAAAATGGTGGCATAGGAATTTCTACCTCTCAACATACCACTCACCCTCCAAGAAATATCAATTTGAACTATCTGTACATAAATACCTTCACGAGAGCAAAATATTTCAGGTGAGAGATTATAGCACCTGGATGAAACACAGAAATAAAAAAGGACACTGAGAAGCATAGGAAAGATAGAGTCACACTATCTCCATTACCCTCCCCCAAGCCTGGGCAGCCCAGAGTGGAGAGACACTTTCTCTATGGGAAAGTGAAACCTGACGTTAAGAACACAGATCTTAGAGTGAGCCCACACCAGCACCAGACCAATTCCCACAGCCTTAGGTGGCTGCCTGTGGGCTCGCATGAACCTAGGTCCCCAACCACCCTCCAGCAAGCCCAAGCAGTGTCCTAAGCACCAGGCTTCTGGTGGGCTCACATGAACCCAGACTCTGGCTTACCCTAGCACCTACCTACTCCAGCAACCCCAGGCACCTCCCACACCCCAGGCAGCTGACATGCTGACATGACACGGCTTCCTGTGGGCTCCCAGAAACTCAGGCCCTTGTCTCATTCCACATCTGCCAACTCTAGGAGCCATAGGCAGCTCCACTGACACTAGGCTCCTGGTGAGCTCCAGTGACCCCCAAGCTTCGAGCTCACCCCAGTACCCACTGGCTCCATTGGCCCCAGCTTCTACAGCACCAGGATTTTGGTAAGCTCCTGCAAATAGAGGCCCCTATCTCATCCCAGTGCCTGCCCACTCCAACAGCCCCAGGTGGTATCTTTAACAACAGGCTGCCAGTGGGATCCTGTGAATCCACGCCTCCAGCTCACCTCAATGCCTGCCAGTTCCCATGAACCCAGATGGCTTCCACAGCACCAGACTTCCATCATGCTCCCAAGAATCCAAGCATCTATCTTACCCTAGTACCTGATCACTCCAGCAGCCCCAGGAGGCTCCTGCAACCCCAGGCAATTCCAGTAGCACTAGGTTCCAGGTGGGCTCCCTCAAATCCAGGTCCCTGGGTCATCTCAGCTCCTCCCACTCCAATGGCCGCAGGCAGTTCCCACAGCTCCAGGCAACTTTCTTGGATCCAAGCTCTCAGAGAACCCCTGCAAACCCAAACGCCCAGCACACCCAGGCACTGGCCAGCTCTAACAACCCTGGTGGCTCAGTGACCCCAGGTAGCTTCTTTGGCTCTATTCTCTAGGATGGCTATAATCAAAAATATATAAAATAACAAGTGTTGACAGGATGTAGAGAAATTGGAAACATTGTACAACTTTAGTAGGAATGTAAAGTAATGCAGCCACTGTGGAAAACAGTGTGATGGTTTCTCAAAGAGTTCAGTTACCATATGACTTAGCAATTCCACCCCTAAATATATACCCAAATCAATTAAAAATATGTATTAAAACAAATCCTTACACACAAATGTTCATAGCAGCACTACTCATAATAGCCAAAATGTAGAAACAACCCAAATGTGCATCAATGGATGTACAGATAAACAAAAATGTGGTAGATACATACTATGTAATACTATTTAGTAATAAAAAGGAACTATGTACCAGTACATGCTATAATGTAGATGAACCTTGAATGCATTATGTGAAGTTAAAGAAGCCAGACACAATGGGTCTCATTTTGTATTATTTCATCTGTATGTAACATACAGAATAGATAATCCCAAAGAGGCAGAAAGTGGGTTAGTGGTTGCCAGTGCTGGCTGGGAGGATGGGGGAACGGGAAGTGACTGCTTAATTGGTATAGAGTTTATCTTTTTGGGTGATGAAAATATTTTGGAACTTGATAAAGATGGTGGTTGCACATTTTCAGTGAACAAAATGCCACATAATTGTATACATTTTAAATGCTTAATGTCATGTTATGTGAATTGCACCTCAAAAATTTTTTTGAAATGACACTGAAACCAATATCCATAGAAGGAAAGATGGAACTTTTGGTCTTATCCTGATAAAACAAACAAACAAGATCAATATTCTCCAGCAGACTTTAACAGATTGATACAGTGTCAAAACATAATGTTAAAAATTTCCAGAATGCAATCCAAAATTATGTAATATACAACAAAAGGGGAGCAGAAGATGTGATCAGTTCTCAAGGGAAAAGGCTATGTAAAGAAGCCAAGACACAGATTACTCATGATGTAATTAAGAAAGATTTCAAATCAGCTATTATAAGCATTCTCCATGACATAAATGTGAACATTCTTGAAATCAATGTAAAATAAATAAATAAAACTTCTCAGCAGAGAAATAAAAACTATAAAAATAAACTGAAATTTTAGAATAGTAAAATACAATCTTTGAAATAAAATTTCACTACATGAGTTCAATAGCATAGTGAAGATGACAGAGGGAAAAGTAGATGAACTTGAAAATATATCCATAAAATTTATCCTATCTGGAGAACACAGAGAAAGACAATTGAAAAAATGGAGAGAGCTTCAGACCTATGAAACAATATCAAAATGTCCAACATTCATGTCATTGGATTCCCAGAAAAAGAAGAGAAAAAGAATGGTACAGAATAAATATTTGAAGAAATCATGTCTGAAAACTTCCCACACTTTTTTGAAGACATAAATTACAGATTTGAGAAGTTTAATGAACCTCAAAAAGGATAAACTCCAAAGAAAGAAGTTCCTTACATATAATAATCAAATTTCTGGAACCAAAATTAATTTTAAAAAATCACTGAAAGCAGCCAGAGAAAAATTAAACATTACATATATGGAAATAAGGATTTGAGTTACTGTGGACTTCTCACCAGCCATCACAGAGACCAGAAGACAATAGAAAAACACTTTCAAAGTGCTAAAAGAAAAGAAATGTCAACCCAGGTTTCTATATTCAGTCAAAATACCCTTCAGAAGTAAATGTATAATAAAGGCATTCTCAAATAAAGGAAAACTAAAGGAATTTATTGCCAGCAGACACACTTTAGAAGAAAAGCTAAAGAAATTTGAAGGCTGACAGAAAATGACACCAAAAGGAAATTGTAACTTTAGGAATAAAGAAAGAAAAAGAAAAATTGTAAATTTCTTTTTAAAATATATTAGCCTATTTTTTTTACAATACATATGACAGTTAAAAGCAAAAAGTATAACATTGTCCAGTTTGGTTTTCAATGTATTTGAATATAACATTTAAAAATTATAACAAATGGGAGTGGGTGAAGGAACCTAGACAGTAAAGTTGCTGTATTTCACATCAAGAGGTAAAATATTTTAACTATACTGTGAAAAGTTGTATTGTATTAACAAGAGTAATGACTAAAGAAATGTACAAATATATAGCCAAAATCCAATTAATGAATTAATGTGGAAAACTAATAAATATTCTAATAATCTAAAAGAGAGCAGGAAAAATTTAACAAAGGACCAAAAAGCAAAAGGGATCAACAGAGAACAAATACTAAAATGATAGACCCAAATCCAAACATACCAATAATTACATTAAATATAAATGATTTAAAGACACCAATTAAAAGACAAAGATTGTCCATTTGGATTTTTTTTAGAAAACAAGACTTTATACAACACTGTCTGCAAAACTTAATTTAAATATTATGATATAGATAAATTAAAAGTAAAAGGAAAGGGGAAATGTACCCTGTAAAAACTAAACAAATTAAAGCTGGATGGGGTATTTTAATATTAGTTAAACTAGCCATCTGAACAAGAAAATTAACCAAGGATAAAGAGGGACATTTCATCATAATAAAAGGGTCAGTTCACCAAGATGCATAACAATCCTAAATGTGTAAAGCACCTAAAAACAAAGCTTTAAAACACATGAAGCAAAAACTGATAAAATGGAAAAGAAAAATCACAAATATACTTGGAAGTATCATGCTCTTATTTTATTAATCTATGAAACATGTGGAAAGAAAATCAGCAAGGACTCAGAAGATCTGACAAATGCTATCAACCAATTTGACATAATTGACATTTTTAGAACACTCAAACCAACAACCCAAGAGTAAGCATTACTTTCAAATACACATGGGTCATTCACCAATGTAGATCATATTCTGGGCCATCAAACAAAGCTTTAAAAAATAAGAGAATTGAAATCATACGAAGTATGTTATTTGACTATAACTGAATTTTAATAAACTCAGTAATAGAAAGATATCTGGAAAAATTCAAACATTTGGAAATTAAACAATACAGTTCTAAATAAACAATGGATCAATAAAAATATCTCAAGGAAAAATAGAAAATTTTTTAGCTGAATAAACAAGAAAATCTGGGTATCAAAATTTGTGGAATTCACCTGAAGCTGTGATTAGATTGAAATGTATAGCATTAAAAGCTTATATTAGCTCATATTAGAAAAGAGAAAATGTCTCAAATCAATTATCTAGAAAAAGAAAACCAAATCCAACCCAAAGTAAGTAGATGTCAGGAAACTGTAAATATAAGAGCAGAAATCGATGAAGTTAAAAAAGGAAAAAACAAGATAGAAAGTCAATGAAACCGAAAGCTGGCTCTTTCAAAAGATCAATAAAATTCATAAATGTCTAGCGTGACTGACCAAGACAAAAAAAGACAAGATACAAATTGATAGGAATGATAGAGGAGCTATCACTCCAGGTCTGACAAACATTAAAAGGATAATAAGTGAATATTATCAGCATAAGTTGAACACATAGGTGAAATTGACAAATTCTGTGAAAGAGACATACTACCAAAACTCCTTCAGAAATAAATACACTGAATATTCCTATATCTATTAAGAAAATTGAATTCATATTTTAAAACATTCCAACAAACAAAACTTCAAGCCAGGATGCTTTAACATGTGACTTCCAGTAAATCTTTAAATCAAATCACAATAAGACACCACTCCACATCCACTAGAATGGTTATAATTAAAAGGAAAAAAACACAGTAACAAGTAAGTGCTGGTAAGGATACAGATCAAAGGGAAATCTCAGGGCTTCCCTGGTGGCGCAGTGGTTGGGAGTCCACCTGCCAATGCAGGGGATGCGGGTTCGTGCCCCGGTCTGGGAGGATCCCACATGCTGTGGAGCGGCTGGGCCCGTGAGCCATGGCCACTGAGCCTGTGCGTCCAGAGCCTGTGCTCCACAACGGGAGAGGCCACATAGTGAGAGGCCCGCGTACCACAAAAAAAAAAAGGAACTCTCATACATTGCTGGTGGGAATGTAAAATAGTACACAGTCAGCCCTCCATATTCCCAATGCAAAACCCACTGATTCAAAGGGCCAACTGTACTACATCATTTTATATAAGGGACTAGAATATATCTGGATTTTGGTGTCCACATGGGTCCTGGAACCAGTCCCTCATGAATACCAGATGGATGACTGTAATCACTCTACCAGATAGTTTGGTAGCTTCATATGATCCAGCTATTACACTCCTAGATATTTACCCAAGAGACATGAAAAGTTATGTTCACAAAAACCTTTACATGAATATTTATAACAGCCTTATTCATATTCACCAAAACTGAAAAAAATCCAAATGTCCTTCAAGTGGTGAATGGACTACCAGGCTGTGGTATATCCATACAACGGAATACCACTCAGTAGTAAATAGTAGCAAAATACTGATACATTCAACAACAGGAATGAAAGCTAAATTCACTGTGCTAAGTGAAAGAAACTGGACTCATAAGGCTATATATTGTATGCCTTCATTTATATGACATCCTGGAAAAGAAAATACTATAAGGACAGAACAATTAGTGTTGGGGAAAAGATCTATGAATGAGCTCCACAAGGAAATTTGGTGGGTGAGTTATAGAACTGTTCTGTAGCTTGGTTGTGGTGGTAGTGACATAACTCTATTTTTCAATACTCACAGAACTTTATACAAAATGGAGCAAACTTTACTGTACATGATTTTTTTTCTTTTTTTTTTTTGTGGTACGCAGGCCTCTCACCGCTGTGGCCCCTCCCGCTGTGGAGCACAGGCCCCAGACACGCAGGCCCAGCGGCCATGGCTCACGGGCCCAGCCGCTCCGCGGCACGCAGGATCCTCCCGGACTGGGGCACGAACCCGTGTCCCCCGCATCGGCAGGCGGACTCTTAACCACTGCACCACCAGGGAAGCCCCACTGTACATGATTTTTAAAATAAATTTTTAAGAAGACATAGGGAACATAACAACCAACTGCAAAAAATCAACCTATTTTTGTACCCTGATTTAAACTTTGTTTAAAGTTATACAAAAACTATAAGCAATCAGGGAAATTTGAATACTCACTAGATATTGCATGATATTAAGGAATTAGTGCTATTTTTAAAGTGTGATTATGCTATTGTAGTTATGTTTTATTGTAGCTCTTTTCTTTTAGAAATATTGAAATTTACACAGATTAAATATGATATCTGAGATTTACTTCAAAATAATGGAGGTGTGCTGAGTAGGTGAGGTTCAAATGAAACAAGACTGATTATAAGTTGATAGTTATTGAAGCTGGGGATGAATACATGGGTACTTATAATAATAGCCCCTCTACTTTTGTATCTGTTTGAATTGTTCCAAACTGTTCTAAATCTTTTAGAAAAAGATTTTCTAAAATTATGTTCAGCTTTTTAAGTATATGTTAATGTGTTGAAAACGTGGATAGGGATAGAAATTGTTCTTGATAAAAAGATAAGCAGACTGAGCAAGTTTTAAAAATAAGAAGAGAACCAGCAACTATATCCACATTTTGCTTGAGATGATGGGTAATATGTAAATAACTAACATAAGGCTTTTTGCTCTGAAAGGAAGAGGGAAAATCTTCCAGCCAAAAAGGCAAAAAAGCAAATTATTATTGTGTAATAACAGCTTGGCAAACTGATAACTTTGGTTGCTTGCCTGCAAGAAGGGGAACTAGGTAGCTGGTTGGGGCACAGAGGTAATAGAGAATTTTTCACTATATAGTCTTTTGTGACTTTTGAACTTTCAACTATAAGAATGTATTACTTATTTAAAATTAAGTAAAATTTCAAAAATAAAAGAAAAGTGGTAGACAGGAGACACTGTGGTGGAGTAAATTAAAATATGCTAATATTCTCATCTTATATAGAATAATGTAATAGAAAATGTTTTATTCTTAATATTGACATTTAAGAATTATAGATACAAATATAGTGTTACTGTTTTAAATAGCAATAAGCACTATTATACGTAATAATATACAGGAAACAAAGACACAAAAAAGATTAAGCACATAATAGAAAACTAAGATTTTTAAAAAGAGGAAAAAGAAACATCAAACAAAGCAAAATTTAAGAAACAAGACTAAATAAAATAATTATTAAAATAGAAGGAATTATTTAACTTCTTTATTGAAGTTGAAGAAACTCCGATTGGAACAAAACCATAAACCCAATGGAAAGATTTGTAAAAGAGATATACATAAAATAAAGTGAATTAGGATAAGCTGTATCTACATCTCCATCTTTATCTACATCTCCATCTATATCTATATCTATCAACAACCATACATACATAAAGATAAACCAGGAATATGCAAATAAGCCAAATGAAACCTTTATCATATACTAAATATTAAATGTGTTTGGGGTATGTGGAGGGTTTTCTCTTCCACATCATTTTTATGGATGTTTGTTCTAATACCAGCACCACATATATCATTGTAGCTTTGGAAATCCTAATTGGAATTGTATTAAATATATACATCTATATCTTTGGGGAGAGAATAGGCATCAGTGCAATATTGTCTTCCCATCCGGAAACATAGAATCTCTGCTTACTCATGTTTCTTTTAATGTACATCCATGGGAGGTCTAATAGCTTTCCTGATAAAGGTTCCTGCACATTTCCTGCTATATTTTTTGCTCTTGTGAATAGGATTTTTTCCCATTATATGTGCTAACTTATTATTGTAGGTATATAATCAAACTTAAATTTTGCCCTATATCTTGCAACTGGAAACTTTACTGAATTCTCTTTTTTTCTATTGATTTTTTAGATGATTCTCTTTGTTTTACTAGGGAGCAATTTTACAATTGTAAATAGTGATAATTTTGTGTTCTTCTTCGTAATATGTATATTTTCTTCTCCTTTTGTCACATTAGGTAGAATTTCCAGAATAATGAGAAAAAATGAAATGATGGTAGTGATAGATTTTAACAGAAATGTGTTTAATTTTCACCATCAGATAAAAAGTTAGGTATTGACTACAGAAAATTTTATCTTATTATGTAAGTATACTTGTATTCCTAGCTAAGAATTTAGTTATTTGCTTGATTAAATTCAAGAACAGATGGAATATTTTAATTGACTATCTTTTTAATACATTTTATAAAATTATGATGGATTTTATTAATAGATTTCCAAACTCTAAAACACCAATGCCCTTCATAAATATAATCTTCTCATAGTGTGTTACATTCTTAAAATAACCCTGGAAACCATTAGATAAATCATTTGGGATTTTTCCATATATATATTCATAAATAAGATTGGTATTTTTTTTGTTCTGCTATCTTTCTCAGATTTCACTAACAGGGTTATGCTAACGTTGTAAGCATAAATTAAGAAGCTTTCAATTTCGTACTTAACCCTGAAATCGCTTATTTAGGACAAGAATTATTTGTTCCATGGAAGTTTGGGAGGGGTGCAGGAAAAACAAACCTCAATCTTTTATGTACGTCATAACTTGACAGCTTTTCAGTACCTTCAGTGTATTGTTCTTTTGTTCCTGTTTTCCAGTGTTATTGAGCAAGCATTGATCGTTTCTATCTTCTTGCAAAATTTTCAATTTCATCAAGATTTTCAAATTTTAAAATCTTATATCCCAATAATAATTCCTAATCTTAGTAGTTTGTTTCTTTATTTCTTGACTTAATCTGCTTAAACTTTGTATGAGTATGTGTGTGTGTTTCCATGAAAATGGTTTCAGATTTTTTAAATTAATCCTACAACACTTCTGTTTTCTAATTTTAACATCCGTTCCCCTACATTCCATACATTTGTTTTGTTGTTCTTCTAACATCATGAGTTGAGTGCTATTTCATTTATTTTCTTTCTTATGCTGCTTGAATCATTTATAATTATGAATTTATGAGTTTGAATATATATATAACATATAGGGCTTAAGAAGAATAAGGATACATAACAAAGAAATATATAGACATAATTGAGAGAAAAAAGGTAATTTGTCTAAATATAGAGATACAGATATAGAACCATTCATGTGTATACATATTAACATATAATACTACAGATTTTCTATGGCAGGATCTATAAATATTTGGAAGGATAATCACCAAATTCGTAAATGTGGTCACCTCTAGGGAGGGAGAATGGTCTCAGATTTTAGGATGATGCCAAACGGACTTTAAACTTACCTTTAACTTTTGAATTTTCATTACATGTATGATTAAAAATTAATGTTAAAAAGTTATACATTGATCAATAAATTTCTTTTAATTTTAACAAAAATCCAACACCTTTCATGATAAAAACACCCACAAAATTAGAAATAGAAGGGATCTTCCTAAACCTTATAAAGGGCTTGTGTCATACTCAAAGGTAAAAAACTGAAGTCAAATAAATTCAAATTAATACCAGCATTTTTGCTTACAAAATTAACATGTTTTTAAAGTATAATATCTAAACTTGCAAGGGTGAGGGATGTACAGACACTTCAATACCTTGCTGGGGATGTGGAAATTAATGCAACCTTTCTCTTCTAATTATATCAGTTAAAATAATCAAACAATTGACCCATCAATTCCATTGCTAGAATCACCCTAAGGATAGAATTATAAACTTGTACAAAGATTTATGTACCTAGATATTTATTGCAGTATTATTTGTAATCGTAAAATTTAGGGACCACCAAATATCTAAAATTGTAGATAGTTAAATATAGTATGCTCATATGATGCAGCCATATATAGCCATTAGAAAATAATGTTTCTGAAGACTTTTTAATGACATGTTAAAATATTTATGATGTATTCAGTGAAAAATTAGGTTACTAAACAGTATGTATATTATCCCAATTTTATTTATTTATTTTTTACATAAACATTTAAGTACCCCCATTTTATTTTTATTTATTTATTTTTTTAAATTTATTTTTGGCTGTGTTGGGTCTTCATTGCAGCACACAGGCTTTCTCTAGTTGCAGCAAGCGAGGGCTCCTCTTCGTTGCAGTGCGCAGGCTTCCCGTTGTGGTGGCTTCTCTTGTTGCGGAGCATGGGCTCTGGGTGTGCGGGCTCAGTAGTTGTGGCGCATGAGCTCAATAGTTGCAGCTCACAGGCCCTAGAGCCCAGGCTCAGTAGTTGCGGTGCACGGGCTTAGCTGCTCCGCAGCATGTGGGATCTTCCCAGACCAGGGATCAGACCCATGTCCCCTACATTGGTAGGTAGATTCTTAACTACTGTGCCACCAGGGAAGTCCCATATCCCAATTTTATTTAAGAGAGAGAGGAAGAGAAAGAGCACATACTTGTTAATACTTATTATCTTTAGAATTATATATTAATTTTTCTATTCTGCTTACTCTTCTATGTTTTTTAAATTGTATACAATGAACATGTATTAATGTTCCAATGAAAACAAATATGTTAGTTCTAAAAATCAAGTTCACCTAGAAGAACAAAAACAAAAAGTCTTGAAAATGTTCATACTCTTTGACACAACTGATCCAACAATGAAACATCTAAGAATGCGTTCCAATCAGAATTTAGGACCTGTTTATCTAATCAGAGAAGACCACAATGATTTAGGTACAAAGTTGATTGTTACAGTATATTTTATAACAGGGAAATTTAGAAAATTAAGTTCTAACAACACAATATCTATTAAATTAATTATGGTAATCTTCTTCATAAATATCAAGGAATCTTTAAAAGTCATGTTGTAGAAAATATTTAATGCCATTGAAAAATATTCCTCTCATATTATTAAGTGAAAAATTAGGTTATGAACAATATATAGAGAACAAAACCATTATTGTAAAAAAAAAAGTTCACATTCAATAAAGTTAGGTCCCTAACTATGTGTAAATGTGGAATGTTTTCAAGCTGAAACCACATTGGATTGGGAATGTAGGAAAAAATCAGTCTTACTTCCAGACCTGGCTGGCACATAGTAAGTACTCTAGGTTTGTCAAATTACATTCTCTTCCATTCTCTTCCCCCCATTCCCATGTGCTATTACTTACAGACAACTATTGTTGGAAGTTTCTTATCTATTTTTTCAGAGGATTTAGGAGCAAGTGTTGGGGGTAGCGTTCCCTGAAGAGGTTTACCATATAAGAGATTCATTTATCATGGAATAAGGATCTCAGAGGGCAAATTAGAAAATATTGAAGTGAGGTCAGCAATGGAAAATACAGTGTAGGTAGAAGGCACAGCATAGTGAAAAAGAGCTAGATATTTGCACTTGGAACAATGCTGAATAATAAGGATGAAACTTATGGTGGGACTGACTCATTCAAGTTGTAAGTTTCAATAGGATGAAGGCTGTCAAAGGCCTGATGAGGCTGGTATATTGTCAACTTTGAATAGCATTCAAATAGAATGTTGCAAAGTTCTGGATTTTCCTCACTGTTAAGTGGCAGGTAGGATCAGACTGACTTTAAAGGCAACCTTAGTATGGAAGAGGCCTCAGTTAAAACCTAGTGGAACTGTAGAATCTTGGAACATTTGAAAAAGAAACTGAGGATGAGATCCTGAAACATAGGAAGATAAATAAGAGAAAATAGTGTCACAAAGGACAAGGAAGAAGAATTTCAAGGAAAGAATGGTCAAATCTGTCAAAAACTACAGAAGTTAAGTAAGATTTAGGTTAAAATTAGGCCACTGAAATAAGGACAGCAAAACAATTTAGTAATATAGAATAAAAATTCAGAACTCCATAAATCTACTAAAATGGTGAATTCACAAGATATTAAAGTCAGAAAGATGTGTTTTGTGCTGTTTTTATGGTTTTCCTATCTTTTGAACCAAAGGCTTATCCAAAAGAGTAAATACAATTGTCAAACTTTTATAGAGGTTTGAAATTATTTGTATTTTTAAGTGTGCTTAGTCTCATTTTTTCACTGAAGGTCAAACAAATAAAAGTCAGCCACTGACAAGGTTGAATTGTCCCATCTTGTAAGCAAACCTTTGCCTGGAATTTTACTTTGGCAAGCCAAAAGGTCTTCTTTTGCAGAGTCTTAGGTCCCCTTTCTAAAGAAAAGAGGGTCATCCTGAGTATATTCCTCCCACAGTCATTTATTTTCTCTCAAGCCAACTGGATGCTTCTCTGTCAGAGGGCTCCATATTTCCATCCAAAGGAATTATAAACACATTTTAGGGGTAAAGCAGATGTTGCTTTTTATAAATGCAGATGTTACTTTAAATCGATGTGCTTGTAACAATTATAACTTTCATCTGTATTCTTAAATTCTGGACTACAATTATTGAAAGTCTTATCAGAGATTACTTTATTCCTTTTATCATGCCCTTTCTACTTCTGCTGCTAATTTTACCATATCTCATCAAATGCTAAGATTTAGACTGATAGACTTTTTTATATGAAAAAAAGGATGACTCTTTAATCTTTAGCTAACAACGTTTATTGTTAACCCTGCAAAGATATTATATGTAGTGTTATATTATTAAGGATACAAATTATCCCTTGGTCCTCACACTTATTATATCTATCCTTTCTGAAGAGTTGAATCTCCAATCCTGCAATGACTTCAATTTTTTTTTGCATGACATAAACTGTCCATCTTCATATTGTCATCCAGTCCTTATGTTCCTCTTTAGTCTCATCTTGGCCTCTACTGCACTGGCATCTTCTATCTCTATGAAATCAGGCTACTTAAAACTCCACAAATGTGATATTGTAAGCAGCTCTTTTGCCCCTTTCCTGTCTGCCTATTTCTGTTCCCCTTAAACCTTAATTTAAAAAACGAGATCACTAGGTAACATTTAACTCCTGACTTATGCTCTACTAAATGCACACAATACCTTGCCTAACTTGTTGATTCTTTCCCTAGATTAAAAGAAGTAGGAATGAAGAATTAAGTAGTTAAAAATGACTAGCTCTCTACCTCCAGTAGCTCCCTTAGCAATCCTGCAGGCAGACCACGCAGATGAGATAACATCTGAAGAAAGATCATGAGAAGTCAGCCAGCCTGAATGCAATAAAAAATGACACAGAACCTAACCTTCTGCCTCAATGATTAACTGAGATCACTTCCCCTTTTTTTACCTTTAAAAACTAAACAGAATCTTCAGAGTTGGTTTTGGGACATGAGTCCACCTTCTCCTCAGATTGCTGGCTTTCCGATTAAAGCAACTTTCCTTTCTACCAACACTTGCCTCTCGACTATTGGCTTTTGAGCAGCAAGCAGCTGAACGTGAGTTCAGTAACAATATTATCTCTCATGCCTTGAACTTTGAACAAACTATTTTCTCAACCACAAATGCCCTTTCCTCAGATCTTCAACTAACTAATCCATACTATTTTATTATAAGTCAGTCTGGGAATCATTTATCCTGTAAACACTCTCTGTCTCTCTGTCTCTCTCTGTCTTTGTCTCTGCCCCTGTCTGTCTGTCTGTCACTCTCTCTCCCCCCATCCTTTCCTCCAACGTTGAGTTAGGTAGCTCTACATTGTATCCCCATGTGCTCCTATTGCATGTATCATCCTGCATTAGAATTTTTTAACCAACTCTGTTGAGATATTATTTACAGAAAATAAAATAAACATTTTAAATATACAGTTTAATGAGTTTTGACAAGCGTATATGTCTGTGTAATCACCACCTCAATTAGGATATAAAAGCATTTCCATCACCCAAAAAAATTCTTTCATGCTCATGTCTCTTTTGCAGTCAATCCCACCCACATAGGCAGACACTAATTTTATTTCTATGAACATAATTAGTTTTTCTAATTCTAGACCTTTGTGTAAATGAAATCACACAGTATGTGCTTTTTTTGAGGTTGACTTCTTTTGCTTGTCATGATGTTTTTAAGACATCCATATTGTTGCATGATTTGGAGGTTATTCCATTTACAGCTATGCCATGTTTTGTTTATCTATTTACCTGTTGATGGAAATTTGGGTTGTTTCCAGTTTGAGGCTATTATGAAACAAACTGCTATCAACATTTGCACATAAATCTTTGTGTGGATATATGTTTTCACTTCTCTTGGGTAAATAACTAGGAATCAAATTGCTGGGTCACATGGTACCTATATGTTTAATTTTATAAGAAACTGCCAAACTATTTATAGTGTTTGCTCCATTGTACATTTCCACCAGCAGAGTAGGAGTGCCCCAATTGCTCTATATCCCGGACAACGCTTGGTATGGTCAGATTTTTAACTTTTGCCATACCAATGAATGCAAAGTATTATCTCATTATAATTTTAATTTTCATTTCCTTGATGACTAACAATGTTCAACATCTTTTCATTTGCACTGGAATTTCTTTCTTTACATGTTTAGAAAGTCAGCACCTCATCTCTGAAAGAATTTGACTTTTGAATCAAAAATCCATGTGTGAATCCCAAGCCTGCCATTTGAAGTAATTTGATCTCGGGCCACTATTCAACCTGTCTAAGCTACGGTCAATTTATCTGTAAAATGGGGACAACACCATCTCACAGGTAGATCTCACAGGTAGATAATATATATGAGGTGCCTAGAACAGTGCCTGTTACATAGTAGACCTCAATAAATGGTAACTAAGATTATTATTGCTAAAACCATTTAGAACCCTTACCAGTTTCCCTTCCCAGGCAATAGTCAAAGCTGCAGAAAGCTATAAGCGTTACCTGTAATCATGTTGTTGTAGCTCAGGGATTTGCTCTACAATCCCTTATCCCCTGATTTCCTCTACAGTTTTCAAACTTCAAATTTTTAATGATTTCCTCAGTTTCTGTCCCACTGCCTCACTAAAATGTATATTCCATAAGGGAAGCAGTACATCTGTATCATATACCTCTGTATCCTCAACAGTTAGAACAATACAATAAATACTTGCTGAAAGAAGAAAAGAATGAACATCTGCATCCACTCTCTGTGTCTCACTTCTATGCACTGACACACACATTGGTTGATCTGTCTGGTTTTCAATTTTAATTTCGCCAGGAGGCAAGAGATGCTTTCTTTTGTAATTGCCCGTGGGTAAGTCATTCCTCACTGCCATCCAGCTTAGAAACTCTAAAAACACTGCACCCTAGCCTAAATCAACATTTTAGGCTCATGCTTATCTGGAAGAAGGCAAGAGTTGTAGCCACAATTCTCTGATCACTCATTTCAAAATGGCTTTTGTTCCTTCCTATCACTGGGCTCCTGACCTAAAGAATTCCATCCACAAGCTGTAGTAAGCTCATGAGCATAATTGGCTTCCGTACAATATGGAATTGTGGTTAAAAAAAAAGAAGAAGAAAAAAGAAAAAATGTGGGCTGTGGCATGGGATGAACCTATGGTAGAGACCAAACACTACCCCTTATTTTCTATGTGACTTTTGGCAAGTTACTTAATTCCTCTCAGCAAATCTCTCCTCTTAATGTAGGTAAAATAATCAGATAATACATATCTGATTAGCATACTCCCCACCTCATAAGTAAGCTTTCAGTAAATGTCAGGGGTGATTTCTTTCAGGAAGAACTGTTTGAGCTGAGTTTGAAAGATGAGTAGGAGGTGACTAAGAAAAGAGTGGAGGAAGTGCACTATAGGCAGAGGGAACAGTATGTGCAACAATAAGTATGGGGTGACTCTTCTCCAGTGTACTCTTCTACAAGTGAAAAATAATGTTTGGCAACAAGTAATTGTGTTATATATCCTAATAGAGTTTATTCAGATTGAGTTGATAATAGCCATAGAGGTATCTGGCAACTTTGTGAAACAAGCCCTAATCCAGCACATCCAATTAGGAGTATTAGACACTTACTAAGAACGTCAGCAAAACCAGTTCCATGAGACTACATTAATAGAGCTCGACTTGGTGTTACTTTAAAGAAGCTGAAGCTATCCACTGCAAATTGCCTCTATTTCTTCTTAGTTCTCAGCCTCTTTGGCCAGAGACTCACAATTATTGATATTTCCTGAAAAACCCATACTCGCTACTCATATCAGAAATCTGTAACCAGTACAAACAGTATCTCCCAGCAGACACCAACATTTTTGCCATCTTAGGACAGGGCTCCTTGCATCTTGGTGATATATTCTCATACACGAAGGTTAAAGAATTTCTCTAAATTGCGTGTATGACCACAAAACCCGTCTGGTGCCAGAACCAACATATTTGCCAAATAGGCCTATTCCATAGGCCTATTTCATGGCCAGGGCCTTTCACTAGTATATAGATATCAACTGTTCATAAGAACCATTACCATGCCATGGTAAGATCATCTTCTTTCAATTTTATCTACATTATAATGAAGCTACTATTTGAGAATGATAGCATTTCAGGTGATTTCTTATCTCCTGTATAGCATTTTTAGTGGTCTTCATAAAATTAGATCTCTGAAGTGTCTGTAACTTTGCCAGTGTCTAGAATGGTGGTAAGTGGAAAACGGCCTTCCATGTACTCTTTGATATGTCCTATATTGCCATTTGGTCTGTGCAAAGCCCCAACCTTCTTCCAGAAATTAATAAAAGAGTTCTCGTACGACAAGGAGTTCCACCAAAAGAGGTGAACTCCTGAAGATTTTATAGAGTTTGACTCTCTGAAGATGGGAAAACCTTGTTCAGAGTACCCAACATGGGTTTGTAAAATGAATCAGTGATATAAGGATGGATGAATACATGTATGGATGGGTGGATGAATACATGTATGTATGTACGGATAAATGAATGGAAACAAAGGAAAAATAATTAGGCTATAACTATAACATGAAATTTTTAAGTTGTCTATAAATTATATATCAGGTTATTTTTGAGCACTTACTATATGCAGGCACTATTGTAAATCCTTTATATGTATTATCTCATTTAATCTTCACAACCACCAAATGTACTAAATGCTAGTAGTAGTTATATAGCTAAAGAAACTGAGACTCAAAGAGACCAGTAATTTTCTCGAAGTCACTCGGATTATTAAGTGGCAGAACTGGCATATGATCCCAGGCATTTTGGCTCCAGATCTTAATTTCTTAACCTCTAGTACAACTCCTTTAGTTCATAATACATTTGCAAGAATGTATTATTTTAGTAAGAAGAGGTAGTATATCGAAATATGACCACATGATGAGGAGAAAGAGGTAGAGTCTCAAATTTGGGGGAAAATGTAGAAGCAAAGAAAACATTTAAAACATAAAATTATCCCTATGAGAGAAATGGTACTTGATGTTCAGGGGCTCAGACTTTAGGATCCCTACAAACCTGATACTAATTCAAATTCCAGATCTGGTACTAATTTAGCTTTGCAACCTTGAGCAAACTAGCAAACCTCTCTGTGTTTCAGTTTCCTCAACTGTAAAATGTGGGTAACATTATAACTCACATTAAATGGCAGTTGAGAAGATTAGATAATGCAAATAAAGCCTATAATGCAGTGTCTAGGGCATAGCAAGAAGTCAATCATGTTAGCTATATTATATTATTATAGTCATTATTATTACTATTCTATTTTCTCAATTGCACAATAAGAATGGAAACGGCAAATTACTTTGACATTTCACGATATCTATAATATTTGGCATGGTGTTGACATATCTTAAAATTCAGGACAAATGAAAATTAATTCAACCTCAAGGAAGACAAAGAGCAAACTAATCAAGATGATCTAATGAGGATGGGACTATTTTAATTCTTAAGTAAACAGAAAATAACTATGTGCTATTTCTGAAAACAAAACAGTGGCAGATTAAAATTAAGCATATTTATCAGAAGCCTATAGATTTGTTAAGGAGCCATCATCATTCCTTAAAGGTCTACCTTCTCATCAACGGGGACTTTAAAGGCCTCATTAATATCTTAATGCAAGATATCAGCTACAACAACACACAGGTATACATATATCCCACTCAAACTTAGAAGATGGATACTTATCTAGGAATCATCATAAACAAGAATGCCCACTATGTCCAGGCAAATTTGCTGTATTCTAACTTTCACCAATCATAACCCGGACTCTGGCATTTAATTAATGTACAGGTTGCTGGTTACATGGCAAGTTTAATTTGAGATTTTTGATCATGTAATATCTAACAAGGAACACTTTAGAGAAGCACAGTTAAACAGAGGAGTCATGGATTTTTCTGCTTGTATTGTTTCAGGTGCCACAGAAAATCAGCAAATCCATGACACACCAGGCAGTAAGGCAGTATGTGTCAGGCAGGCAGCCAGAGACCGAGAACAGGATCCAGAGCCAGAGATGGGGATGGGTGGAGGGCAGGTCACGAGCAGATCAAGCAGCCTCTTAGGAACAAGTGTGAGCATGATCTGGACAAGCAGTGAGTCATGGCAAAACAGGCAAAGTAATCTACTTTGCAAGTAATCTACTTCAGGATCCTAAGGAAAGGGGAGGAGGCCAGCAGGGAGGTGGTGGGATAGGGGGACCCTGGAGGGTGAGGGGATCGGCGTAGATGCTGAAAACCAAAAGCAGAACGGGAACAAATTACAAATGGAGAATGCAGCCGCATTGCGTCAGAATCAAGTGGACTTTGGCAGCTAAGGCAGCTCGCAGTTCCAGCTTCAGCTGTTCTCCTTCCTCTCCTGCCACGGGAATCTGGCCTGAGGGCTTGCAGCGGAGTCAATGGAAACAGCTGGCTAAGTGAAGAGCGTGGGGGTGAAGAGCTGAAAACAGTTCCTTCAAAGAAAGAGTATGTTTTGCTTATAAAGGAAATTAGAAATGTGCTAAACGAGGTATTTGAATATGAATGAAGTATTTGGGTATTTAAATACCCAAAAGAAAATCATTCCATAGCAAGAATGCCTAAACTTAAAAAGATTTAACAGAACACAAGCACACACTTCAGTAAATGAGTTAATAAACCATATAGCTAAACATGCACTTCGATTCATGCCTCTGTCTAGAAGCCTCCCAGTCATCTCTCACTCTTTCTAAAGGGCAGAGAGCTGTTTAACAACCCTTCAGTGTTCCAGGCAGCAAACAGGCTCTCAACTATTAATGGAAAAGCTGCCAGAAGCCAGACATACCTGGGAACAGATGAAAGGTTTCGTTTGTTCACCTTCAATGTTACACTAGTTCCCACTCAGGACCTCTGAGCACATTACTGGAAATTTTAAAAACACACAGTTACTGGTGTGAAGAAGTTTCTGAACACATACAAAGCACACATTCAACAAGAAAGTCCACCTGAAAATCCTGTGAGGGCAAAACTGGATTGGAACATTACATACAGCATGCCTGTTCTTTTTACAAAGACCAAAGCAAGTTCAAAGACTCAGAAACTTTCTTGAAAATGATAGAAACGTTATGGTAAATTAGGTTTCATCTTGCATGCCAAATCCAACTGATTGGTAGTCGCTTCCTGAAGCCCTGTATACCTGATTAAATTAGTGATGTCTGCCGCAGCCCAGGGAGGAAGGAGATATTCACCATTGTTTACAAGTCTGTCTTGCTTTGAGGCCATCTGGGCATATACTGCTTTCTATCCTAGAGGTGCACACTGGCAGTCTGTGGGCTGGGTTCACACTGAAGATGTGCTTTGGCCCTCACAGTATTTTTTTAATTAGTTGCTGATATTTAAAAATGGGAGATTTCATATTTTTTAAAGGATTTGAATTTTCTTTTAAAAATGGAAATTTCTAGCAATTTTAGACCTATCTTCCCAAATGGCAACTGTCACCTGGAGTTGAGTAGCAGCTGCCTCCTTTAGATGGGATGTCCTCTCTTAAATTTGCCTTCTTTTTTTTTGTTTGTTTGTTTTGCGGTACGCGGGCCTCTCACTGTTGTGGCCTCTCCCGCTGCGGAGCAATAGGCTCCGGACGCGCAGGCTCAGCGGCCGTGGCTCACGGGCACAGCTGCTCCGCGGCATGTGGGATCCTCCCGGACCGGGGCACGAACCCGTGTCCCCTTCATTGACAGGCGGACTCCCAACCACTGCGCCACCAGGGAAGCCCTAAATTTGCTTTCTTTAATTCGTTTACATTGCTAGTCTGGCTTCTGAAGGATATGCGTTTGTGACTCCCTGCTCTATCCCTCTGTGTTACTGTTACTTAATCAAGCTCCTCCAAGTTAATGGAGAACTTTGAGTTTCACTGTGTCCTTTTCCACTTCAATTCTGTCGTTAACCAGGATGACTTTAACTCCTTGGTCTCACAGTTGCTGGATTTGCTCAGCTTCAATAAGTCCCACCTCCACTTTGGCAACCCACCCTTCAGCAACAGAAATCTCCTACCAAAACTGAGCAGGGCCCTGTGGGGCTCCTGGGCACGAAAATTTTTCTGTGTCCCCTGTTTTTTGATTACAGGAAATAGGCTTCAACCAGCCTCCATGACCCTCCCTGAGTTCGAAAGGGTAGGTTCAAACAGTTGCTAATCAGGGAAGGAAGGGGGATGCAGAAACGAAGGAGGAGAAATCAAGAAACAATAGTGCAGCCTTAGGGACAGGATCCCGGTTCCACCTCAAGGGATACACACAACAGTATCTTCGAGCTGTTTTGCAGATACTGAAACCCCCACCAGATGAAAGAAGTTAACTCTAGGCTTCCTATATGCACGGAGACCCCAGACCGGTTGGAACCAGAAGGTTGATGATGCTGACTCTTGATGACCTCACCACCAACCAATCAGAAGAATGTCCACAAGCTGATCACGCCCTCTTTGAACTATTATTATAAAATCCCTCACTACCCCCTCCAGGTCGGGACACACAGTTTTGAGGGCATTATCCTGCTGTGGCCCCCTTTGCCTGGCAAAGCAATAAAGCTTTTCTTTTCTACTTCACCCAAAACTCTGCCTCTAAGATTCAATTCAGTACTGGAATACAGAGGCCAAATTTCGGCTACACTACCTTCAAAAATGCTCAATTCCAATACTCAAGTTTTTTGTTTTTGTGTTTCCTTTTGTTTTACCATAACCTCATATTAGTGTCTAAAGACACTGCAAATTCCACATGTCTCGAACTGAATTCCTCTCTCTCCAGTTCTGACTTCCCTCTCCATTAATGACATCAATATCTACCCACTCTCTCAAGCCAGAGATGTATGAGTCATTCTGAAGGTCCATCCTTCTCTTCCTCACCCAAGTCCTAAAATTCCAGATCTTAAATGTAAGCAGTACAAGGGAGAAACAGTGAAGATACCATCTTGGCAATAAGAGAAACAAGATCATCTTGTGAAACCTAATTGTAATTTGGCCCTGGGGAATCTGTTCTCCCATAAAGTTCCTACTTGAAATTTCTGAAATATAAATCTGATCATATCACTTCCCTTCAATGACTACCCTGTAAATTTCGGAATAAAGGTAAAACAGTAATTTAGAGTGCAGGCCCTTCCTGAACCAGTCCTTACCACCACTGCTAGTTCCACTTCGTGCCTCTTCTCCACGTGCCCTCTATGCATTAGCCATACGGAACTGCTTGCACTTTCCTGAATGTATTGCACTGTTTCATATCTGTACTTTCACTCATGCTGTTCCCTCTGCTTAGAGTTAGTCCATATTCCTAATCTATTTTTTTTTCCCCCGTTGTCTGCTGGCTAACTCTAAACCTTTACTTTAGAGTTAAGTTTGGTAGAACTAAGTTTATCAGTTCTACCAAACTTAACTCAAACATGAGCTCCTCCAAGATTTCCCTGACTCTTGAAGGGGAGCAGAAATTGCCACCCCAAAATACATCTCTTTATCCTAAGGATTGTTTTAAGTTGATTATTTTTAAGAAACAGGAGACACCGGGAAAGCTCTGAAAACTGAGTAGAAGTTATTCATTTGTAAGAGACATTTACATTTATAAGGGAAATTTCCATTTTTAAGGGTGTCTCCTCCTCTGTCCCAGGAAAAGGAGGATGACTAAGTCTCTGGAAGCTCTTATCAATGGAGAAGGCAATGACCTAAATCTGCATAACAACCTTACTCTTGTTTACTGTGTTCTTCCCAATAGCCCGCTGTAACTGGCTCCCCCATCCCCCAACATCTTCTTCTGTCTTTAGCTGGAGATGGTATTTAATGTAATGGCTTGGGTCATTTCAGGGAGTTAGTTTCCCTGGGTACTTCCCATGCATAAAAGAGGTACGTATGTTATTAAACTTATGCTTGTTTTTCTCCTGATAATCTGTCTTTTTATTTCAGGGGGGTCTCAGTCAAGAATCTAAAAGGGTAAAGGGAAAATTATTTTTCCTCCTGCTTTTCTGCACCCTCAGTACTCTGTGTATCTTTATTCTAGCACCTTATCACACTGACTTAAGAATATTGATTTACTTATATGATTCTTCTATCAGACTGTAAAGTCCCAAAGGCAAGGATTGATTGATTGATATTTATTTCTGCATCTCTAGTGCCTAGTACATTATTTACTACATAGTAGATGCTTAATTAATATTGGATAAATAAAAAATGAAGGAACAAATGAATAAAAAGTTAATTAGGGAATAGAAGAGACTAAAAATTGATGATGCTATGATTTCTTTTTTACACTAATGTCAAGTTTATATCTTAATTAGGAGCTTTTGTTTCAGTTATGTACATGTGGGAGGTAATTGAGGCTTTATAAGAATTTATACCTCTGGTCACCTTCGTGTTACTTTATCATGAGTTAAGTTAGACTGTACTTTGCATAATTGAAGTGCTACATGACTAGATGCTGATGGGTCCTTTTAGGGTGAGTAGGCTACATTATGTCACCAAGAATTTCTCTTTCATTTGCCAATCCTCTACCATCTTACAAAGAAAGTCACTGCAAACCGTGCCCCAGCCACCATGCCTCAGGGACTCTTCTGCCACTGCTCTGCCTGCGTTGCCTCATCTTGTTCATTCTTGCTGCTATTTACAGCTGCTACTTTAATAGAATGAGCCAATCAGGCTCCCCAAGCAAGGTGAGAAAAGTTTCCCAGAGGAGCAAAATAATTGTTAAATCACAGGCTCTGCTGATCAAAATCACTTCTAACCTCACTCAAAAGCCTCCTTTTGAGCCTGGAACAAATTTAAATAGTTGTGCTTCTGCTCCCTTTACTACACATTCCCCCCCATACCCTACCTCCAAAATCAACACCTTCTTGCCAATGAATAGCCTAATTTAGACCTCTCCTTTCCTTTTCAGTGAATGGGTCAAGAAGTACACTCTGCTCCCTTCCTGCCTGTTCTTAGGCTACTGTGCACTGTCCAAATATGCTATAAGCCCTGCCCAGAATGAGAATGTGGTATATGTCTAGGGAGGGAAGTTTATCATTGTTATGCAGCCATTTATTATCTATATATATTATCTATAATTATCTCTAATAAAGAGGCCCTGGACTATTCCTCTTACAACACAGGTGAGCCTCATCAGCCCACAGTATGCACAAGCTACCTGTCACACACTGACAAAAATCCAGTCTAGTGACTCAGCCCTTCAGAATGTGCTAGCTTATCATTTCTGCATTACGTTGGGTGTGGCTTGCCTTCCTACACTTATTTATGTGCTAACTGTAACATAAGTATTTTCAGAAGGTGTTTCTGTTAAAAAAAAAAAATTAGGCATTCTACTGCCAAATAGTCATATCTACTATTTCCATAAATCACATGAATATTTTTGCCAGTACTTTTTAAAGCCAGTACATTCATCCACCTGACTGCCCGTTACAATGTTTGATTAGATCATACTGTGATGTTCTTTTACTCTGAGTTATTTAATACCCTTAAGATTTCAAGAATTGCATCTGAGCAAAAACTCCCTGTTGACATATCTTTGTATTAATACCTTAAAATGCTCTTTTTAAACAAATCAAATTAATCACTCTAGTAACCATGAAATCTTTCTTTTTGCATTTTCAAATCTCTATTCCAAAATTTTTGATTTAATCTCTATTCAGATATTATAAATCCCCACGAGTCTTCAAAATTCTCAAATATCACCGGTCACTTTACAAAGCCAATCAATTACATTGAAGCCATAGGGAAACATTTTTTTACAAGTATCTGTAAATATTCTCGCAAATGTTCCTGAATATATTTAGATCTAGATGGATAATTCAAGCTGAAATATGCAGCCTATTAAAGCTAAATGCTTTTCATGTTAAATTTAGGCCACGACCAAATCACCAAGCTTGCTAATTAGATTTTCTGTAGTTTGATCAAACTAGAGAGTTCAAATCTTAATGCTAACTAAATTGTCAGAATTCGTTCCCTTTTTAGCAATTTGATTGATGTGAGAAATTTAAATCTGAACAGAAAAATGAGTTCTGAAAATCCCCCATTTTATGTTTTCCCATCTAATAAAAATCACATGTCTCTTCTTCAGGCAGAAGCAAATGAAGTGGCCTCCCAAGTCATCTGATCCTCAAGTTTACCTAAGCAGAGATATGTGCTTTTCAAAGCTCCAGTTCCTGGAACTATGTCTGTACATTGGCTGGGCTGTGTCAATGGAGGGAAGGCATAGGAGAGGAACTGTCCTGAGCTGTTTCATGTCAACAACTGGGTCTGGCTCAGGACTTTATCAGCACCCTGCTGCCTTTCCAACTAGCAATTTAAGATGAATAGGAGGGAAATTCCCTGGTGGTCCACTGGTTAGGACTCCGTGTTCTAACTGCCAAGGGCCTGGGTTCGATCCCTGGTCAGGGAACTAAGATCCCACATGCTGCGCAGCACGGCCAAATAAATAAATTAATTAAATAAATAAAATGAAATACATCTTTAAATATATATATATGAATAGGAGGATATCCACACAGCCATGGCTTCTATTCTACCTGCTGCTGCAGACAGGTTATTCACTATTGCCTTCTTCTGGCATGTTTGGCATTAGGGTTGGGACCTGACAAGCTATTTCCTGAGTGCGGATGACCAACTTCAGTTGAGTGTGACAAATATTTTATAAATTCTATATTCCTTTCAAGAATCACTGTGAAAATAAACCACCCCTCACCCCTATCATTTTATTTTGACAATAAGATGCTTTGTTGAGTAAAGAAACTTAAACTATTTAAAAACTGTCAATGAGTAATTTAGTAACTCTTTATAAATGTTGGTTCCCAAGACTCAGTTATATCATACAGCATACACATCTGGAGCAGCATACATATAAATGGATTCAAAGCTAATGGTGTATAAATTAACCCTGGGTTCATTTTTGTGCTGCTAAACACTAGTGCTTGAATAATTGCATAAATCATGAGTCAAAAGAGGCATTTCTCTCTAGTCAATTATTAAAACAAAAACTTCCAGAGAGGCCTGAGAGCATATGCTGCCTTCATACTATCCCAGGAAGGAGGGCTAGAACCACTGTGAGAAGAGTACAGCCAGAGCAAAGAAAATTGGGGCCAGGCCCTGAACATAGCCACCAAACATAGGGCAGGATATAATACTCCCGGAAAAACGAAACGGCATGGTTGTCTTAGAGGCTCTAAGTTTGGAGCAAATCATAATCTGTCCCTTCCTGTACTCCCCCTTCTCAAGCACATCCAGATTAGATTGACCAGTTAAAACATCAAGGTCAATTCAAGGGAAAGGTGATATCAGCATCTGTACCCTATATAAATATGAAGAGGGGCACAAATGGCTAGTAGCCTCACAAACTTTGGGGGAGGCTTAAAAGTCTGCATCTGTCACAAGCACTCCCAGATGATCCAGATGCAGGGGGTCCACAGGCCATGCTTTAAGAAGCACTGCCTCAGAGAATAATAAAACCATAATAATCATAGAATCCTAGAGGTAGAAGGTCCCCAGAGACTATCAAATCACTTCCAACAGTCAGAGCCCGACAAAGAAAATGATGTGGGCCACCTTTGGGAGGTAGTAAACAGCCTATCACTGAAGGTGTTCCAGCAGAAACTCAATAACTACTTAGCAGGAATATTGTAATGGGATTTCACATACCACATAGGGAAGTTAGGCTATGTGATCTTTAGGAAAATTTCAAGTCTGAGATTATATTATTTCTAGCTCTGGGAAAAGTCAGAAATCCCATTCCCAGAAGTAGAAATAATACTAAGATATGTCCCAACCTATCAGATCATGGGGGTGATGTTTAAAAAAAAGACAAAAAAAGTTTAAACTAAAATAATGCCAAATGTTCTGAAAAATATTCTGAAAAACTATGTGCTGAGAGTCCATGGAGAGAGAGTCTAGAGGAAAGAGGTTTCTTGGTCTAATTTGAAGGAGCAATAGAAGGAAAGTTACTATGGATGAGTACATCTGACCTATATCTGACAAGCTTAAGTGCTTGATACTAGTCCTCACCTGATTTCATCATGGGGCAAAGGTTAGAAAATAGAATGGCAAGAGATAGAGAATAAGTAGGAATGGCAGCGGGGAAAAATAACACTAGCCCACAAAGTAAATCACTAATGAAAATATTCTATATACGATATCTGTTCGGGAAGGGGCTGAAGGGGCTGCAGCACAACACCCACATTTAATAATTCAAGCAATTATGTGCATACATGAGCACTTCTAACTTGGGGCAAGATTCCTGGGGCCACGGTAGTTGCAATAGTTATTAAGCTCTTCCTAGTACTCAGAGTAGTGAAAAGGTATAAAGAGGTTGGAAACTAGCATTTATGAAGCACTTCCTGTATTCTGGGATTTCTACTTTGACATGCCATTTAATCCACACAACAGCCCTATGAGATAAAGAGCATGCTCATGCCCTTTTTACACATGAGAAAACTGTCTCAGAGACACAACAACTAGTAAATGGCAGGAATTGAACCCATGATTCTCTGGTTCTAAAATCCATGCTTCTGCCACCACCTCAGTGTCTCTTACATTTAACGTGCACATTAAAATTGCCTGAGGAGCTTTTCAAAATTGGCACTGCCCAGACCCCACTCCCAGAGACTCTGATTCAATTGTCTATCTGAGAGGAGGGGGGAGATGGTCATCAATATATGTTTCATAACATACATAGAAAAAATGCATAAAACAAATGTACAGTTGTGTGAATCAGTGGTCCATTTCCTTTTTTCTTTTTTTTTTTTTTGCTGTGTAGTAGTTTAGTTGTATGGATGTACCACAATACTTTTTTTTTTTTTTTTTTTTTGGCTGTGCCGCAGCTTGCAGGGCCCTAGTTTCCCCGACCAGGGGTTGAACCCCGGGCCCCTGGCAGTGAAAGCACGGAGTCCTAACCAGTGGGCCGCCAGGGAATTCCCTCACAATACTTTTAACCATTCACTGGTTGATGCACAGTTTGGGGCAAATATGAATAAAGCTGCTAAGAACATTCTTATACATGCTTTTTGATGAACATAGGCCCTTATTTCTAGGCTTGAAACCATGCATTATCTAGCAAAGCAATAGCACCCTCAAGAGGATAAAGACTGGTTCCTGGGGAGGCGAAAAAATCTTAGATATTATAGTGATTTGTGGCCCTCTAAAAGGCCCCAGTTCATAATAAACCAATATACACTATATCTGGAGTATTAAAATTTCATGGTGGGGTGGGCATGATAAGGACAAATTGTCTAAAAAGGCTCTTGGAGGATGATAATGAAACAAGGTTGGGAGACACTGCTTTATACCTAAAAGTGAAATTGCTTTGTATGTATATGTTCAACTTTAGATATACTACCAAAGAATTTTCCAAAATGGTTATATTTTTAAAGCACCAGAGGAGATTCTAATGTATATGCAGGCTTGGCCTTGACTACACCTATCTGTCACTGCCTGTTCTGAATAAGGAAAGAACAAGAGAAAAGCATTCTCCAAAAGTGATTGTTTTTCAACAATATTTTTAAGGTGCTATATTGACATGATTGTTTCTAAGTCTTGAGATACAGAGGAGGTAGTCAAGTATTGTCTAAAAAACTGCTTACTCCCCTACCAGCTAATACCACATGCACTCCCATACAAGCCCACCCTTCGGTACCCTCCCTCTGATGTTAGAAACAAGGCAGGCTTCTGAACCTCTGCCTTCCCACTGGGCTTATTTTTATCACCTGAAGCTGGGGCTTTCCTCCAGCATCTGCCCCATTCCATATTATCTCAGGTTCTAGCCTCACCTAAATGTAAATTTTCTGTGTCCCAAAGTGTATTACTGGTAAAGGGTCAAGGCTGCCTTGTACTTCCTGAGTCTCAGACCAGTTCTGCATGTGAAATTCTGTCCCCTTAACTGAATTCTAATTTATATTCTTTTTTTTTTTTAACTTCAATCATTCTTTGGCAAAGACTAGTCCTTTGTTTTATTAATTAATTAATTTATTTTTGCTGTGTTGGGTCTTCGTTTCTGTGTGAGAGCTTTCTCTAGTTGTGGCAAGCGGGGGCCACTCTTCATCACGGTGTGCGGGTCTCTCACTATCGCGGCCTCTCTTGTTGCGGAGCACAGGCTCCAGACGCGCAGGCTCAGTAGTTGTGGCTCACGGGCCTAGTTGCTCCGCGGCATGTGGGATCCTCCCAGACCAGGGCTCGAACCCGTGTCCCCTGCATTAGCAGGCAGGTTCTCAACAATTGTGCCACCAGGGAAGCCCTGTAATTTATATTCTTAATTTGAATGTCATGAATGTTTCTTTTGGACCGTCCTATGTTCTTTATTTTCTAGACATGGCTACATCTAGACAATCAAATAATACCCTCTAATAAAGAAATAATCATTTTACAATTACAAAATCTTTATTTAAAAAAGAATCAGTCTTTGCTTTCCCACTACATTTAGAAGATGACTAAACTTCGACAGATGCTGAACTGAAATATTTCGAACTGAAGCATTTTGGGGGCAGTAATTGGAAAAAAGCAAGTTTTCTTCACCACTGGCTGCCTCGCTAATTCCAAGCTCCTACAGAAATAACTCTGTGTGTGTGTGTGTGTGTGTGTGTGTGTGTGTGTGTGTGTGTGTGTGTGTTGTGTGAGGAGAATGGGGCCTCTGTAGCTCAGGTAGCCAGATAGCACTACCATTGCTACAAGTTTAGCAGGACTCTGTTACCGAGTCCAAGCTCACTCTGCTCGCCGCATGACAGGCCAGTAAATAGGAGACGAGGTGCTGAGGCAAGGAATACGACTTTATTCGGAAAGCCAGCAGATCGAGAAGATGGTGGACTAGAGTCCCCAAAAAACATCTTATTGGGGTCTGGATGCCAGTATATTTTATAGAACAGAGAGGGAGAGGCGGTGAGGAAGTAAAGTAAAAAGGGTCATCAGTCTTGCTGGAATGGCCAGCCTCAGTGAGGGGATGTGTTAATTTCTTCTTTTCTGCAGCCATTCACAGGTGGACAGGGTCAGATTGTCTCCCTGTGAGCTAAACAGAGGCACTTTAACATTCAGGCAGAGGGGCAGGGTTCCCCGAGGCAGGCCATTATATATGATTATAATAACAAAAGCAACAAAAAGCAAAGGTTAAAGTCAAAGGAATAGATCCAACATGGAGTCAAAATTGGCTCTTCCCTGTTACATAACTACAGCATAGTCATTAACTCTCGTGACTAATGAACATATGAAGGAATGTAAATTTTGTTAGCTTCCATTATGTCCTCCAGCACAGATTAATCCTCTCAAGCATATCTAGACTTCCAGAGCCTCTGGACCAAGCAGAAGGACCGGGATTCCCTGGAAAGAAAATATTGGCTCAGAGTAGGAAGGATGGAAAAAACAGGTCCACTTTGAAAAGTTGCAATTATTTTTCAGTCGAGTAAAAGTGAATCATGAGCTCCCTCTAGTGACAAAAGGAGAGTAGTCACCAGACTATTTTTGAGTTCCTTTTTTTTCCTTTTCAACAAGCTAAGGGTAAAAATGTTCATACTTATCCTTAGCAACTAAACACACACACACACACACACACACACACACACAGAGCATATGTATATGTCTCTCTTTGTTTCTTTATGACCAGACCACAAGACTGTTCGGAGCAAAACCAGAACACAGACAAATTATGGATGCCATAATTTGGATATCAGCTACATATGCACTAATTGCTTTATTGCTAAGCATAGCCAGCCTTATAAAATATTAAAACCTTGGGGACTGGACAACTCGTTGTTTGGTAAAATGGTATCTGAAAGAAGAGGAAATATGATTTTCTTGCTGTTGAACTAAATGAATTTACATTGATGGATGAGCTTTTATGAAATGCCTGGAATCAGATTATACTACAGATTTTCTTCTTGTTTCTCCTGTATCCACTAAGTGCTTTCTATTGGACAGTGTTTTCCTCTCCATATTGTTTTAAAAGTTATGATTTTTAAATGTTCTATGGTTTTTGCCCTTAAGAATCATGTGCATGTTTATTTTTCTTAATTTCTTAAAGGTATTAATACCTATAACTTCTCCCTAATAAAATAAGAAGTTCAGCATGCTCTCAAATTAATTTGGTCACATCTCATCTCCATTATGTTAACATTGTCTATAATTTTAGTTATGGGTTATGATAAATATACATTCATTTTTTCCTTCCCGTTAGTCCTGGAATTATTTTTATTTTCTTTTTAAGATATAAATAAACTTAGCAAAGAAATTTGATCCTCTTAACTTGCTATATTTCTAGAACTATCATTTGGATTTTTTTCTATTCTCATTTGAGGGCTTCAAAGATCAAGTTTTCAATGTGGGTTCTTGTGTAGCAGACCCTGTAAGGCCTAGTATCCCAAAGAATATTTTTATCATTCCTTCACATTTGAATAACAATTTAGCTAGGTAAAAAGTTTAGGCTCAAAGTTCTTTTCCTCAATATTAAAAAATGATAGCTCCATTGCTTTCTTGTATCCAGAATACTATTGAAAAGTTGGATATCAGTCTAACTCTAATTCCTTTATTGTTGATCTATTTTTTCTTTCTGGCTCATTTTTAGGATGGTTGGCTTTTTTTTAACTAACACTATTTACATGTTAGAGCAGTTTTAGTTTTACCTAAAAATTTAGTGAGAAGCACAGAATTCTCATATATCCCAACATGCCCCCCAACACACATACACACACAGGTACCCTTATTATTAACGTTTTATAACAGTGTGGTACATTTGTTATAATTGGTGAGGCAATATTGATACATTCAAATTCATGTACATGAGGGTTCACTCTTGTGTTGTAAATTCTATTGATTTTGAAAAATGCATAGTATTATTCGCCCTTACAGTATCATACAGAATAGTTTCACTGCCCTAAAAATCTAATGTGCTCCAAATATTCATCCCTCCCTCCCTGTCCCCATTGCCATCATCATCACTATCACCATGAAAATCAATATCATCATCATCACCATAGCTATCATCATCACCACTATAACCATAAACATCATCTTCATCATTATTACCATCACCATCACAATTATCAATATTATCATCTTCTTCATCATCAAAAGAATCTTCGTAATAATCACAGTCATCATCTTCATCACCATCAGCAGCAGCAGATCACCATCATCATTCACATAAGCATCAGCAGCATCATTATCATGATCATCAACATCACCATCATCTTCATCAGAACCATCACCATCCTCATCATCATTGCCCCACACCATCATCTTCATTATCATTGTCACCATCTGTTATGAACTGAATTTTGTCCCCCAAATACATATGCTGAAGCCCTAAACTCAAATGTGATTGCATTTGGAGATAGGGCCTTTAAGGAGGTAATTAAAGTCAAACGAAGTCATAAAGTTGGGGCTCTATTCCTATTGGATTTGTGTCCTTATAAGAAGAGGAAGAGACACTAGATCTCACTTTTCCCTGTCATGCACAAAGAAAAGATCATGTGAGACACAATGAGAAGGTGCCGTCTGCGAGTTGAGGAGAGAGTCCTCACAATAAACCAACCCTGCTGGCACTTTGATCTTAGACTTCCAGCCTCCAGAACTATTAGAAAATAAATTTATGTTGTTCAAGCTATCCAGTCTGTAGCATTTTGTTACAGCAGCCCAAGCAAAAAATCCAACATTATAATCATCTTTACCATCTAAACCACCATAATTGTCACTTGCATCATCAGCACCATCACCATTTTCTTAATCACCATCATCATCACTTTTATCATCATCTTCATTATCACCATCATTATCATTACTGGAATCATGACCATATTTATCATCTGTATTATTACCATTTTCATCACTATCATCGTCAATCACCATCATCTTCATATGTATCATCCTCACCATCCTCATCCTTACCATTACCAGCATAGTCATCATCACAATCTCCATCATCTCCATCATCTCCGTAATTATCACCATCAAAATCATCATCATCATCACCATTATCTTTATTATCACAGCCACATCTGCAAAGCACAATAAAGTAAAGCGCAATAAAACAAGGTATGCCTATATCAGGAAAACAATACAAGAATAAAATGAGAAGTTCAACAAAGAGATAGAAAACATTAAAAAGAAACAGAAATTTAGGAACTGATGAATACAATGACTGACCTAAAGAATTCAATAGAGAGCTTTGACACCAGACTTGAACAAGCAGAAGAGAGAATCAGTGATCTAGAAGACAGGTCAATTGAACTTATTCAATCAGAGAGGCAAAAAGAAAAATGAATGAAAATGAAAGAAATAAACATATGGGACTTATGGGATACCATAAACAGAAATATATGCATCACTGGAATCTGAGAAGAAGAAAGGGAGAAAGGGAATCTGAGAAGAAGAAAGGGAGAAAGGGTAGAGAGCTTGTTTTTTTTTTTAATATTTATTTATTTGGCTGCATCGGGTCTTAGTTGTGGCACATGGGATTTTCGTTGCGGAATTCGGGATCTTTCGTTGCAGCATGTGGCCTCTTCGTTGTGGTGCACAGGCTCTCAAGTTGTAGCATGTGGGCTCTAGAGCACGTGGGCTTAGTTGCCCTGCGGCATGTGGGATCTTAGTTCCCTGACCAGGGATCGAACCCATGTCCCCTGCATTCGAAGGTGGATTCTTAACCACTGGAACACCAGGGAAGTCCCTAGAGAGCTTATTTAAAGAAATAACAGCTGATGCACCCAGTACAGGAGCACCTAAATATATAAAGCAAATATTACCAGACCTAAAAGGAGAAATAGAAAACAATATAATCATAGTATGAGACTTTAATACCCCACTTTAATCAATGGATAAATCATTCAGACAGAAAACCAATAAGGAAACATTGGTCTTAAACCACACATTAGACCAGATGGACTTAAAAGACATATACAGACAATCCATCCAAAAGTAACATAATACACATTCTTCTCATGCACACATGGAACATTCTCCAAGATAGATCATATGTTAGACCACAAAAAAAGTCTTAATTAATTTAAGAAAATTGAAATTATATTAAGCATCTTTTATGACCAAGATGGTATAAAACTAGAAATCAGTTATGAGAAGAAAACTGGAAAACTCACAAATATATGGAGATTAAACAACATGCTACTGAACAACCAATGGATCAAAGAAGAAACAAAAGAGAAGTCAAAAAATACCTTGAGACAAATGAAAATGGAAATACAACATACCAAAACTTATTGGATGCAGCAAAAGCAGTTTTAAGAGGGACATTCTTAGTGGTAAACATCTACCTAAAGAAACAAGAAAGGTCTCAAATGAACAACCTAACTTTATACCTCAAGGGCCTAGATAAAGAAGGAAAGTAAGCCCAAAGTTAGTAGAAGGAAACAAAGATCAGAGCAGAAATAAAAGAGACTAAAAAGGTAATAGAAAAGATCAATGAAACCAAGAGTTGGTTTTTTAAAAGATAAACAAAATTTAAAACATTTACCTATACTCACCAAGAAAAACAGAGAGAGGACTCAAATAAATAAAATCAGAAATGAAAGAGATGTTACAACCAATAACAGAGAAATACAAAAGATCATAAAAGACTACAATTATACACCAACAAATTGGACAAGCTAGAAGAAATGGACAAATTCCTATAAACATACACCCTTCTAAGACTCAATCATGAAGAAATAGAAAATCTGAACAGACTATTTACTTGTACGGAGATTGAGTCAGGTCAGTAATCAAAAACCTCCCAATGAATATAAGTCCAGGACCAAATGGTTTTACTGGTGAATTCTACCAAACTTTTAAAGGAAAATGAATACCAATCTTTCTCAAACTCTTCCCAAAAAACAAGAGGAAGGAACACTTCCAAACTCATTCTATGAGACCAGCATCACCCTGATACCAACACCAGACAAAGATATCACACGAAAAAAATTTACAAGCCAATATCACTGATGAACATAGATGCAAAAATTCTCAACAAAATATTAGCAAACCAAATCCAACGATACATTAAAAGGATCATACACCATGATCAAGTGGGAAGAAGACAATGAGGACACTGAGGTGTTTTGTCCTAGCCAGGCAGCTCCTTTCTGCATTTCAGGTTGACACAGGAAATCTCACAAAACCCACCCACCTTCAACTGGTGGTAGGGGTTGGGGTGGGGCAGAAGGTTAATGCTGGACCCTAACTTTAATCAACCTCCTCTATCTGGGGACTCTATGCACTCTATGAATTATGATTACAGATGGCAGTATTGTGCACTGGGACCAATGATTCCACTTATCACAGGCATTGTCACAATTTTTATTTCTGACTTACTCAAGCCTGCTTCTCTATGCATGACATCATATTAGAGGTTGTGACCACCTGTAGTTTATTATTTGCCCCACAGTTGCTTTTCCATCCCCTTTCACACCTTCCACTGCTACCTGTTTTATCACGGAAGTCTTTCTTCTTCTGCAAGTCAACCCCTTGTTTATTTACCATGTCTCTCAGTTTGTTCCTACTATTGATGGACAATGTTCATTACGCTCTGTCTATTTCACAAATGCACTGACCACTGTGTGCAGGCCAATGGAAGAATACTTTATCTTCTGGGGTTCCTACCTTTGATCATTTCCTTATGACCTAAGAACTAACTTCAGCAGGCTCTCAAAATGAAGGGAGTTACTAACAAAGACTCTCCCCTTGGCCAAACTTAGTCAGGTTCCTCTGAGCCCTCTTTTCAACTATGCCTTGACCTTGGCCCCAGTCCTGTCTTTGGCCTGCCTGGCCCAATTTTAGCAAGAATCCTGCTAAGTCAGTTTAGAGAGAATCCCCCCACACTTGATATCTGATCAAATTCCTCATCCCCCACATTTGATGTATAAGTCCTTGGCCTGCCATTAGCAAGAATCCTGTTAGGTCTGTTTAGCAAGAATGCCCCTACTTTGATACTGCCTCTTAGTAATTTTCTATCCACTGATCCTCTCACCCTTCTCCTTGGCTATTCCCACGTGTCCTTCTTATAGTCAGAGATGAGCCCACTCTCTCTCTCCCCTATTGCAATACTCTTACTGCAATAATTTTGAATAGTCTTCCTCACCATTTTAACAAGTGTCAGAATACATTTTCTTTAACACTATGCTCTGTTGGTACAGAATCTGCTCTTGAGTATGGGCCTTCTACTATCTACTTGGGACTTTATTGATCATATTGAGTGGTTAGAGTGACAACTAGGGTGCTACTGATTATAGGTGATCAGGGAAGGCTTCTTTGACATGATATTTGAACAGATACTTGATTAGAAAGAACAAATTAATTTGCTTCATGTGCATGTTGGCATCTGTTAATTGTATTTTTTCATTCAAGGTTTTTCTGATTCTTCATATGATAAGTGATTTATGATTGTAACCTGGACATGCAGGTGTTATGTTCTGAGTGTCCAGATCATATTTACATCTTATATTCTAGCAAGCAGTTTAGATTTAGCCCTCTGGTTATAGCCCACTTTTGTGGGCTAAGTTTCAAATGACAGTTTGGTTTTCACAGGCCTTGAAAAGCTATTCTACTCTGCTTCATCTGTTTGCTACCTAGAGGGCAATCTGAAAACCTGGGCAGGATTTCAATTTCTTATACAGGTCATGTGGGGGTTCTACCAGGATGCTATATATATATATATATATATATATATATATATATATATATATGTTGAAAAATTCCTTTCTCCAGCTCCTTCCTTGACTCTCCAGCACGATATAAGTTTAAGGTATACAGCATAAAGACTTGGCTTACATACATCACGAAAGGATTATCATAGTAAGTTTAGTGAATATCCATCATGTCATATAAATACGAGATTAAAGAAATAGAAAAAATATTTTTTCCTTGTGATGGGAACTCAGGATCTACTCTCTTAACAACTTCCATATATAACACACAGCAGTGTTAATTATATTTATCATGCTGTACATTACATCTCCAGTACTTGTTTATCTTATAACTGGGAGCTTGTACCTTTTGACTACCTTCATCCAATTCCCCCTCCCTCCACACCCTGACTCTGGTAACCACAAATATGATCTCTTTTTCTATGAGTTTGTTTGTTTTTAAAGTGTAGTTGACCTATAACACTATGTTAGTTTCTGTTACACAACACAGTGATTCGAAATTTCAAAATGATCACCAAGATAAGTCTAGTTACAATGTCACCATACAAAGATATTACATAGTTATTGATTATATTCCCCACACTGTTACATTTCATACCCATGACATTTATTTTGTAAACGGAAGCTTGTACCTCTAAATCTCCCTCATCAATTTCTTTCCTCCTGGACGCTTCGTTCCCTCTGGCAACCACCAGTTTGTTCTCTACATCTATAACTGTTTCTGTTTTGTCATGTTTGTTCATTTATTTTGTTTTTTAGATTCCACATATAAGTGAAATCATACAGTATTTTTCTTTCTCTTTCTGACTTACTGCACTTAGTATGGTAATCTCTAGGTCCATCCATGTAGCGGCAAATGGCATTATTTCATTCTTTATTATGGCTGAGTAATATTCCATTTTATATATATACTACATCTTCTTTATCCATTCATCTATTGATGGGCACTTAGGTTGCTTCCAGATCTTGGTTATTGTAATGGTGCAATGAACATAGGGATGTGTATATCTTTTCAAATTACTGTTTTTGTTCTCTTCAGATAAATATCCAGGAGTGGAATTGCTGGATCATATGGTAGTACTATTTTTAAATTTTTGAAGAATCTTCACACTGTTTTCCATAGTAGCTGCATCAACTTACATTCTCACCAACAGTACACGAGGGTTCCCTTTTCTCAATATCCTCGCCAACACTTGTTATTTGTTGTCTTTTTGATAATAGCCATTCTGACAGGTATTAAGTGATATCTCACTGTGGTTTTGATTTGCATTTCCCTGATGGTTAGTGATATTGAATAGAATTTCAGGTTCCTGTTGTCCATCTGTATGTCTTCTTTGGAAAAATGTCTATTCAGCTCCTCTGTCCGTCTTTTATTCTGGTTGTTTGGGGTTTTTTGATATTGAGTTGTATGAATTATTTGTATATTTTAGATATTAACCCTTTATCAGATATATTGTTTGAAAATATCTTCTCCAATTCAATAGATGGGTGTTTTGTTTTGTTAGTTTTCATTGCTGTGCAAAAGCTTTTTAGTTGAGGTAGTCATGTTTGTTTATTTTTGCTTTTGTTTCCCTTGCCTGCGGAGACATATCCAGAAAAATATTACTAAGACCGATGTCGAACAGTTTACTGCCTATGTTTTCTTCCAGAAGTTTTGTGGCTTCAGGTCTTGCATTCAAGCCTTTAATCCATTTTTAATTTATATTTGTGCATGGTGTGAGAGTTTGATTATTTTGCACATAGCTGCCCAGTTTTCCCAACACCATTTACTGAAGAAGCTGTCTTTTCGTCATTGTATGTTCTTGCCTCCTTCGTCACAGATTAATTTCCCATGTAAGTGTGGATTAATTTCTCAGCTCTCTATTCTGCTCCATTAATCTATGTTTCTGTTTTTGTGCCAGTACCATATTGTTTTGATTACTGTAGTTTGTAGTACAGTTTGAAATCAGGGAGTGTGATACCTCCAGCTTTGTTCTTTCTCAAGATTCTTTTGGCTATTTGGGGTCTTTTATGCTTCCATACAAATTTTAGAATTATTTGTTTGAGTTCTGTGAAAGATGCCATTGGTATTTTAATAGGGATGGCATTGAATCTGTAGATTGCCTTGGGTAGTATGGTCATTTTAACAATATTAATTCTTCCAATCCATGAACAAGGTATATCTTTCCATCCTCAATTTCTTTCATCAGTGTCTTATGGGTTTCCAAGTACATATCTTTTACTTCCTTAGATTTATTCAAAGGTATTTTATTCTTTTTCATGTGATTTTAAACAGGATTGGTTTCTTAATTTCACTTCCTGCTAGTTCATTGTTAGTGTATAGAAATGCAACAAATTTCTGTATATTAATTTTTTATCCTGCAACATTTCTGAATTCATTGATATGTTCTAGTAGTACATGATATGTATAGTATCATGCATCTTGTCCTTTCCAATTTGGAATACTTTTACTTCTTTTTCTTGTCTAATAGCTGTGGCTAGGACTTCCAATACTATGTTGAATAGGAGTGACAAGAGTGGGCATCCTTGCCTTGTTCTTTTCTTTTTTGCAGTACGTGGGCCTCTCACTGCTGTGGCCTCTCCCGTTGCGGTGCACAGGCTCCGGGTGTGCAGGCTCAGCAGCCATGGCTCATGGCCCCAGCCGCTCCGTGGCATGTGGGATCCTCCCAGACCAGGGTACGAACCCGTGTCCCCTGCATTGGCAGGCGGACTCTCAACCACTGCGCCACCAGGGAAGCCCCTTGCCTTGTTCTTGATCTTAGAGGAAATGCTTTCAGCTTTTCACCACTGAGTATGTTAGCTGTAGGCTTGTCATATGTGGCCTTTATTATGTTGACGTATGTTCCCTCTATACACACTATGTTGAGAATTTTTCTCATAAATGGATGTCGAATTTTGTCAAAAGCTTTTTCTGCATCTACTGAGATGATCATATGATTTTTGTTCTTCAATTTGTTAATGTGGTTTATCACATTGATTGATGTGCAGATATTGAACTATCCTTTCATCCCTAGGTGAAATCCCACTTGATTATGGTATATGATCCTTTTAATGTATTGTGGAATTTAGTTTGCTAATACTTTGTTGAGAATTTTTGCATCTGTGTTCATCAGTAAAATTGGCCTGGAATTTTCCTTTTTTGTGATATCTGTGTCTGGTTTTGGTATCAGGGTGATGTTGGCCTCATAGAATGAGTTCAGAAGCATTCTTTCCTCTGCAATTTTTTGGCATAATTTGAGGAAGGTAGATGTTAACTCTTTTCTAAATGTTTGGTAGAACTCCCCTTTGAAACTGGTCCTGGAATTTTGTTTGTTGGGAGTTGTTTTATTTCTGATTCAATTTCACTACTCAAAATTGTTCTGCCCAAATTTTCTATTTCTTCCTGATTCAGTCATGGGATATTGTACATTTCTCAGAACTTGTCCATTTCTTCTAGGTTGTCCATTTTATTGGTGAATAACTGTTCACAGTATGTCTGTGGTATCAGTTGTATCAGTTGTCTGTGATTTTATTGGTTTGAGCCCTCTCTCTTTTTTCTTGATGAGTCTGGCTAAAGGTTTATCAATTATTTTTTTTTGTCTTTTCATAGAACCAGCTCTTAGTTTCATTGATATTTTGTATTATTTTCTTAGTCTTTATTTTATTTATTTATGCTCTGATCTTTATGATTTCTTTCCTTCTACCAATTTTGGGTTTGCTTGCTCTTCTTTTTCTAGTTCCTTTAAGTGTAAGGTTAGGTTGTTTATTTGAGATTTTTCTTCTTTCCTGAGGTAGGCTTGTATCACTATAAACTTTCTTCTTAGCACAGCTTTTGCTGCATGCTATAGATTTTGGATCATGTCTTTTCATTTTTCTCCAGGTATTTTTCACTTTATTCTTCAATTTCTTCAGTGATCCATTAGTTGTTTTAGTAGTGTTGGGTTGAACAAAATGTTTGTTCAGGTTTAAGATGTTATGGAAAAACCCAAACAAACTTCTTATCCAACCCAATATATTGTTTAGCCTCCATGTATTTGTGTTTTTGCAGTTTTTTCCTTTTAGTTGATTTATAGTCTTATAGCATTGTGGTCAGGAGAAATGCTGCATATGATTCCAATTTTCTAAATTTGCCAAGACTTATTTTTTGGCCTAGCATGTGATCTATCCTGGGGAATGTTCCATATGCACTTGAAAGGAATGTATATTCTGCTGTTTTTGGATGGAATGTTCTATATATATTTATTAAGTTCATTAACTCTAATATGCCATTTAAGGCCAGTGTGTCCTTATTGATTTTCTGTCTAGATGATCTATCCGTTGCTGTAAGTGGGATGATAAGTCCTCTACTATTAGTAACTTTGTGTTACTGTCAATTTCTCCCTTTATGTCTGTTAATATTTGCTTTATGTATTTAGGTGCTTCTATGTCAGGTGCTTACATATTTACAATTGTTATATCTTCTACTTGGATTGATCCCTTGAATATTACATAATATTCTTAGTTTTAAAGTGTATTTCAGGGACCTCCCTGGTGGCACAGTGGTTAAGAATCCACCTGCCAATGCAGGGGACACAGCTTCAATTCCTGGTCCTGGAAGATGCCACATGCTGCGGAGCAACTAAGCCCATGCACCACAACTACTGAGCCTGCAAGCCACAACTACTGAGCCCACGTGCCACAACTACTGAAGCCTGCACACCTAGAGCCTGTTCTCCGCAATAAGAGAAGCCACCACAATGAGAAACCTGTACACCACAATGAACAGTAGCCTCCGCTTGCCACACCTAGAGAAAGCCCGCGTGCAGTGACGAAGACCCAACGCAGCCAAAAATAAATAAATAAATTTATACAAAAAACTTTATAATAAAAAAACAAAGTGTATTTCATCTGATATAATTATTGCTACCCCAGCTTTGTTTTCATTTCCATATGCATGGAATAACTTTTTCCATCCTCTCTCTTTCAGTGTGTCTTTAGATCTGAAGTGAGTCTCTTGTAGGCAGCATATACATGGGCCTTTTTTTTTTTTTGTATCCATTCAGCCACTCTATGTCTTTTTGTTGGAGCATTTAGTCCAGTTACTTTTAAAGTAATTATTGATAGGTATGTATTTATTGCTACTTGTTCATTGTCTTATGGTTGTTATTGTATTTCTTTTCTGTTCCTTTCTTTTTCTGTTGCTCTCTTCCCTTGTGATTTCATGACTATCAAATGTGTTGTGTTTGGATTCTGTTCTCTTTTTTGTCTATCTATTATAGATTTTGGTATGTGGTTACCATGTGTGTGTGTGATTATTTTAAGTTGTTGACCTCTTAATTTCAAATGCATTTTAACTACAACCCTGTATTTGTATTCCTCTCCCTTACAATTACTGATTTTGACATCATATTTTACATCATTTTGTTTTGTGTATGCCTTAACTAGTTATTGTGGATATAGATGACTTTACTACTTTTGTCTTTTAAACTTCCTACTAGCTTTGGACATGGTTTATTTACTACCTTTATTGTATATTTGCCTTTACCAATGAGCTTTTTTTCTTTAATAATTTGCATATTTCTAGGTGTGGCCTTTTCTTTTGCACTTAGAGAAGTCCCTTTAACATATCTTATACACCTGGTTTAGTGGTATTGAACTCTTAGTTTTTGCTTGTCTATGAAACTTTTCATCTCCCCATCAAATCTGAATGAAAGCCAGCCCGGTAGAGTATTCTTGGCTGTAGGTTTTCTCTTTCATCACTTTAAATATATTGTGTCACTCCCTTCTAGCCAGCAGAATTTCTGCTTAAAAGTCAGAGGATAGCCTTATGGGAGTTTCCTTGTTCGTAACTTGTTGCTTTTCCCTTGGGGCTTTTAATATTCTCTCTTAATCTTTAATTTTTGCTGTTTTAATTACAATGTGACTTGGTGTGGTCACCTTTGCATTGATCCTATTTGGAACTCTAGGTGCTTCCTGGATCTGGATGTCTGTTTCCTTTCCCAGGTTATGGAAGTTTTCAGCTATTATGGCTTCAAATATGTTCTCTGCACCTTTCCCTCTTCTCCTTCTGAGACCCCCTATAATGTGAATGCTATAATGTGACAACACTTGATGTTGTCCCTGAGGTCTCTTAAACTGTCCTAATTTCTTTTCATCTTTTTCTTTTTTCTGTTCAGCTTCAGTGATTTCCACTACTCTGTCTTCCAGCTCCTTGATCCATTCCTCTGTATCATCTAATCTACTGTTGATTCCTTCTAATGTATTTTAAAATTTCAGTTATTGTATTCTCCATCTCTGCTTGGTTCTTCTTTATATTTTCTCTTTGTTAAAAACTTCTAACTTCTCACTCTTTTCATCCAATCTTCTCCTGAGTTCTTTGAGCATCTTTATGTTCATTATCTTGAACTCTTTACTGCATAGATTGCTTATCTCTACTTCACTTAGTTCTTCTTCTGGGGTTTTATTTTGTTCCTTTGTTTAGAACATATTCCTCTGTTGCCTCATTTTGCCTAATTTGCTGTTTTTATTTCTATTTATTTGGTAGGTTGGTTATATTTCCCAACCTTGGAGAAGTGGCCTTTTGTAGATGTTCTATGCATCCCAGCAGTGCACCCCTCTGGTCACCAGAGCTATATGCTCTAGGGGTGTCCCTTATGTGGGCTCTGTGGGTCCTTCTGTTGTGGCGAGCTGACTACTCTGTGAGATATGGTAGACTTGGCTGGCCCTAAGTATGGTTGGTTGCCAGGTCCTACCTTGTGCAGAGGCTGCCAGCCACTGGTGGACAGGGCCAAGTAATGAGACAGATGGCTTCAGAGCCCCAGGGGTACCAGGGCAAGTGCTGGTCCACTGGTGACCAGAGACAGGTTCCAGGTTGGGTGGCTGCAGGGCCAGGGGTTCCGAATCTAGTGTTGGCCTGCTGGTGGGTAGATCCAGGTCCCAGGGTCTCTGGCTGCAAGCCCTGGGGTCCTCAACATTGGTGTCAGGCTGTGGGTGGGCGGAGCTGGGGAATCAGGTGGTCCTGGGGTTCGTGCATGCCCAACTGATGAGTGAGGCTGATCCCTGGGCTAGGGCCAGGCAGCAGTATACTCCTCTCTGGTGGGCAGAGCTGGCTCCTGGGGTCTCTGGCTTCAGGGGTGGATGTGGGCTCAAGGGGTCTTAAGGTGACTGGCCTGCTGGTACATAAGGCTGTGTCCATATCCAGCTACTTGCTTGGCCTGAGCTGTCCCGGTATTGCTGTCTTCAAGAGGGTGGGTGGGGCTGGGTGCCAACACTAATAAGCTAGAGGGAGGATTCCAAAATGATGCTTGCCAGCACCAGTGTCCACGTGGTAGAACAAGCTCCCAAAAATGGCTGCTGCCAGGTTCTATGTCCCCAGGGTGAGCTCCAGTTGCCTCCTGCCTCTCTGGGAGGCTTTTCAAGATCCACAGGTGGGTCTGACCTAGGCTCCTTTCAAATTACTGCTTCTGGATACAAAATTAATGCACAGAAATCTCTTGCATTCCTATACACTAATGATGAAAAATCTGAAAGAGAAATTAAGGAAACACCATTTACCATTGCAACAAAAAGAATAAAATACCTAGGAATAAACCTACCTAAGGAGAAAAAAGATCTGTATGCAGAAAATTATAAGACACTGATGAAAGTAATTAAAGATGATACAAACAGATGGAGAGATATACCATGTTCTTGGATTGGAAGAATCAACATTGTGAAAATGACTATAACACCCAAAGCAATCTACAGATTCAATGTAATCCCTATCAAATTACCAATGGCATTTTTCACAGAACTAGAACAAAAAATTTCGCAATTTGTATGGAAACACAAGAGACCCCAAATAGCCAAAGCAATTTTTTCTTTCTTGAGAAAGAAAAATGGAGCTGGAGGAATCAGGCTCCCTGACTTCAGACTATACTACAAAGCTACAGTAATCAAGACAGTATGGTACTTGCACAAAAACAGAAATATAGATAAATGGAACAGGATAGAAAGCCCAGAGATAAACCCATGCACATATGGTCACCTTATCTTTGATAAAGGAGGCAAGAATATACAATGGAGGAAAGACCCACCTCCTAGAGAAATGGAAATAAAAACAAAAATAGGGCTTCCCTGGTGGTGCAGTGGTTGAGAGTCGGCCTGCCGATGCAGGGGACACAGGTTCGTGCCCTGGTCTGGGAAGATCCCACCAGCCGTGGAGCGGCTGCGCCTGTGAGCCATGGCCACTGGGCCTGTGCGTCCAGAGCTTGCGCTCTGCAACAGGAGAGGCCACAACAGTGAGAGGCCCGCGTACCGCAAAAAAAAAAATAAATAAATAAACAAATGGGACCTAATGAAACTTAAAAGCTTTTGCACAGCAAAGGAAACCATAAACAAGATGAAAAGACAACCCTCAGAATGGGAGAAAATATTTGCAAATGAAGCAACTGACAAAGGATTAATCTCCAAAATTTACAAGCAGCTCATGTAGCTCAATATTAAAGAAACAAACAACCCAATCCAAAAATGGGCAAAAGACCTAAATAGACATTTCTCCAAAGAAGATAGACAGACTGCCAACAAACACATGAAAGAATGCTCAACATCATTAATCATTAGAGAAATGCAAATCAAAACTACAATGAGATATCATCTCACACCAGTCAGAATGGCCATCATCAAAAGATCTAGAAACAATAAATGCTGGAGAGGGTGTGGAGAAAAGGGAACCCTCTTGCACTGTTGGTGGGAATGTAAATTGATACAGCCACTGTGGAGAACAGTATGGAGTTTCCTTAGAAAACTACAAATAGAACTACCATATGACCCAGCAATCCCACTACTGGGCACATACCCTGAGAAAACCATAATTCAAAAAGAGTCATGTACCAAAATGTTCATTGCAGCTCTATTTACAATAGCCCGGAGATGGAAACAACCTAAGTGTCCATCACCAGATGAATAGATAAAGAAGATGTGGCACATATATACAATGGAATATTACTCAGCCATAAAAAGGAACGAAATTGAGCTATTTGTAATGAGGTGGATAGACCTAGAGTCTGTCATACAGAGTGAAGTAATTCAGAAAGAGAAAGTCAAATACCGTATGCTAACATATATATATGGAATTTAAGAAAAAAAATGTCATGAAGAACCTAGGGATAAAACAGGAATAAAGACACAGACCTACTAGAGAATGGACTTGAGGATATGAGGAGGGGGAAGTGTAAGCTGTGACAAAGCGAGAGAGAGGCATGGACATATATACACTACCAAACGTAAGGTAGATAGCTAGTGGGAAGGAGCCGCATAGCACAGTGAGATCATCTCGGTGCTTTGTGACTGCCTGGAGGGGTGGGATAGGGAGGGTGGGAGGGAGCGAGACGCAAGAGGAAAGAGATGTGGGAACATATGTATATGTATAACTGATTCACTTTGTTATAAAGCAGAAATTAACACACCATTGTAAAGCAATTATACCCCAATAAAGATGTAAAACAAAACAAAAATAAATAAAAAATAAAAATATGCTGAAAAAAAAGAAAAAAGCCAAATGTTCTTGGGGCTCATCTTCCTGGTACAGGACACCTGGGCTGGAGAGCCCAATGTTGGGCTCACGCCTCTTGCTCCTTGGGTAGAACCTCTGCAATTGTAATTATCCTCCCACTTGTGGGTCACCCACTCAGGGGTACAGGTCATGACTATATCACATCTCTGCTCCTCCTACCCATCTCAGTGTGGTTCCTTCTTTATAACTTTAGTTGTAAAAGATATTTTCTACTAGTATTCTGGTCTTTCTCATCAATAGTTGCTCTGTATATTGTTGTAATTTTGATGTGCCTATGGGAGAAGGTGTGCTAAGGGTCTTCCTACACCACCATCTTGGTCACTTCCTGTGGTAAGCTTTTTAAAAAATACATTGTTTGATGATGATTAAGTAAAACAATACTCACGAAAAAGGCACTTTACTATACCATATACAAAATAATTAGGTTATTGTCACCACAGAATGTTGTCACCTATTCTACACTATAAAAATTTAAATCTCAATAGTAAACAGCATTATCTTAAGAACAAAAATAACTAAGATGACAAGGGTCAATAATTTTTAAAAAGCACTTACATTATAGTACTTAAATATGATAATGGAATCAAAATTGCTTTTCATTTAAGGTTGCGTTTTCTATATTACTGTAGTGGGATGAATGGTGACCCCCCCAAAAGATAGGTCCACATCTTAATCCCCAGAATCTGTGATTACCTTATATGGCAAAAGATGTGATTAAGTTAAGGATCTTGAGAAGAGGCACTTATTCTGGATTATCTGGGTGAGCCCTAAATGCAATCCCCTTATTAAAGAGAGGTAGAGGGAGTTTACAGACACAAGGCGGATAAGGCAATGTGAAAGTAGAACAGAGAGAGACGGTGCCACAACCCAAGGAATGCCAACAGCCATCAGAAGCTGGAAGAAGCAAGAAAGAGATTGTCCCTAGAGCTTCCAGAGGGAATGTGGATCATGCAACACTTGACTTTGGACTTCTGTATTCCAGAACTGTGAGAGATAAGTTTTTGTTGTTTTAAGATACCCAGTTTGTAGTAATTTGTTATGGCAGCCTCAGGAAAGTAGTACAATTATCCTTGTACAATTTTATTGTTTCTTCTTTGCCTTCTACATGAATTTCATATTCCCTATGTAGTTTCCAATGATTGAAATACTATACTGAAAAAGGAATATAAGATGGTGAGTTCAGAAAAGAAAGCAAATGAGTCAGCAGTTTTATTCTTTCCTATAGACAGGTATGCAGTTATTTTGCACATTAATCACCAATGGCTAGAGGATGCCATAAACCCTAGTCAATGTTTTACCTTTGAACATTTGATTCTCTTCATGGAGAATCATGTCATAGGGTTCAAGAATCAATCCATAGAGTTCAGGTTTATGCATTTATTTATACTTCATTCCTTAAGTTGAAGCAAGAGGTCCCCAAACAAAGGTAGTGATGGAGGAAGAGGTCCTTGAACAATGATGATGATGGTGATGGTTTACCAAAGGAATTGGAGGAGGAGGAGCAAATCCTGCGGATAGAAGTAGCACTAGTAGAGCTGGTGGTGGGGATGGCCCTCCATCTGTCTGTGGATGTGGCAAAAGATGTCCTGAAATTTATAGGTAACCTGAGGGCCCATACTCCTCTAATATAAATAATCCAATGTTCAAATGCTTGCAATAAAATATGCAGAGATTTTACACTACTTATTAATTTATCAATATTCAAGGACTTTACAGTACATGCAAAAGAGTTGTACAGATGTTGGATTAACATGTTAAACTCTACACAATGACTACTTCTGCTAGTACTCTAATGCTAGGAGAGTTGGCATCCTCATCAAAACTTTGTGAAATACTATTCCAAAGTTGAAAAATTAGATTTCATAATAAACATATGCAAAGAAATACTCTATCTGGCCTGGACCTGTTAGACTAGTTGGTTCAAATATGGATAATTAATAGAAGGTCATGGTTTGATCCCTTTGAGGGCTAATTAGCTTTACACAAAGTATCTGTCTCACAGTGCCAATAATCTAGCTGTCTTCTAATAACATAAGTAATATCCCTTGCATAGCAATATATGTTATCAAAGTTTTTACATCTATTATCCTTTTTTTCTTTTTGGCCATGCTGCACAGTTTGGGGGATCTTAGTTCCCTGACCAGGGATCAAACCCCAGGCCCATGGCAGTGAAAGCACTGAGTCTTAACCACTGGACCACCAGGGAATTCCCTATTATCCTTTTTAATCCTCAGTATAACCCAGTAATGTAGGTAAGGCAAGTAGTTTCATTTTACTGTTTATAGACGACAAAACTGAGACTCCAAAATTTGTGACTGGTCAAATGTCACAAATTTAGTGTAAAACATGATTAGGATCTGAATGCAGTTCTTCACATACCTAATTCAGTTCCCTTTCTACTATAGCAGACTACCTGCTCATGAATGTATGTCATTTGTCATGAGCTAAGGAAAGAACCTAGGTGAATGCCCTAATTTGGGAAGTGAAAAAAAGGGAGAGTAACTGACTTCTTAGAGATGTGAAAAGTGAAGTAGGAAGATGGAGGAAAAAATGAAAGCTTTACCGAAAAATTAACAAATATTACAGATACAGTAAAGCAGAGTTAGGCCAGGAAAAGGCCAGCAGATTGGGTCATTTGGAGTTCACTGTTGAGTTTTTACATAACCTTTCAGTAGAATGGTAGAAACAGACCAATTCAAGCAACAAACACCTGTTGAGGATCCACTATGCTAAGATGCAATCATAGGCTTCCCTGGTGGCGCAGTGGTTGAGAATCTGCCTGCCAATGCAGGGGACACGGGTTCGAGCCCTGGTCTGGGAAGATCTCACATGCCACGGAGCAACTAGGCCCATGAGCCACAACTACTGAGCCTGCGCGTCTGGAGCTTGTGCTCCACAACAAGAGAGGCCCGCGCACTGCGATGGAGAGTGGCCCACACTCGCCGCAACTAGAGAAAGCCCACGCACAGAAACGAACACCCAACATAGCCAAAAATAAATAAATAAATAAATTTTTTTTTTAAATGCAATCATCACATTCTGAATATTCTCTTCAAACATAAGCCGTCTTGAGGAGAGTACTTAATCAGTTGTAAAGTGTAGACTACTTAATAAAGATTTTAAGTATACATGAAAGCTTTCCTCAAAGAGAATGTAGGTGGGAATGTAAAGTTGATAGGTTTTGAAATGATGGTAGTCAAGATTATGGAAGTCTACAAAAGCTTTTGGGATCATTAAAGTAATTGAAGATTTTCTTCATGAAAGGAAATGTAGTTCTGATGGTTAACTTTATGTGTCTACATGACTGAGCAACAGGGTGCCCAGATGTTTCATCAAACATTATCCTGGGTGTTTCTGTGAGGGTGTTATTTGATGAATGAGATTAACATTTGAAGTGGGAGACTGAGTAGAGCAGATTGCCCTCCCTAATGTGGGTGGGTCTAATCCAATCAGTTTAAGGCCTGATTACAACAAAATTACTGATCCTCCAACTAATAAGACAGAATTCTTCCTGTCTAACTGCCTTTAAACCAGAACATCATCTTTTTTCATGCATTAGGACTCGAACTGAAACATTGGCTCTTCCTAGGTCTCAAGAGTGCTGGCCTTCCAACTATAAACCATTGGCTTTCATGGTTCTCAGGACTTTGGATTCAGACTAGAACTACACCGAAGGCTCTCCTGTGTCCCCAGCTTGCCAACTCACCCTGCAGATCTTGGGACTTGCCTGCCACCATAATCATGTGAGCCAATTCATATATATATATATATATATATATATATATATATATATATATATATATATATATATATATATGTATAAATCCTATTGGTTCTGTTTCTATGGAGAACTGAAAGTAATACAAAAGGGGACGCAAGTTTTCAAATTAAAATGAAAATTTCCTCTCAAAAACAGTTTTGCTTGTATAATACATTCTGTCACAAAATATTTAGGCAAATTAAAAAAAACTAATGCTTGAGTCTTTCCACACATGGAAATGATCTGTCTTAGGAAATCAGATTTGTAAAGTTATTTAAACTAAAATGTTGATATACAAGAAAGTCTGTTACTGGTCATGTTTTCCTTCCATTTAAAAGGTAATTTTCTATCACATCTTGACATGATAGAATATATATCTAGTTTCATTACCTGGGTTCAGCTTGCTGGAATTCCGTTCCAAGCTCTTTGATCTTTTCTTCCTTTTTTGGCATCTTATTTTGAGCTTAGGTTCAGGCTCTGAATTCTTCATTTATCTGCAACGATCATCACCATAAACACACACTTGATAACATATAATTTCCTGAAAGCATTAAACAATAGTACGTATAAAGTAAATGGAACATTCTTTGCTTCTTTAATTCCCAGCCTTTCACTCATGATTATTTTCATGAAAATTTAAAACCACTGTGTGGGGACGGGGCTAGTGCTGGTGGTGGTAGTGGTAGAAATGCAGAAATATGCCCTCAACCCAAGGCAAACAACACCATTTTCAGCGCTGGAAAAGAAAAATTATAAAACATTTTTAAATGGGTGGGCCACGTTTTTCTTCAAGTATCATTGACATTTTTATTGTTTACTGATGAAGATTAGATCTTAATAATTTATGCTGTTTTTTCATGTTATATACCATGTATTTAAGTTTAATCAATTGGAAAATGAAGGCTAAGGATAAGCTGTCAGTTCGACTTCTTAAATATATTTAACCTTGAAAAGAGATCACACTTCTAGAACATTCAAATCGATGCACATTAACACAAATTATAATCATTCTTTTTCATTCTTAATTTTCTAGCTTCCTAAAAGATGTGCACCACGAAATCAGACAGTAGAATGATATTTGCCGTAACGGCATTCTCCTTGAGATGGCAAATCAAAACACTTGTCTAAAATGTTATGAGATGGAATGTGAGAGGTTAAAATCCAGTGTTAAGCCAGAGACATCAGCTGAATGGTGGACATTCTTCTGCAGTGCCCTACCAAAACTCCTATCTCATTCAAGCCTCTAAGCAAGTCCAAACAAGCCTGCATACTTAGCATGAACACTTCTTAAGTGCAGCTAAGGAAAGACATCTTATTTCACCTTTGCTGCAAGGTCACCTCAAGTCATTTTAGAAAGCTGGAGGCATATCCCAATAATGCTACTTCTATTTCTAAGAGTGATAGATCATGTGGAACAATAAAAATTACATTAACTGTTAGTAAATATTCATTCTTAGAGTATGTTTGAACTTCAGAAATTATAAAAGGCATTCAGATCCAAGTCTGAAGAAAGAGTGGGTGAGCAGTACGGGGTCAAACCTGAAATACTCCTTAATAATTGTTTTATCCATTCATACCCAAATCCCTGGAAAATGTGCCACAAGTGGCCGATCCAAATCTTCTCTAGTTTCATTAAATTTCAAACCCTCCCCAGAGCTTTCATGATCAATCAGTGATCTGATTTCCTAGTTCACTGAGAAGTCAGCTTGTTCAACTTCACTACTCTCCGTGTCATGATTTCTCTGAATCCACATTCCCATCTCCCCTCCTGAAATTAGCTTCTCCTCGTGGGCTTTTTCAGCATAGTGCCTACACAAGCACACTGTCCACAACTTCCTAATATAAATGTTCCATTGCTACCTTTGCAGAGAGGCACACAATCTTTCTGCTTGTAATTTAAAATCAACCACACATAGAATCGGAATCACACAGGTCTGAAATATGTGAGTGGGAAGAGCCTTCGTAGAAGTCCACTAATCCTTAACCTCCACTTTTAACGATGAAGAAGCTAAAATGCAAGGATGTGACTTACTTAAAGCCACAGCCAGGTAGTAGCATTGCTGAGATAAGATCTTACTGCTTATCATTCTATAACTAACTTCTTTTTTTTTCTGTTTAATGTTGAGCCTTCTTTTAATTTATTTATTTTTATTTTTGGCTGTGTTGGGTCTTTGTTTTTGTGCGAGGGCTTTCTCTAGTTGTGGCAAGCGGGGGCCACTCTTCATCGCGGTGCGCGGGCCTCTCACTGTCGTGGCCTCTCTTGTTGCGGAGCACAGGCTCCAGATGCGCAGGCTCAGTAGTTGTGGCTCACGGGCCTAGTTGCTCTGCGGCATGTGGGATCTTCCCAGACCAGGGCTACGAACCCGTGCCCCCTGCATTAGCAGGCAGATTCTCAACCACTGCGCCACCAGGGAAGCCCCTCTTTTTTTTTTTTTTTTTGCTTTATATTGCTTCTTTAAATGACAGAACAAGAGAGGAATACAAATAGTCATTGGGAGAACATACATGGTTTCATTCTAAATGTTGGTGAAGAGAATAAAGCATCAAACAAACACTACAATGACTTTGTTATTATTTTTCAGTGCTCCTTTCCCCAAAATATATCCTTACAGAAAATTTTCGCAGATAGATTGTCACAATTTGCTCCAGTCCTGTGTGACTGGTCAAAGTGCCTAAAACTAAGTGGATTCTAAGATTCTCAAAGTGAGTGTTGAATGTGCTACTTAAAATAAGAACATTGGATATATAAAGGTCTATTAATCACAAAGCATGCATTTTTTTCACCAATATAAATGAAAGCTTCATGCAAACATGTGATGCTCAAGTTGTTAGAATCTATTCTAGTGACAGAAAAAGCAAAGGCATGTCTTCAGAAACCCTTAAGTAACCTCTGTGTTGCTCTGTGATGCTGGAGTGATAGAGGAAAAGGGATAATTTAATCTCCATGAAAACACAGTTTTGAAGAAATATGAAAGCACTTTAGTTTCTTGTCAGACAGATGAAAACTAGAGTTTTGAGCTTCTGCTTCAATCCTTCTCCCTTCTACCAACAGGAAAGAAATACATCCTATGAATCTTTAGTATAGTAAAAAGAAAAGGCATGAAACTTTGGGTAGCACCTAGTATAACTGTAGCTGTGCTTTCATGAAACAAGCAAAAGACAATCTAGGTATTTACAAAGCTGGCAATGGGGCTTCCCTGGTGGCGCAGTGGTTAGGAATCCGCCTGCCAATGCAGGGGACACGGGTTCGATCCCTGGTTCAGGAAGATCCCACATGCTGCAGAGCAGCTAGGCCCGTGTGCCACAACTACTGAGCCTGCACTCTAGAGCCGGTGCTCCGCGACGAGAGAGGCCACCGCAATGAGAGGTCCGCGCACGGCAATGAAGAGTAGCCCCCGCTCACCGCAACTAACAAAGAAACCCCTCGCGCATCCACGAAGACCCAACGCAGCCAAAAATAAATTAATAAATTACTTAATTTAAAAAAAAAAGGCTGGCAATTGCTCAAAAGCATTTGTGTAAGACATTAACATTAAAAGACAACCTCAACTTTCACCAAATCTACATGAGTTAGCAATATCCTTTTTAAAATGTGAAGTAGACAATCCGAAGAAGCTGAATGAGCTCACTCTAAGCAGAGAGGGTGGGGGGACTTGGTGTTTGTTGCTATCAAGAAGGCTGACTTTAGAGACTACAGAACGTAGAACTAGATAGCCATCTCACACATCTCCAAGGAACTACTCACTGTAAGGAACTGAAAGTTGAAGGAACCCAGTGCGGATGTATTGAGGTTGATTGCTTCTAATCATATCTAATCTAACTTCATTTCATTTGTCACTTTAATATAATATGGCTAGTGTTTTTCTTCAATATGTATTAAGGCTGAAGAGGAAGGAACAGTAGATTACACAGTAAGTTTATTTTATTAGGAAAAAGAAATTTCGGAGGTTATGCTTTGGGTCCAGAAGTATAAAGTAGTTTATAATTGAAACAGTATTTAAAAGGTTTTGCAAAAGAGAAAGGAGAGGATATGAGGTTAAATTAAAACTGTTTTGGGCTTCCCTGGTGGTGTAGTGGTTGAGAGTCCGCCTGCCGATGCAGGGGACACGGGCTCGTGCCCCGGTCCGGGAGGATCCCACATGCCGCGGAGCGGCTGGGCCCGTGAGCCATGGCCGCTGAGCCTGCATGTCCGGAGCCTGTGCTCCGCAACGGGAGAGGCCACAGCGGTGAGAGGCCCGCATACCAGAAAAAAACCCCAAAAAACTGTTTTAATCGAACATTTAATGATCCTTATCATTTAAAAAATTCCAACTGCTGTTTTTATCTTCTTCCAATTTGACTAGTCCATACAAGAATTAGGAAAGGAGCCTCTTTATCTCCGAATTAGAAGGGACGCCAAGAAGAATCCAAACAAACAGGCCTTGCTAAATGACCCCCCATTCACTACAATTACCTTATTTTCCTTAATCTATCATATTCCTCCATGACTGTACACTCTTCATCACACCTAGCATAAGATACACAAGTCTAACCATTTGCTCATGAAGGATCCCATGTCACATAAAACTTATAAATTTGTACACCTTTCTTCTGTTAATCTGTTTTTATCAGTTTCATTTTCAGACCTAGACAGGGACCCTAGGAAGGATGAAAAAATACGTTTTCCTTTCTTACAATACATAACATTGACCATTTTCTGGATAGAGTGGACTTGCTGATCATGTGGTCACTCTATGTTTAACTTTTGGTGGAAGTGTCGAACTGCTTTACACGGTGTCCGCACCATTTTACATTCCCACCAGCCAGTGTATGAGGGGTTCAGTTCCTGCACATCCTTATTACACTTCTTATTTTCCATTTTTAAAATTACAGCTGCCCTGGTAGACGTGAAGTGGTATCTCTTGTTATATTGATGTTGATTTCCCTAATGACTAATGACGCTGGACATCTTCTCTTGCCCTCAGTGGCCATTTGCATGGAGAGAGCAATGGATTTGCAGCATAAGACCCCCCCCCATCCCCACCCCCCATCCCTCCGCCCCTCGTGTGTGTGAACCACTCCCGGTTCACAATGGCAAAGCCACATAGCCTCTTTGGACCTCGATTTCCTGGCACAATGAGTAGTTATTGCATCTGTGTTCATCCAGGGAATGGAGACAGAAAAAAGACTTTGACTTGCATCTCTGCATGGAGAAACAGCCACTGCTCCCCAGAGTGAAGGAGAAGAAAATGACAGAGGAATCCAGAGGGCCAGCTGAGATCCAGAGCCCAGGGACTGGTCAGGTAATTCCGCGTGGGGAGGAGGTGGAAGCTCTCTTCAGTTTCCACCCTCAAGAAGGAGGGCAAGTTGCGGCAGAGCATGAAGCCCTCCCCTCACTCCCTAGGAGTTGAAGGCAGCTGCGCTTTGTGAGATTCCCTGTGTTGACCTGAAATGCAAAAAGGCAGCTGCCTGGCCAGAACTAGGCACCTCAGGGTCCTCACTGTCCTCCTCCCTTCTGCCCCGGAAATTCCCACCAGCTCTGCCCAAACAGCAGGGAATGGGTGAGAAGAGGGGCTGTGAGTCAGAGCCTGAGCCAAGGCTGGTACTAGCCGGACAGCAGGTTGTCTTGGGGGGCCTGGGCCCGTGCAGGTCCTCGGTGGGGGAGCAGAGTGGAGGCAGGAAATCCTGAGGAGTTAGGGGCAGTCAGCAGGCCAGTTGTGCTGCCCTGGGGTCGTTGCAGAGCCCATGGATTTCTTTTAAGTGTTTCTTGGAAGGGTGGTTACACTGGGGAGTAGATCTGGGCAGGGGTGACTTCAGTTCTCCCTTGAAAAACTTCTGTATTTCTGGAGATGTTTTTTCTTAAGAAATAACCAAGCAAGAATTACATTTGTCAATGGAAATAAAGAGTTAACAAAAACATCTTCACAGCCTCGACTGTTTTAGTCACCAAAAAGCTGCCGGTTACCCACGATCCTAGAGACAATTGTTTCTAAAGATCTTTCTTTGAATCTCTCTCCCGTGCTCTCTCTCCTCCGCTGCACCCCTCTGCAGGGAACAAGGTACTGGGTGGATACAAGCCCCAATTTAACACCCCTCATCTCTGAGTGGCGGCATCACCTGTCATCTTCCTCTTCCTCTCTATGCTACGTGTGTCTCCTTGATGTGAACGTTATTTCTCTAGAGGAGCGTGCTCCTTTTCTCAACAGGAAAAAATAAGTCAAGGCACCCGCCAGGCAGGAGAAGCCTGCGAGTCGCTGCGACTCCTTCGGACCCAGCACATCCCCACCCACCTAGGCGGTGTGGACACCACCTGCAGCAGCCCCGGAAAACCGCTTCAGAGGCGCTGGCTCCCTAGCAGGTCCTTGGCAAAGAGCGGGAGGTGACGGGGCGCAGGGCGTGCCTGCTCTTGGGACTCTGCCCCTCACCTGAGGAGGGAGCAATTCAAGTATTAATAACCTCAAGCATATGAAGGATACAAACTCGTCACGTCGTTTGCAAGTGTACTTAAACTTCTTTCCTCTAAATAGTTTTGCGACTGTTGAACGGTAAAATTTCCGTTTTACTGTTCCTTCGCATACATCGTTGGCGGCAGGGACCCTACAAGGGGGACAAGTTGGTTCTCCCGAGCAGAGAGCAAAACGCCTGCGGTTTCCTCTCAGACTTTCCCAAGCTCACCTCTCCCACCTCTCGCCACCTGGGACCAATTGAGGATGTCCCACCCCTCCCCTGGGCGGGGCCAACACCGAGGAACCCGGATTCCCACCCCTCCTCTCCCCCTCCCCTCCCGCCGCGCCCCACCCCCCGGGCTTCTCCTAGGAGACGCGGACGACAGGGGGCGGGGGTCGTCTACGCGGGGCCACGCAGGCGCCGCTTTACGGCAGGGGTGGGCGTGGGGCGCAGTCGAGTCCCGCCGGCCCCCGCGCGAAGTTCAGAGCTGACCGCGTTTTTCCCGCTGGAGCGTGGCCTCAGCCAGGTGGGTCCCCTCAGCCTCCTTCGTTTCCTTTCCCTGACGCGGGGCGACGCGGGGCCGGGGGCTGGGAACCGTCCGGCAGCCTTTCTGATCCCGGGGACCCTCCCCGTCCTCTAGCGTCTGGGCAGCCTATGCCTGGCGTGCGACGTCGGCCAATGGTGGCTGCATCCTGGCCGGCTCTAGGGGAGGCGGGGACGGGCCGAGGGGGCGCCGCGTGGGCCCGGCCGGGGTCTGGAGTTTAGGCGAGGCTGGCTGAGCGTGGGCGCCGGGATTGTACCGCCGCCTGAGTTCTGTGCCCTGGCGCCAGTAGGGAGAGCGTCCAAGTAGAGCCCTTCGGGAAGCGGTTCTCTGTGGCCAGAGGGCGGGGCGGGCAGGAGGAGAGTGCGGGGCCGCCAACTCCTTCTCCCTTCCCTCCCCATTTACGCGGCCGCAGGAGGGTCGGCTTGGTTGGGTGGGATTGAGTGCGCTGCCGACAGGGACTGGGCTCCCCGGAATGTATCCCTAGAGAAGTAACATTTCCTTTCATGAATTTTTGACCTAAAAAACTTCTAGCTCCATTTTCACGTGTGCATTTAACCACGTGGAAGAATAACCTCCCAAATTTTCAGGGTCTCTCTGCAAGTGATAGGAATACTGGTGCTTTATGTTTTTATTTATTTACAGTTCTGTGCAATAACAGGAGTCCTTTTATTAATGAAAGAAGCAATGAAGCTTTTTAAAGAAATAATTTCAGGTTATCAAAGATAAAAGTTCATGGTAATAATACAAAATATGAATAAGGTGAGCAAGCTGTATGTGGACAAAAAACTCCAAAAGGAAAAAAACCGCAGGTTTTTTTTATGACACCGTTAAGGGTGCGGGTTCGTGCAAATGCTTGTTTCTTGTTACTGATAATTGGCAGCAGGTTGGCCTTATTACCAAAATTTAAAAATTCGAAGAACTTCCGTAGAGATTTGATGGCATGAGAGGGCAATCGAAATTAAAGGGTCAGGGATTTTCATATAAAGGACTGTACTTTGTTTACAGTGCGATTATAACCATTTCATGGGTAGAGGGGATTTGAGACAAGTCAGACTCGAGAGGTGAGGAAATGGCAGGTAATACAGGCCCCTCTGAAAGGGCAGGTCTTGGTTGGGAACTCATACTTTGTATGAAATTATACAGTAGTGTAGTAGTTTTTGTTTGTATTTCCCTTTATATGTGCGGCTGGGGAATCTTTTTGTATATTTAAGGGCCTTTTGTGGCTCTTTTTCTGTGAACTAGTAATGTCTTTCTCTTGGTTGTTACTCTTAAACGATATCTAGAAGCTTGCTCTCTATGTTAGGAAGACTACTGATGTGAATTAAATATTTTTTCCCGTTTATCAATGCTTTTCTAACTTCGATTATGCTTTTTTCGTTAGCATGGTAAATTTTAGGGGTTCACATTTATCCTCTTTTTTTTTAATGGATTTTTGGGTCAGACGTACAAAAGGCTTTTCCTGCTCCCGAGCTATAAAGGAATCTTGCCTGTTATTTCTTCTAGTAGTTGTGTGCTTCTGTACATTGTACCTTTAATTCTTGGATCCCTGTACAGTTCATCGTGGTTTATTGTGAGAGGTGTGGAACTATGAGCCTATTCTAGATGGGTATCACTTTGTCCCAAGGCTGTCTATACTCATTGATTTGGGAGGCTGCCTCAGTGTATACTAAATTCTTGTATGTCTTCAGGTCTATTCTTGAACTTTGTGTTCTATATATTTTCACATGTGGTATGACTAGTTCTCTCACAACATGGCTATTCATTGTCATAACGCTCTTGGATATCTCTGCCTGTTTGTTTTCCCTTATTAACAGTGGAAAATAACGAAGTGTTCAAAAGCCTTTTGGATTTTCTTTGGGATTAGAATGGATTGCTTGATTAACTGATGAAGAATTGTTATGTTCTTGAGTCTAAGTCTGTTTATCCGAGAATGTAGTACATCTTTCATCTTGTTTAAGTCTACTTGTCTGTCCTACGGGAATTTTTAACTTTTCCTCCTGTAGATTTTCATGTGTGTATTAACATTACCCTAAGCATATAATCTTTCATCATTGATAATTTAAAATCCTGTAAACTTTGTTTCTAACTGGATATTTATTTATGGAATTGGCTTATAAAAAACATTCGTAAAGCACTTGATTGTCAGGACTTTTGTTAATTTTCTCGGTTTCAGTGAATGGTATATTTTCCATATTCTAATCAACCCTTCGAAAGGTTAGAACTTTGTGAAACGTAACCCTCCGAGTGTTGGATTTTTGAGCACTGGGTGGGTAAAGTCGGGGGAAAAGAAGTTAAAAATCAACATCTCTGAAATGTTTTCCCTCTTACGCGCACTGTTGCAGAGTCAAGTATCACTAATTTTTTAAAACACCTCGTTATAGGGATACCGAAACCCTTGATTTCCCTTTTTTTACACACTTCTAAGATTTCTAAACATTTTGCAAGTTAATGTTAAGTGGAAAGGATGCTGAGATCCTCCTGTTTATTAAGCCAGTGACTAGGCCCTGACCCACACAAACTCCCTACCCAAGGCTGTGAGCAAGGTGATATAACTGTGGCCTTTTTTTTTTTTTTTTTTTGCGGTACGCGGGCCTCTCACTGCTGTGGCCTCTCCCGTTGCGGAGCACAGGCTCCAGACGCGCAGGCTCAGCGGCCATGGCCCACGGGCCCAGCCGCTCCGCGGCACGTGGGATCCTCCCGGACCGGGGCACGAACCCACGTCCCCTGCATCGGCAGGCGGACTCCCAACCACTGCGCCACCAGGGAAGCCCTAACTGTGCCCTTTTCACCAAAGTTAACACCTGGACATATAAAGAGGCCTGTCTGCTTGAGGTCCCAGGTGTCTTTCCAAACAGGAGGAACTTGAAATCAATTGGAAACAAGGAATTAGGGGCTCAGTTGATTATTATGGACAAGAAGTATTGAAAACAGACTTTGATCTGGTGATTCCAGAAGAGGATGAATATCTCAATAAATGTATAATGAAAGGGTAGAGACATCCTTCCCAATACATAACAAGATGGGCTTAAGAAACTCTGGAGATTAAGACCCAGACATTATTAAAAGGGTCAAAACAAAACAACCGTAATATATTTGCATTACCCTTCCTTTGCATTGCCTAGTAAAAGGGATAAACATCTTCTCTATTGAAACAAAAGGTTACCAAATACTGATGATTTTCTTCTGGAAAGACTTCTTCCACTGATATTATTTGTTCTTTTATGACGCAGAGACCCTACATTAGTGATTGGATGGGTGGGTGGCGGAAGCCATAAAATGTTTTTAAAAAGGAAATGCTAGACTTGGCATTACCTGAAGATAGGGCTTTTTATACACTGTTCTAGAGCAATTTATATTTAATTCCTGGCATTGTGTTAAACAGTGGTAAACAGAGTGACCCTCCACCAACACTGGTTACTTTGGTGTCTCTGATATGGAATCTGCCTCCTCTAGACTGACCTGTGTGTAAAACCATCAGGCTGGCCTCTCTGTGACTCTAGACTGTACCTCAGCTAGCACTAGTAAGCAGGGGCTAGGACCACGTGTGGTGCACCTGCTGAGGTCTCTTGCCCTACTCCAGTGCTAAAGACACAGGAACGGATAGGGAATAGGTTCAGATCCACTGCTAGCTACCTGGATGAGGATCCTTTCCTTTTCTGGCCAGAAGGCGGGCTAAGAGGACCAAAGAGGGATGAGGCTCTGCTCATCCACATGTGGAAGTGCTACACAAATTTGGCCAAAATGGTGAGCCGCCATGTTGGAGGCAGGTTGGACAGGGGTTGGTGTATTTTCCCCCTCACAAAAGGCACAAGAACAGGTTAACGAGATGGGGGACTAGTGGTGAGGAAGGGCAGGATGGCATTTCTGGTGCAATACTGCCATCAAGAGGAACTCATTCCCAGATGCCAAGCACACTGCGCAGAGACGCCACAGAAACGGGGCCCCGCAGGATGGAGGGCCAGAGTTTGAGGCGTGCCCCTCTGAAGTGGCCGGGTTGATGAGCCATCCTGCCTTTGGCAGGTTGGGCAGAGGTTGGCATTTCGTTTTTCCCTCGGCAAAGGGCAGAGGGAGAGGGCCTGGGGGAGGGGAAGGGGCAGGGCAGGTTGGCATTCGTGGTGCAGTAGTGCCATCAAGAGGAACGGGTCCGCCGATCCCGCGAACCCTGTACCCGTCCCTTCCTGGGGAGGAGTGACGAAGGATCGAAGTCGGGAACACTGGACAGTGGCCCCGGGAAGTCAAGGGCTCCGCCTGGGAAGGGGCGGGAAGCGTGGCCCAAGGCCCGGCGGTGCCGTGGACGCTCCAGAGACGGGCAGTGGCACAAGGCGCACAGCCCGGCCGCCTGGCGTGTGGGGCTACAGGAAGTGGAGTCTCGGTGGACCCTGGTGGCCGCCACGTCTGGGCGGGACTAGAGGAAGCTGCTCCGAAGGAGGCCGGGCCGCGGTTCTGCGGGCATTTGGCCGCGTGTCCCTTCCCCTCGGCGCCAGAGGAGGGTCGGCCTAGGCGGGCCCAGGGCCCCGGAAGCCGCTCTGGGCCGCGGTGCGGCCCAGCCAGAGACCACCGCGGGCAACGGGAGTTCCGCCGCCCTTGGCGGCAGCGGCCGAGGCGGGCCCACCGACCTTCTTCTGTCCAGCTCAGAGACGACACGTGGAGCCTGGCTACCCAGTGCCGAGGGCGCCCGAGGCCCAGCGAGAGCTGGCAGTCCGAGTCCAGAAGGGGACGGCGCTCGCGGGACGCAGGAGCCGCCGCAGGAGGAGGCCTTCACCTGAGCCGAAGAGTCCAGTCAGTCGGTGGCTGCGCTGCCGTCTCGCGCGGTCTCCGGGATGGTGGCCCAGGCCTGACCTGGCCTGTCCCGAGGGCTCCCGGACGGGGCTCTCGGAGAGGAGAGGGCAGGACACGAGAGGAGAGGAGAGGAGCTGAGCAGAGCCCCGCCGAGTGGACCCCCGGGCCGTGCATTTGCAGCAGGCTTCAGCTTTCTCCCCACGAGGCCCTGAGCCTCAGTTCAGCGATGAGAAGGAAAGGCCCCGGCTTGCATTCCGGCCTGGCCCTCCGGGTCTCGGCCCTGTGCTTGCACCTGCAGCCCAGCCAGGGAATCAAGGGGAAGGGGTCTGAAGAAGCTGCCTGAAGCTCACCTCTGATGGACTGAGAGGAACGCCTCCCCCCCCCCCCCCCGTTGACCACCCTCTCCCCCATGACCACCACTCGTCCAGCTTGTCTGCCAAGGCCGGGAACGAGGTGCATACTCCTGGGCACGCGGCGGTGCCTTCGAGTCCCCGGCTGACCCGATAGGCCGCTTCTGGAGCAAGCTGTGCGGTGGCCCGTTCCTGCCCTTTTGCCCAGCTCTTATCTGCCGGGGCGGGGGTGCGTGGTGGGCTGGTGTGTGTGGGGGGGTCCGGTCCCGGGGCGGGGTGCGGTGTGGGGGAGGGCTTCCGACTGGGAGCAAGTCTCCAGGCTGGACCCCTCCCTCCCTCCACACGTACCCCTCCTGGAAGGGCGCTGAAACCCTCCCCGCGCCCCTCTCCTTTCGCGCCTGTGAGTCGCCCGACACGTTGTCAGGCCATCTTACGTGGGCAGAGCCTTTCCCTGGGGCCGGGTCCTGAGGTAGCTAGGCGCTCTGACTGGTGGCCCGCCGCAGGTGCCCTCAGCGTGCCCCTCTGGCCGGGGCCAACGGCGGCACCTGCAGAACGTGGAGCCGCTTGTGAAAACTCCCAGGAGTCTTCCCCAAACGAGAGGACCCCCGGGTCGTCCACGGGGAGGGAGGCCGAGGAATAGGGCGTCCCCCGGCCGCAGAGTTCCTGTTCCCGAGGTGAGCTCGGGTGCGGAAAACGGACCTGGATCCCCTCGCTGCGGACGGTGCCGTCCCTCTCTGCGTACCGATCGATCGTGGCCCACTTGGCGTCCCATCGCCAGTGGGTCCTGGGTACCCTGTGTCCTGCGGCACAGGAAGGGCCTCACGGGATGCGGCGGGGCCTGGGATCGGGACTCTCTATGGCGGGAGCAAGAAGTAAAGAAACCGAAACCCAGATCCAACTGTGAGAGGGTGGAACGTGCACAGCGCCCCTGCATTGCTCTTCCTCGTCTGCGCCTGGGAGCAAGCACTAACGAGGACACGTTCTCCGGGCTGTCTGCAGGGTGCTGCCCCCGACAGGGGACCGGGCGGCCACCTCCTCCCCTTTCCCCGTGGTCCACGGTGGCTGGGCCCGGGGCCTCCGCCGGGGCACCGGCAGCGGGTCCTGGGTCCCCGGTGGCCCTGAGACCCCAGGGACCCCACGGACCCCACTGGCCGGCCTCGCTCCTGCAGGGAGGGCCAGGATCCAGGGGCCAGATGCCCTGGGGTGGGAGCTTCAGCTCCCTGTTCCTGAACATGGCGGCTGCCGAGGCCACGGCCCCGAGGGTGGGGAGCGCGGCGGGCCTGGCAGCCAGGGGCTCCTCGGTGGGCGAGCCCGGCCCCGAACCCCCACCGCGTGTGGCTTCCACACCTACCGCGGAGGCGTGCCGGGCGGCCAGGTTCGGCCCGGGAATCCTCCCAGTGCTCCGAAGCCAGCCCTCCTCCCCGTCACGGGCCTTCCCCACGGTATGCACAGGCAGGGGCTGGAGGCCGTGCTGAAAAAGCTTCCGCTTGATGGCACTGTTGCTCCAGAAATGCCCAGCGCCTTCGCGAGCGTGGCCTCTCCCTCCGCCCTTTGCGGATCAAAAAAGGCCCAGGGAAAAAGGCCCAGGGAGGCCCAAGAGCCACCCAAGCCTTCCGAGTGGGCTGGGACCTACTGGGGGGTTGGGGGAGGCGGTGTCTCTTCCTTTTGGGGCTTCTCCTTGGCAGTAGGAGCGCACAGGTAAAGACCTCCCAAGGAATCCGTGCCTCGGTGGGTCCATCTCCACACCCCTCTGGGAGGGGTCTGGAGTCCACGTTGCCTGGCCCACAGGTCCTGGCGACCGGGACCCTGTCATGTCTGCACACCTGGGGACGGGCATCCACCTGGGTCGTGTCGGGCAGAACCCTGGCTCTCTCAGGACATTGATTCAGAGCCAGAGGTGGCACAGGGACCTGGGTTCCTCGTCTTCCTGCGGGGTTGCCTCTCTGCTGTTCTCATCCCGCTACGTGAACTGGCTTAAGGGCTCAGGAGCAGGCCCGAGAGGGTCTAGGCCACTGTGGCAGCGGGAGGCACTGACGGGGACCCAAGGGAGCTGGGGCACATTGCCCCTGCTCACCTCCAGGGGCGTCAGGCGGTCACTCTGCCACGGAGTGCCCGGGGTCGGGGGTGCAGGGAGGTGGTTTGGAGTTGCTGGGACAGGTGTACATCCCAGCGGCTCCCCTCCATCCGCACAGACAGATGACCCTGGGGAGGGCCATCAGTTCAGTAGACCCTTCTGGGGAGCTCTCCATGGGAGTGTGTCTGTACTCTCGCCTCAAACCCCCCGGACTCGTTCGTCGGTTCATTCACTCGTTCCCTGCTCCACTCGTTCATTCGTAAGCACGCAGGTACACGAACGTGTGCGTGGGCGCGCGTGCGTATCACGTGTGCGTCGTGCGTAAGCTCGTGTACGTGCGCCTACAGAGCGTGTACAAAAGGTCCCTTCTCTTGTACCTTCTCCCTGTAACCGCCTCGGGGGTGCCGCTGTGGATAGAACTTTCTCCCGGTCAAAGCCAAAGCCCTCGCCGTTGCTCGATGGCCGCTCCCAAGTTGTCCCCGTCTGCGGAGGGAAGCACGCGTCATTTCTGCGTGCGTATGTGTGCTCCCGGGGTTGAATGCAGGTGGGGGCAACGGGCCGCAGAGGGCTGTGTGCATGTCGCCTGCTCCCCGGCCCCAGCAGGCTCACGTAGCGATAGGTAGTCTTCTGCCTTTTCGGCTGCTCTCACGGCGCTATAGGCGTGCCGTGGCGTCGGCGCGTCTGTGCGGAGTCGACGTCGTGTCCTGCTAGGTCCCCTCCGTTTCTTTTCGGACAGCTGCCCGGGGTAGGGTGCCCTTGTCTGTGCCCGGAGGCAGGAGCGTAGGGTGTCTCACGTGCCCCTCCTCTTTGGACGCTAGGCTTCCGCCTTGTTCCTTCCTCTCCTCTTCTGTCTCCCACGGAAGTGGCTCTGAGGCGCGGGCCACTGAGTCTGTCGTTACCAGGGTGTGGGTGAGCGTGACCAGGGTACGTTCTCCGGCGTCGGCGTCCACCCAGAGGAGAGGAGCAGGGTAGATCTCATGTGGGCCACGTCCCAGAGCACGTGCCCTTATGCCCGGAAAGTACGTGCGGTGGACCTTTGTGCGGCCAGAGGGGAGACGAGTGGGTGCCCCTTTACCCACGCGTCCTAGGAACTGCTGGGAAGTTGTGGAGGACGCGCGCGGGCTTGCCAAGATACCTCGGGGTGTCCCGCCGTAGTCCCACGGGTGCAGAGCCGAGGAGACAAGCTCCGCGCCTGTCAACACCAGGGTGTGATGGCTGTGCTTCCCGCCGGAAGGAGATTTAGGGGGATGACGGGATCAAGGTTTTCACTGGACGCGCTCCTTTGTGTACAAACCGTTTCTGTCTAACGACCCCCCTGCCCCGGCTGGCATCCGTGCCATTTCCGAAGGACGCGTGGAGTTGATTCTTCACGCTTGCGCCTCGTTCGGAAGTTTTTGGTTGGCCCGGGGGTGCCGGTACACTCGAGTAGGAACCGGAGGCACTCTCTCTCGAGGTTGCGCGGGCGGGGGTGTACGCGGACCCCCCCCCCAGCCCCCCGTTCACCGGCACCGTGGTGGTCCCACACTGAGTGATGGGCGTTCGGTTCTCTCTCGTTGCAGAGGAGGCAGAGCGGAAGGAAAGGAGGAAGAGGGAAACCGGGGACGTCGGTCATCTCCAGGCGCTGGTGTTCTGGGTGAGTGCGTGCTCTTTTGTTCTCTCCCCGTCCCCCCGTCCGAAATAGTCTGTTTCATCAGAGGAAAAGGTCAGTGATTCTGCTAGTTCAGCAAGGCTCAAGAAGGAGGGACTCCCAGGTGGGATCGTGGCACGGGGACACTGGTGTACTGTGCCGGAGTTCTTGGCCACGGTAGGAAAGGCTCTCGAGTCAGATCCTGACTGGGGGGCCGGAAGAAAGAGGTGCATGGACGAGCATCTGTGTACGGTTACCCTAGGTGATCGGTACGTAGCATTTGAGGTCCGTGTCCTGCGGGGGCGGGGAGAGTGGAAAGGGATCGGGCCCGGGCCGCTTGCACCGGCACCAGGGCCCGGTCTGGGCTCCAGCCTCCGTGAAGCCAACCGCCCGTGACGTGATCACTCGGCGCCCCACCTCACCCCCGAGAAGCAGCAGTGCCAGCCCAGCCCGACGTGGGGGCCGGCGGTGGGGAGACCCTTTGAGGGGGAGCCAGGCCTCGTGGGCTTTTTGCCTCCTGTGCTCTGAGTGGAGCCCGTGATAGCCGTTCCTCCCGTCCTCTCCTGATCGCTCTTGGGCCCGGCTCTCTCCGCCGTGGCCCTCCACCAAGCCAGGAAGGACTCGGGGACGTGCCCTTGCGGGATGATGAAGAGGGGGCGCCCGCTGGGCGGCGTGGAGGTTTGGCACGGGGCAGCCCTCTGTGGGGCTCCTTGCACTCCCCAAGTCTGCCTCTTGACAAACCAAGGAACTTGACAGTGTGGGGCCTTCCAGGAGGTGTACGTCCCCTTCTTCCGTGTGGGACATGTCGCCTGAGTGGGTGCGTGACCGGCAGCCGGAGGTGTTTTCTTTCTGTCTCTGTTTCTCCCTTCTCCTTCCTGTCTTCTGTTGAAACAGTCTTGCCGGGAGGAGGACGCCTCCTACCCTGGCTCAGAGTGATTGAAGGCTTCTCCAGGCGGGCTGGTGAGCGTGTGGCGCCGTGGTTTAGCGAGGGGTCGGCGGCGCGGCTGACGTTCCGTGGTTAGCGAAGGGCGGAGGCAGGGTTCGAGCAGCAAGGGCAGCGTGGCATTTCTGGGGTGACACTGCCTTCCAGAGGACCCTGTTTGGCCATCCCAAGAGCCCTTCACGGTAATATCTGGGCGTCGAGTCAAGTCCTCCGGCGTGGGGCGTGGGTCCCGGAAGACGTGCACTCAGCACGGCGGGGCTCTTGTGGCTTTTCTTTCCTCGACGCACCTCAGTACCGCGGCTTGAAAGAATTGCCAAGGCCCGGAGGCGCAGCAGATTCGGAGTTAGAGAAAGAGAGGAAGGCGTGCTGAGACAAAAGCCAGGGAAAAGGAGAGAAGATGCGATCCCGTCCCGTCCCGTCCCGTCCCGTCCCTCCGGTTCTTTTCAGCACGGAGGACGCGTGGTGCTTCCCGAGGCGGCGGCGGACCAGAGCTCTCTTCTCTTTCCAAGGCCTCGTGTCCGCGGAGCACTTGGCATCCAGAGTGTGTTCCTTGAGCCAACATGGGTGGGGCCGGTGGCGGCAGTGCCCCCAGTGGCCCACCCCGCCCTCCACCCAAGTCAGTGCGACCAGGCAGGCGCTGAGAGGATGCTTAAGGGCAGGAACCTGTGTCTAAACCACATTCGCCAGTGCACCGCAAAGAAACTAAAGAGGAGTCCGCGGTGGCTCCCAGTCGCTCCGAGGTGTAAAGCACAGCGAGTTGGCGGGAGCCTACACCCACCCACACACCCACCCCGGGGGTGTCTTCCCATCCCTGGCCTTCCCCTGGGCGGTGTCAGGAGACTGACCCGCTCCGGCGTCTCTGGGGCAGCGCCCGGCGGCCCTCCCGACGGACCCGTGCGTGCCACCGTCCACGCCTGAACACCAAACCCCACTGCCACCCTCCCGCCCCCGGGCCGCCGCGGGAGAAGAGCCAGGTCCTCGGGGGAAGTCCATCGTCTTGGCATAGGAGGCCGAGCTCGTCCCGCACCGCGTCTGTGCCTGTGGGCTGCCGGCCCTTTGCTTCGGGCTGCTTGCCCCTCGGTGACTGGTGAGAAGGTGCCTCGCCGGGCACCGGCCAGCCGTGACTGGATCTCTGTGCTCACACTCAGAGTGTTTCCCGAGGCGTTAGGCAAATGTGGGCTGCTAAAGACACAGCTGCCGGTCCAACGGCTGGGTGCCTGGATGGGGAGTCCTAACGGCAGGCTAAGAGGACCCCACAGAGACGAGGCCCCGCAGGATGCAGGGCCAGAGTTTGAGGCGCGCCCCTCTGAAGTGGCCGGGTTGATGAGCCATCCTGCCTTTGGCAGGTTGGGCAGAGGTTGGCATTTCGTTTTTCCCTCGGCAAAGGGCAGAGGGAGAGGGCCTGGGGGAGGGGAAGGGGCAGGGCAGGTTGGCATTCGTGGTGCAGTAGTGCCATCAAGAGGAACGGGTCCGCCGATCCCGCGAACCCTGTACCCGTCCCTTCCTGGGGAGGAGTGACGAAGGATCGAAGTCGGGAACACTGGACAGTGGCCCCGGGAAGTCAAGGGCTCCGCCTGGGAAGGGGCGGGAAGCGTGGCCCAAGGCCCGGCGGTGCCGTGGACGCTCCAGAGACGGGCAGTGGCACAAGGCGCACAGCCCGGCCGCCTGGCGTGTGGGGCTACAGGAAGTGGAGTCTCGGTGGACCCTGGTGGCCGCCACGTCTGGGCGGGACTAGAGGAAGCTGCTCCGAAGGAGGCCGGGCCGCGGTTCTGCGGGCATTTGGCCGCGTGTCCCTTCCCCTCGGCGCCAGAGGAGGGTCGGCCTAGGCGGGCCCAGGGCCCCGGAAGCTGCTCTGGGCCGCGGTGCGGCCCAGCCAGAGACCACCGCGGGCAACGGGAGTTCCGCCGCCCTTGGCGGCAGCGGCCGAGGCGGGCCCACCGACCTTCTTCTGTCCAGCTCAGAGACGACACGTGGAGCCTGGCTACCCAGTGCCGAGGGCGCCCGAGGCCCAGCGAGAGCTGGCAGTCCGAGTCCAGAAGGGGACGGCGCTCGCGGGACGCAGGAGCCGCCGCAGGAGGAGGCCTTCACCTGAGCCGAAGAGTCCAGTCAGTCGGTGGCTGCGCTGCCGTCTCGCGCGGTCTCCGGGATGGTGGCCCAGGCCTGACCTGGCCTGTCCCGAGGGCTCCCGGACGGGGCTCCCGGAGAGGAGAGGGCAGGACACGAGAGGAGAGGAGAGGAGCTGAGCAGAGCCCCGCCGAGTGGACCCCCGGGCCGTGCATTTGCAGCAGGCTTCAGCTTTCTCCCCACGAGGCCCTGAGCCTCAGTTCAGCGATGAGAAGGAAAGGCCCCGGCTTGCATTCCGGCCTGGCCCTCCGGGTCTCGGCCCTGTGCTTGCACCTGCAGCCCAGCCAGGGAATCAAGGGGAAGGGGTCTGAAGAAGCTGCCTGAAGCTCACCTCTGATGGACTGAGAGGAACGCCTCCCCCCCCCCCCGTTGACCACCCTCTCCCCCATGACCACCACTCGTCCAGCTTGTCTGCCAAGGCCGGGAACGAGGTGCATACTCCTGGGCACGCGGCGGTGCCTTCGAGTCCCCGGCTGACCCGATAGGCCGCTTCTGGAGCAAGCTGTGCGGTGGCCCGTTCCTGCCCTTTTGCCCAGCTCTTATCTGCCGGGGCGGGGGTGCGTGGTGGGCTGGTGTGTGTGGGGGGGTCCGGTCCCGGGGCGGGGTGCGGTGTGGGGGAGGGCTTCCGACTGGGAGCAAGTCTCCAGGCTGGACCCCTCCCTCCCTCCACACGTACCCCTCCTGGAAGGGCGCTGAAACCCTCCCCGCGCCCCTCTCCTTTCGCGCCTGTGAGTCGCCCGACACGTTGTCAGGCCATCTTACGTGGGCAGAGCCTTTCCCTGGGGCCGGGTCCTGAGGTAGCTAGGCGCTCTGACTGGTGGCCCGCCGCAGGTGCCCTCAGCGTGCCCCTCTGGCCGGGGCCAACGGCGGCACCTGCAGAACGTGGAGCCGCTTGTGAAAACTCCCAGGAGTCTTCCCCAAACGAGAGGACCCCCGGGTCGTCCACGGGGAGGGAGGCCGAGGAATAGGGCGTCCCCCGGCCGCAGAGTTCCTGTTCCCGAGGTGAGCTCGGGTGCGGAAAACGGACCTGGATCCCCTCGCTGCGGACGGTGCCGTCCCTCTCTGCGTACCGATCGATCGTGGCCCACTTGGCGTCCCATCGCCAGTGGGTCCTGGGTACCCTGTGTCCTGCGGCACAGGAAGGGCCTCACGGGATGCGGCGGGGCCTGGGATCGGGACTCTCTATGGCGGGAGCAAGAAGTAAAGAAACCGAAACCCAGATCCAACTGTGAGAGGGTGGAACGTGCACAGCGCCCCTGCATTGCTCTTCCTCGTCTGCGCCTGGGAGCAAGCACTAACGAGGACACGTTCTCCGGGCTGTCTGCAGGGTGCTGCCCCCGACAGGGGACCGGGCGGCCACCTCCTCCCCTTTCCCCGTGGTCCACGGTGGCTGGGCCCGGGGCCTCCGCCGGGGCACCGGCAGCGGGTCCTGGGTCCCCGGTGGCCCTGAGACCCCAGGGACCCCACGGACCCCACTGGCCGGCCTCGCTCCTGCAGGGAGGGCCAGGATCCAGGGGCCAGATGCCCTGGGGTGGGAGCTTCAGCTCCCTGTTCCTGAACATGGCGGCTGCCGAGGCCACGGCCCCGAGGGTGGGGAGCGCGGCGGGCCTGGCAGCCAGGGGCTCCTCGGTGGGCGAGCCCGGCCCCGAACCCCCACCGCGTGTGGCTTCCACACCTACCGCGGAGGCGTGCCGGGCGGCCAGGTTCGGCCCGGGAATCCTCCCAGTGCTCCGAAGCCAGCCCTCCTCCCCGTCACGGGCCTTCCCCACGGTATGCACAGGCAGGGGCTGGAGGCCGTGCTGAAAAAGCTTCCGCTTGATGGCACTGTTGCTCCAGAAATGCCCAGCGCCTTCGCGAGCGTGGCCTCTCCCTCCGCCCTTTGCGGATCAAAAAAGGCCCAGGGAAAAAGGCCCAGGGAGGCCCAAGAGCCACCCAAGCCTTCCGAGTGGGCTGGGACCTACTGGGGGGTTGGGGGAGGCGGTGTCTCTTCCTTTTGGGGCTTCTCCTTGGCAGTAGGAGCGCACAGGTAAAGACCTCCCAAGGAATCCGTGCCTCGGTGGGTCCATCTCCACACCCCTCTGGGAGGGGTCTGGAGTCCACGTTGCCTGGCCCACAGGTCCTGGCGACCGGGACCCTGTCATGTCTGCACACCTGGGGACGGGCATCCACCTGGGTCGTGTCGGGCAGAACCCTGGCTCTCTCAGGACATTGATTCAGAGCCAGAGGTGGCACAGGGACCTGGGTTCCTCGTCTTCCTGCGGGGTTGCCTCTCTGCTGTTCTCATCCCGCTACGTGAACTGGCTTAAGGGCTCAGGAGCAGGCCCGAGAGGGTCTAGGCCACTGTGGCAGCGGGAGGCACTGACGGGGACCCAAGGGAGCTGGGGCACATTGCCCCTGCTCACCTCCAGGGGCGTCAGGCGGTCACTCTGCCACGGAGTGCCCGGGGTCGGGGGTGCAGGGAGGTGGTTTGGAGTTGCTGGGACAGGTGTACATCCCAGCGGCTCCCCTCCATCCGCACAGACAGATGACCCTGGGGAGGGCCATCAGTTCAGTAGACCCTTCTGGGGAGCTCTCCATGGGAGTGTGTCTGTACTCTCGCCTCAAACCCCCCGGACTCGTTCGTCGGTTCATTCACTCGTTCCCTGCTCCACTCGTTCATTCGTAAGCACGCAGGTACACGAACGTGTGCGTGGGCGCGCGTGCGTATCACGTGTGCGTCGTGCGTAAGCTCGTGTACGTGCGCCTACAGAGCGTGTACAAAAGGTCCCTTCTCTTGTACCTTCTCCCTGTAACCGCCTCGGGGGTGCCGCTGTGGATAGAACTTTCTCCCGGTCAAAGCCAAAGCCCTCGCCGTTGCTCGATGGCCGCTCCCAAGTTGTCCCCGTCTGCGGAGGGAAGCACGCGTCATTTCTGCGTGCGTATGTGTGCTCCCGGGGTTGAATGCAGGTGGGGGCAACGGGCCGCAGAGGGCTGTGTGCATGTCGCCTGCTCCCCGGCCCCAGCAGGCTCACGTAGCGATAGGTAGTCTTCTGCCTTTTCGGCTGCTCTCACGGCGCTATAGGCGTGCCGTGGCGTCGGCGCGTCTGTGCGGAGTCGACGTCGTGTCCTGCTAGGTCCCCTCCGTTTCTTTTCGGACAGCTGCCCGGGGTAGGGTGCCCTTGTCTGTGCCCGGAGGCAGGAGCGTAGGGTGTCTCACGTGCCCCTCCTCTTTGGACGCTAGGCTTCCGCCTTGTTCCTTCCTCTCCTCTTCTGTCTCCCACGGAAGTGGCTCTGAGGCGCGGGCCACTGAGTCTGTCGTTACCAGGGTGTGGGTGAGCGTGACCAGGGTACGTTCTCCGGCGTCGGCGTCCACCCAGAGGAGAGGAGCAGGGTAGATCTCATGTGGGCCACGTCCCAGAGCACGTGCCCTTATGCCCGGAAAGTACGTGCGGTGGACCTTTGTGCGGCCAGAGGGGAGACGAGTGGGTGCCCCTTTACCCACGCGTCCTAGGAACTGCTGGGAAGTTGTGGAGGACGCGCGCGGGCTTGCCAAGATACCTCGGGGTGTCCCGCCGTAGTCCCACGGGTGCAGAGCCGAGGAGACAAGCTCCGCGCCTGTCAACACCAGGGTGTGATGGCTGTGCTTCCCGCCGGAAGGAGATTTAGGGGGATGACGGGATCAAGGTTTTCACTGGACGCGCTCCTTTGTGTACAAACCGTTTCTGTCTAACGACCCCCCTGCCCCGGCTGGCATCCGTGCCATTTCCGAAGGACGCGTGGAGTTGATTCTTCACGCTTGCGCCTCGTTCGGAAGTTTTTGGTTGGCCCGGGGGTGCCGGTACACTCGAGTAGGAACCGGAGGCACTCTCTCTCGAGGTTGCGCGGGCGGGGGTGTACGCGGACCCCCCCCCCAGCCCCCCGTTCACCGGCACCGTGGTGGTCCCACACTGAGTGATGGGCGTTCGGTTCTCTCTCGTTGCAGAGGAGGCAGAGCGGAAGGAAAGGAGGAAGAGGGAAACCGGGGACGTCGGTCATCTCCAGGCGCTGGTGTTCTGGGTGAGTGCGTGCTCTTTTGTTCTCTCCCCGTCCCCCCGTCCGAAATAGTCTGTTTCATCAGAGGAAAAGGTCAGTGATTCTGCTAGTTCAGCAAGGCTCAAGAAGGAGGGACTCCCAGGTGGGATCGTGGCACGGGGACACTGGTGTACTGTGCCGGAGTTCTTGGCCACGGTAGGAAAGGCTCTCGAGTCAGATCCTGACTGGGGGGCCGGAAGAAAGAGGTGCATGGACGAGCATCTGTGTACGGTTACCCTAGGTGATCGGTACGTAGCATTTGAGGTCCGTGTCCTGCGGGGGCGGGGAGAGTGGAAAGGGATCGGGCCCGGGCCGCTTGCACCGGCACCAGGGCCCGGTCTGGGCTCCAGCCTCCGTGAAGCCAACCGCCCGTGACGTGATCACTCGGCGCCCCACCTCACCCCCGAGAAGCAGCAGTGCCAGCCCAGCCCGACGTGGGGGCCGGCGGTGGGGAGACCCTTTGAGGGGGAGCCAGGCCTCGTGGGCTTTTTGCCTCCTGTGCTCTGAGTGGAGCCCGTGATAGCCGTTCCTCCCGTCCTCTCCTGATCGCTCTTGGGCCCGGCTCTCTCCGCCGTGGCCCTCCACCAAGCCAGGAAGGACTCGGGGACGTGCCCTTGCGGGATGATGAAGAGGGGGCGCCCGCTGGGCGGCGTGGAGGTTTGGCACGGGGCAGCCCTCTGTGGGGCTCCTTGCACTCCCCAAGTCTGCCTCTTGACAAACCAAGGAACTTGACAGTGTGGGGCCTTCCAGGAGGTGTACGTCCCCTTCTTCCGTGTGGGACATGTCGCCTGAGTGGGTGCGTGACCGGCAGCCGGAGGTGTTTTCTTTCTGTCTCTGTTTCTCCCTTCTCCTTCCTGTCTTCTGTTGAAACAGCCTTGCCGGGAGGAGGACGCCTCCTACCCTGGCTCAGAGTGATTGAAGGCTTCTCCAGGCGGGCTGGTGAGCGTGTGGCGCCGTGGTTTAGCGAGGGGTCGGCGGCGCGGCTGACGTTCCGTGGTTAGCGAAGGGCGGAGGCAGGGTTCGAGCAGCAAGGGCAGCGTGGCATTTCTGGGGTGACACTGCCTTCCAGAGGACCCTGTTTGGCCATCCCAAGAGCCCTTCACGGTAATATCTGGGCGTCGAGTCAAGTCCTCCGGCGTGGGGCGTGGGTCCCGGAAGACGTGCACTCAGCACGGCGGGGCTCTTGTGGCTTTTCTTTCCTCGACGCACCTCAGTACCGCGGCTTGAAAGAATTGCCAAGGCCCGGAGGCGCAGCAGATTCGGAGTTAGAGAAAGAGAGGAAGGCGTGCTGAGACAAAAGCCAGGGAAAAGGAGAGAAGATGCGATCCCGTCCCGTCCCGTCCCGTCCCGTCCCTCCGGTTCTTTTCAGCACGGAGGACGCGTGGTGCTTCCCGAGGCGGCGGCGGACCAGAGCTCTCTTCTCTTTCCAAGACCTCGTGTCCGCGGAGCACTTGGCATCCAGAGTGTGTTCCTTGAGCCAACATGGGTGGGGCCGGTGGCGGCAGTGCCCCCAGTGGCCCACCCCGCCCTCCACCCAAGTCAGTGCGACCAGGCAGGCGCTGAGAGGATGCTTAAGGGCAGGAACCGGTGTCTAAACCACATTCGCCAGTGCACCGCAAAGAAACTAAAGAGGAGTCCGCGGTGGCTCCCAGTCGCTCCGAGGTGTAAAGCACAGCGAGTTGGCGGGAGCCTACACCCACCCACACACCCACCCCGGGGGTGTCTTCCCATCCCTGGCCTTCCCCTGGGCGGTGTCAGGAGACTGACCCGCTCTGGCGTCTCTGGGGCAGCGCCCGGCGGCCCTCCCGACGGACCCGTGCGTGCCACCGTCCACGCCTGAACACCAAACCCCACTGCCACCCTCCCGCCCCTGGGCCGCCGCGGGAGAAGAGCCAGGTCCTCGGGGGAAGTCCATCGTCTTGGCATAGGAGGCCGAGCTCGTCCCGCACCGCGTCTGTGCCTGTGGGCTGCCGGCCCTTTGCTTCGGGCTGCTTGCCCCTCGGTGACTGGTGAGAAGGTGCCTCGCCGGGCACCGGCCAGCCGTGACTGGATCTCTGTGCTCACACTCAGAGTGTTTCCCGAGGCGTTAGGCAAATGTGGGCTGCTAAAGACACAGCTGCCGGTCCAACGGCTGGGTGCCTGGATGGGGAGTCCTAACGGCAGGCTAAGAGGACCCCACAGAGACGAGGCCCCGCAGGATGCAGGGCCAGAGTTTGAGGCGCGCCCCTCTGAAGTGGCCGGGTTGATGAGCCATCCTGCCTTTGGCAGGTTGGGCAGAGGTTGGCATTTCGTTTTTCCCTCGGCAAAGGGCAGAGGGAGAGGGCCTGGGGGAGGGGAAGGGGCAGGGCAGGTTGGCATTCGTGGTGCAGTAGTGCCATCAAGAGGAACGGGTCCGCCGATCCCGCGAACCCTGTACCCGTCCCTTCCTGGGGAGGAGTGACGAAGGATCGAAGTCGGGAACACTGGACAGTGGCCCCGGGAAGTCAAGGGCTCCGCCTGGGAAGGGGCGGGAAGCGTGGCCCAAGGCCCGGCGGTGCCGTGGACGCTCCAGAGACGGGCAGTGGCACAAGGCGCACAGCCTGGCCGCCTGGCGTGTGGGGCTACAGGAAGTGGAGTCTCGGTGGACCCTGGTGGCCGCCACGTCTGAGCGGGACTAGAGGAAGCTGCTCCGAAGGAGGCCGGGCCGCGGTTCTGCGGGCATTTGGCCGCGTGTCCCTTCCCCTCGGCGCCAGAGGAGGGTCGGCCTAGGCGGGCCCAGGGCCCCGGAAGCCGCTCTGGGCCGCGGTGCGGCCCAGCCAGAGACCACCGCGGGCAACGGGAGTTCCGCCGCCCTTGGCGGCAGCGGCCGAGGCGGGCCCACCGACCTTCTTCTGTCCAGCTCAGAGACGACACGTGGAGCCTGGCTACCCAGTGCCGAGGGCGCCCGAGGCCCAGCGAGAGCTGGCAGTCCGAGTCCAGAAGGGGACGGCGCTCGCGGGACGCAGGAGCCGCCGCAGGAGGAGGCCTTCACCTGAGCCGAAGAGTCCAGTCAGTCGGTGGCTGCGCTGCCGTCTCGCGCGGTCTCCGGGATGGTGGCCCAGGCCTGACCTGGCCTGTCCCGAGGGCTCCCGGACGGGGCTCCCGGAGAGGAGAGGGCAGGACACGAGAGGAGAGGAGAGGAGCTGAGCAGAGCCCCGCCGAGTGGACCCCCGGGCCGTGCATTTGCAGCAGGCTTCAGCTTTCTCCCCACGAGGCCCTGAGCCTCAGTTCAGCGATGAGAAGGAAAGGCCCCGGCTTGCATTCCGGCCTGGCCCTCCGGGTCTCGGCCCTGTGCTTGCACCTGCAGCCCAGCCAGGGAATCAAGGGGAAGGGGTCTGAAGAAGCTGCCTGAAGCTCACCTCTGATGGACTGAGAGGAACGCCTCCCCCCCCCCCGTTGACCACCCTCTCCCCCATGACCACCACTCGTCCAGCTTGTCTGCCAAGGCCGGGAACGAGGTGCATACTCCTGGGCACGCGGCGGTGCCTTCGAGTCCCCGGCTGACCCGATAGGCCGCTTCTGGAGCAAGCTGTGCGGTGGCCCGTTCCTGCCCTTTTGCCCAGCTCTTATCTGCCGGGGCGGGGGTGCGTGGTGGGCTGGTGTGTGTGGGGGGGTCCGGTCCCGGGGCGGGGTGCGGTGTGGGGGAGGGCTTCCGACTGGGAGCAAGTCTCCAGGCTGGACCCCTCCCTCCCTCCACACGTACCCCTCCTGGAAGGGCGCTGAAACCCTCCCCGCGCCCCTCTCCTTTCGCGCCTGTGAGTCGCCCGACACGTTGTCAGGCCATCTTACGTGGGCAGAGCCTTTCCCTGGGGCCGGGTCCTGAGGTAGCTAGGCGCTCTGACTGGTGGCCCGCCGCAGGTGCCCTCAGCGTGCCCCTCTGGCCGGGGCCAACGGCGGCACCTGCAGAACGTGGAGCCGCTTGTGAAAACTCCCAGGAGTCTTCCCCAAACGAGAGGACCCCCGGGTCGTCCACGGGGAGGGAGGCCGAGGAATAGGGCGTCCCCCGGCCGCAGAGTTCCTGTTCCCGAGGTGAGCTCGGGTGCGGAAAACGGACCTGGATCCCCTCGCTGCGGACGGTGCCGTCCCTCTCTGCGTACCGATCGATCGTGGCCCACTTGGCGTCCCATCGCCAGTGGGTCCTGGGTACCCTGTGTCCTGCGGCACAGGAAGGGCCTCACGGGATGCGGCGGGGCCTGGGATCGGGACTCTCTATGGCGGGAGCAAGAAGTAAAGAAACCGAAACCCAGATCCAACTGTGAGAGGGTGGAACGTGCACAGCGCCCCTGCATTGCTCTTCCTCGTCTGCGCCTGGGAGCAAGCACTAACGAGGACACGTTCTCCGGGCTGTCTGCAGGGTGCTGCCCCCGACAGGGGACCGGGCGGCCACCTCCTCCCCTTTCCCCGTGGTCCACGGTGGCTGGGCCCGGGGCCTCCGCCGGGGCACCGGCAGCGGGTCCTGGGTCCCCGGTGGCCCTGAGACCCCAGGGACCCCACGGACCCCACTGGCCGGCCTCGCTCCTGCAGGGAGGGCCAGGATCCAGGGGCCAGATGCCCTGGGGTGGGAGCTTCAGCTCCCTGTTCCTGAACATGGCGGCTGCCGAGGCCACGGCCCCGAGGGTGGGGAGCGCGGCGGGCCTGGCAGCCAGGGGCTCCTCGGTGGGCGAGCCCGGCCCCGAACCCCCACCGCGTGTGGCTTCCACACCTACCGCGGAGGCGTGCCGGGCGGCCAGGTTCGGCCCGGGAATCCTCCCAGTGCTCCGAAGCCAGCCCTCCTCCCCGTCACGGGCCTTCCCCACGGTATGCACAGGCAGGGGCTGGAGGCCGTGCTGAAAAAGCTTCCGCTTGATGGCACTGTTGCTCCAGAAATGCCCAGCGCCTTCGCGAGCGTGGCCTCTCCCTCCGCCCTTTGCGGATCAAAAAAGGCCCAGGGAAAAAGGCCCAGGGAGGCCCAAGAGCCACCCAAGCCTTCCGAGTGGGCTGGGACCTACTGGGGGGTTGGGGGAGGCGGTGTCTCTTCCTTTTGGGGCTTCTCCTTGGCAGTAGGAGCGCACAGGTAAAGACCTCCCAAGGAATCCGTGCCTCGGTGGGTCCATCTCCACACCCCTCTGGGAGGGGTCTGGAGTCCACGTTGCCTGGCCCACAGGTCCTGGCGACCGGGACCCTGTCATGTCTGCACACCTGGGGACGGGCATCCACCTGGGTCGTGTCGGGCAGAACCCTGGCTCTCTCAGGACATTGATTCAGAGCCAGAGGTGGCACAGGGACCTGGGTTCCTCGTCTTCCTGCGGGGTTGCCTCTCTGCTGTTCTCATCCCGCTACGTGAACTGGCTTAAGGGCTCAGGAGCAGGCCCGAGAGGGTCTAGGCCACTGTGGCAGCGGGAGGCACTGACGGGGACCCAAGGGAGCTGGGGCACATTGCCCCTGCTCACCTCCAGGGGCGTCAGGCGGTCACTCTGCCACGGAGTGCCCGGGGTCGGGGGTGCAGGGAGGTGGTTTGGAGTTGCTGGGACAGGTGTACATCCCAGCGGCTCCCCTCCATCCGCACAGACAGATGACCCTGGGGAGGGCCATCAGTTCAGTAGACCCTTCTGGGGAGCTCTCCATGGGAGTGTGTCTGTACTCTCGCCTCAAACCCCCCGGACTCGTTCGTCGGTTCATTCACTCGTTCCCTGCTCCACTCGTTCATTCGTAAGCACGCAGGTACACGAACGTGTGCGTGGGCGCGCGTGCGTATCACGTGTGCGTCGTGCGTAAGCTCGTGTACGTGCGCCTACAGAGCGTGTACAAAAGGTCCCTTCTCTTGTACCTTCTCCCTGTAACCGCCTCGGGGGTGCCGCTGTGGATAGAACTTTCTCCCGGTCAAAGCCAAAGCCCTCGCCGTTGCTCGATGGCCGCTCCCAAGTTGTCCCCGTCTGCGGAGGGAAGCACGCGTCATTTCTGCGTGCGTATGTGTGCTCCCGGGGTTGAATGCAGGTGGGGGCAACGGGCCGCAGAGGGCTGTGTGCATGTCGCCTGCTCCCCGGCCCCAGCAGGCTCACGTAGCGATAGGTAGTCTTCTGCCTTTTCGGCTGCTCTCACGGCGCTATAGGCGTGCCGTGGCGTCGGCGCGTCTGTGCGGAGTCGACGTCGTGTCCTGCTAGGTCCCCTCCGTTTCTTTTCGGACAGCTGCCCGGGGTAGGGTGCCCTTGTCTGTGCCCGGAGGCAGGAGCGTAGGGTGTCTCACGTGCCCCTCCTCTTTGGACGCTAGGCTTCCGCCTTGTTCCTTCCTCTCCTCTTCTGTCTCCCACGGAAGTGGCTCTGAGGCGCGGGCCACTGAGTCTGTCGTTACCAGGGTGTGGGTGAGCGTGACCAGGGTACGTTCTCCGGCGTCGGCGTCCACCCAGAGGAGAGGAGCAGGGTAGATCTCATGTGGGCCACGTCCCAGAGCACGTGCCCTTATGCCTGGAAAGTACGTGCGGTGGACCTTTGTGCGGCCAGAGGGGAGACGAGTGGGTGCCCCTTTACCCACGCGTCCTAGGAACTGCTGGGAAGTTGTGGAGGACGCGCGCGGGCTTGCCAAGATACCTCGGGGTGTCCCGCCGTAGTCCCACGGGTGCAGAGCCGAGGAGACAAGCTCCGCGCCTGTCAACACCAGGGTGTGATGGCTGTGCTTCCCGCCGGAAGGAGATTTAGGGGGATGACGGGATCAAGGTTTTCACTGGACGCGCTTCTTTGTGTACAAACCGTTTCTGTCTAACGACCCCCCTGCCCCGGCTGGCATCCGTGCCATTTCCGAAGGACGCGTGGAGTTGATTCTTCACGCTTGCGCCTCGTTCGGAAGTTTTTGGTTGGCCCGGGGGTGCCGGTACACTCGAGTAGGAACCGGAGGCACTCTCTCTCGAGGTTGCGCGGGCGGGGGTGTACGCGGACCCCCCCCCAGCCCCCCGTTCACCGGCACCGTGGTGGTCCCACACTGAGTGATGGGCGTTCGGTTCTCTCTCGTTGCAGAGGAGGCAGAGCGGAAGGAAAGGAGGAAGAGGGAAACCGGGGACGTCGGTCATCTCCAGGCGCTGGTGTTCTGGGTGAGTGCGTGCTCTTTTGTTCTCTCCCCGTCCCCCCGTCCGAAATAGTCTGTTTCATCAGAGGAAAAGGTCAGTGATTCTGCTAGTTCAGCAAGGCTCAAGAAGGAGGGACTCCCAGGTGGGATCGTGGCACGGGGACACTGGTGTACTGTGCCGGAGTTCTTGGCCACGGTAGGAAAGGCTCTCGAGTCAGATCCTGACTGGGGGGCCGGAAGAAAGAGGTGCATGGACGAGCATCTGTGTACGGTTACCCTAGGTGATCGGTACGTAGCATTTGAGGTCCGTGTCCTGCGGGGGCGGGGAGAGTGGAAAGGGATCGGGCCCGGGCCGCTTGCACCGGCACCAGGGCCCGGTCTGGGCTCCAGCCTCCGTGAAGCCAACCGCCCGTGACGTGATCACTCGGCGCCCCACCTCACCCCCGAGAAGCAGCAGTGCCAGCCCAGCCCGACGTGGGGGCCGGCGGTGGGGAGACCCTTTGAGGGGGAGCCAGGCCTCGTGGGCTTTTTGCCTCCTGTGCTCTGAGTGGAGCCCGTGATAGCCGTTCCTCCCGTCCTCTCCTGATCGCTCTTGGGCCCGGCTCTCTCCGCCGTGGCCCTCCACCAAGCCAGGAAGGACTCGGGGACGTGCCCTTGCGGGATGATGAAGAGGGGGCGCCCGCTGGGCGGCGTGGAGGTTTGGCACGGGGCAGCCCTCTGTGGGGCTCCTTGCACTCCCCAAGTCTGCCTCTTGACAAACCAAGGAACTTGACAGTGTGGGGCCTTCCAGGAGGTGTACGTCCCCTTCTTCCGTGTGGGACATGTCGCCTGAGTGGGTGCGTGACCGGCAGCCGGAGGTGTTTTCTTTCTGTCTCTGTTTCTCCCTTCTCCTTCCTGTCTTCTGTTGAAACAGTCTTGCCGGGAGGAGGACGCCTCCTACCCTGGCTCAGAGTGATTGAAGGCTTCTCCAGGCGGGCTGGTGAGCGTGTGGCGCCGTGGTTTAGCGAGGGGTCGGCGGCGCGGCTGACGTTCCGTGGTTAGCGAAGGGCGGAGGCAGGGTTCGAGCAGCAAGGGCAGCGTGGCATTTCTGGGGTGACACTGCCTTCCAGAGGACCCTGTTTGGCCATCCCAAGAGCCCTTCACGGTAATATCTGGGCGTCGAGTCAAGTCCTCCGGCGTGGGGCGTGGGTCCCGGAAGACGTGCACTCAGCACGGCAGGGCTCTTGTGGCTTTTCTTTCCTCGACGCACCTCAGTACCGCGGCTTGAAAGAATTGCCAAGGCCCGGAGGCGCAGCAGATTCGGAGTTAGAGAAAGAGAGGAAGGCGTGCTGAGACAAAAGCCAGGGAAAAGGAGAGAAGATGCGATCCCGTCCCGTCCCGTCCCGTCCCGTCCCTCCGGTTCTTTTCAGCACGGAGGACGCGTGGTGCTTCCCGAGGCGGCGGCGGACCAGAGCTCTCTTCTCTTTCCAAGGCCTCGTGTCCGCGGAGCACTTGGCATCCAGAGTGTGTTCCTTGAGCCAACATGGGTGGGGCCGGTGGCGGCAGTGCCCCCAGTGGCCCACCCCGCCCTCCACCCAAGTCAGTGCGACCAGGCAGGCGCTGAGAGGATGCTTAAGGGCAGGAACCGGTGTCTAAACCACATTCGCCAGTGCACCGCAAAGAAACTAAAGAGGAGTCCGCGGTGGCTCCCAGTCGCTCCGAGGTGTAAAGCACAGCGAGTTGGCGGGAGCCTACACCCACCCACACACCCACCCCGGGGGTGTCTTCCCATCCCTGGCCTTCCCCTGGGCGGTGTCAGGAGACTGACCCGCTCCGGCGTCTCTGGGGCAGCGCCCGGCGGCCCTCCCGACGGACCCGTGCGTGCCACCGTCCACGCCTGAACACCAAACCCCACTGCCACCCTCCCGCCCCCGGGCCGCCGCGGGAGAAGAGCCAGGTCCTCGGGGGAAGTCCATCGTCTTGGCATAGGAGGCCGAGCTCGTCCCGCACCGCGTCTGTGCCTGTGGGCTGCCGGCCCTTTGCTTCGGGCTGCTTGCCCCTCGGTGACTGGTGAGAAGGTGCCTCGCCGGGCACCGGCCAGCCGTGACTGGATCTCTGTGCTCACACTCAGAGTGTTTCCCGAGGCGTTAGGCAAATGTGGGCTGCTAAAGACACAGCTGCCGGTCCAACGGCTGGGTGCCTGGATGGGGAGTCCTAACGGCAGGCTAAGAGGACCCCACAGAGACGAGGCCCCGCAGGATGCAGGGCCAGAGTTTGAGGCGCGCCCCTCTGAAGTGGCCGGGTTGATGAGCCATCCTGCCTTTGGCAGGTTGGGCAGAGGTTGGCATTTCGTTTTTCCCTCGGCAAAGGGCAGAGGGAGAGGGCCTGGGGGAGGGGAAGGGGCAGGGCAGGTTGGCATTCGTGGTGCAGTAGTGCCATCAAGAGGAACGGGTCCGCCGATCCCGCGAACCCTGTACCCGTCCCTTCCTGGGGAGGAGTGACGAAGGATCGAAGTCGGGAACACTGGACAGTGGCCCCGGGAAGTCAAGGGCTCCGCCTGGGAAGGGGCGGGAAGCGTGGCCCAAGGCCCGGCGGTGCCGTGGACGCTCCAGAGACGGGCAGTGGCACAAGGCGCACAGCCCGGCCGCCTGGCGTGTGGGGCTACAGGAAGTGGAGTCTCGGTGGACCCTGGTGGCCGCCACGTCTGGGCGGGACTAGAGGAAGCTGCTCCGAAGGAGGCCGGGCCGCGGTTCTGCGGGCATTTGGCCGCGTGTCCCTTCCCCTCGGCGCCAGAGGAGGGTCGGCCTAGGCGGGCCCAGGGCCCCGGAAGCCGCTCTGGGCCGCGGTGCGGCCCAGCCAGAGACCACCGCGGGCAACGGGAGTTCCGCCGCCCTTGGCGGCAGCGGCCGAGGCGGGCCCACCGACCTTCTTCTGTCCAGCTCAGAGACGACACGTGGAGCCTGGCTACCCAGTGCCGAGGGCGCCCGAGGCCCAGCGAGAGCTGGCAGTCCGAGTCCAGAAGGGGACGGCGCTCGCGGGACGCAGGAGCCGCCGCAGGAGGAGGCCTTCACCTGAGCCGAAGAGTCCAGTCAGTCGGTGGCTGCGCTGCCGTCTCGCGCGGTCTCCGGGATGGTGGCCCAGGCCTGACCTGGCCTGTCCCGAGGGCTCCCGGACGGGGCTCCCGGAGAGGAGAGGGCAGGACACGAGAGGAGAGGAGAGGAGCTGAGCAGAGCCCCGCCGAGTGGACCCCCGGGCCGTGCATTTGCAGCAGGCTTCAGCTTTCTCCCCACGAGGCCCTGAGCCTCAGTTCAGCGATGAGAAGGAAAGGCCCCGGCTTGCATTCCGGCCTGGCCCTCCGGGTCTCGGCCCTGTGCTTGCACCTGCAGCCCAGCCAGGGAATCAAGGGGAAGGGGTCTGAAGAAGCTGCCTGAAGCTCACCTCTGATGGACTGAGAGGAACGCCTCCCCCCCGCCGTTGACCACCCTCTCCCCCATGACCACCACTCGTCCAGCTTGTCTGCCAAGGCCGGGAACGAGGTGCATACTCCTGGGCACGCGGCGGTGCCTTCGAGTCCCCGGCTGACCCGATAGGCCGCTTCTGGAGCAAGCTGTGCGGTGGCCCGTTCCTGCCCTTTTGCCCAGCTCTTATCTGCCGGGGCGGGGGTGCGTGGTGGGCTGGTGTGTGTGGGGGGGTCCGGTCCCGGGGCGGGGTGCGGTGTGGGGGAGGGCTTCCGACTGGGAGCAAGTCTCCAGGCTGGACCCCTCCCTCCCTCCACACGTACCCCTCCTGGAAGGGCGCTGAAACCCTCCCCGCGCCCCTCTCCTTTCGCGCCTGTGAGTCGCCCGACACGTTGTCAGGCCATCTTACGTGGGCAGAGCCTTTCCCTGGGGCCGGGTCCTGAGGTAGCTAGGCGCTCTGACTGGTGGCCCGCCGCAGGTGCCCTCAGCGTGCCCCTCTGGCCGGGGCCAACGGCGGCACCTGCAGAACGTGGAGCCGCTTGTGAAAACTCCCAGGAGTCTTCCCCAAACGAGAGGACCCCCGGGTCGTCCACGGGGAGGGAGGCCGAGGAATAGGGCGTCCCCCGGCCGCAGAGTTCCTGTTCCCGAGGTGAGCTCGGGTGCGGAAAACGGACCTGGATCCCCTCGCTGCGGACGGTGCCGTCCCTCTCTGCGTACCGATCGATCGTGGCCCACTTGGCGTCCCATCGCCAGTGGGTCCTGGGTACCCTGTGTCCTGCGGCACAGGAAGGGCCTCACGGGATGCGGCGGGGCCTGGGATCGGGACTCTCTATGGCGGGAGCAAGAAGTAAAGAAACCGAAACCCAGATCCAACTGTGAGAGGGTGGAACGTGCACAGCGCCCCTGCATTGCTCTTCCTCGTCTGCGCCTGGGAGCAAGCACTAACGAGGACACGTTCTCCGGGCTGTCTGCAGGGTGCTGCCCCCGACAGGGGACCGGGCGGCCACCTCCTCCCCTTTCCCCGTGGTCCACGGTGGCTGGGCCCGGGGCCTCCGCCGGGGCACCGGCAGCGGGTCCTGGGTCCCCGGTGGCCCTGAGACCCCAGGGACCCCACGGACCCCACTGGCCGGCCTCGCTCCTGCAGGGAGGGCCAGGATCCAGGGGCCAGATGCCCTGGGGTGGGAGCTTCAGCTCCCTGTTCCTGAACATGGCGGCTGCCGAGGCCACGGCCCCGAGGGTGGGGAGCGCGGCGGGCCTGGCAGCCAGGGGCTCCTCGGTGGGCGAGCCCGGCCCCGAACCCCCACCGCGTGTGGCTTCCACACCTACCGCGGAGGCGTGCCGGGCGGCCAGGTTCGGCCCGGGAATCCTCCCAGTGCTCCGAAGCCAGCCCTCCTCCCCGTCACGGGCCTTCCCCACGGTATGCACAGGCAGGGGCTGGAGGCCGTGCTGAAAAAGCTTCCGCTTGATGGCACTGTTGCTCCAGAAATGCCCAGCGCCTTCGCGAGCGTGGCCTCTCCCTCCGCCCTTTGCGGATCAAAAAAGGCCCAGGGAAAAAGGCCCAGGGAGGCCCAAGAGCCACCCAAGCCTTCCGAGTGGGCTGGGACCTACTGGGGGGTTGGGGGAGGCGGTGTCTCTTCCTTTTGGGGCTTCTCCTTGGCAGTAGGAGCGCACAGGTAAAGACCTCCCAAGGAATCCGTGCCTCGGTGGGTCCATCTCCACACCCCTCTGGGAGGGGTCTGGAGTCCACGTTGCCTGGCCCACAGGTCCTGGCGACCGGGACCCTGTCATGTCTGCACACCTGGGGACGGGCATCCACCTGGGTCGTGTCGGGCAGAACCCTGGCTCTCTCAGGACATTGATTCAGAGCCAGAGGTGGCACAGGGACCTGGGTTCCTCGTCTTCCTGCGGGGTTGCCTCTCTGCTGTTCTCATCCCGCTACGTGAACTGGCTTAAGGGCTCAGGAGCAGGCCCGAGAGGGTCTAGGCCACTGTGGCAGCGGGAGGCACTGACGGGGACCCAAGGGAGCTGGGGCACATTGCCCCTGCTCACCTCCAGGGGCGTCAGGCGGTCACTCTGCCACGGAGTGCCCGGGGTCGGGGGTGCAGGGAGGTGGTTTGGAGTTGCTGGGACAGGTGTACATCCCAGCGGCTCCCCTCCATCCGCACAGACAGATGACCCTGGGGAGGGCCATCAGTTCAGTAGACCCTTCTGGGGAGCTCTCCATGGGAGTGTGTCTGTACTCTCGCCTCAAACCCCCCGGACTCGTTCGTCGGTTCATTCACTCGTTCCCTGCTCCACTCGTTCATTCGTAAGCACGCAGGTACACGAACGTGTGCGTGGGCGCGCGTGCGTATCACGTGTGCGTCGTGCGTAAGCTCGTGTACGTGCGCCTACAGAGCGTGTACAAAAGGTCCCTTCTCTTGTACCTTCTCCCTGTAACCGCCTCGGGGGTGCCGCTGTGGATAGAACTTTCTCCCGGTCAAAGCCAAAGCCCTCGCCGTTGCTCGATGGCCGCTCCCAAGTTGTCCCCGTCTGCGGAGGGAAGCACGCGTCATTTCTGCGTGCGTATGTGTGCTCCCGGGGTTGAATGCAGGTGGGGGCAACGGGCCGCAGAGGGCTGTGTGCATGTCGCCTGCTCCCCGGCCCCAGCAGGCTCACGTAGCGATAGGTAGTCTTCTGCCTTTTCGGCTGCTCTCACGGCGCTATAGGCGTGCCGTGGCGTCGGCGCGTCTGTGCGGAGTCGACGTCGTGTCCTGCTAGGTCCCCTCCGTTTCTTTTCGGACAGCTGCCCGGGGTAGGGTGCCCTTGTCTGTGCCCGGGGTAGGGTGCCCTTGTCTGTGCCCGGAGGCAGGAGCGTAGGGTGTCTCACGTGCCCCTCCTCTTTGGACGCTAGGCTTCCGCCTTGTTCCTTCCTCTCCTCTTCTGTCTCCCACGGAAGTGGCTCTGAGGCGCGGGCCACTGAGTCTGTCGTTACCAGGGTGTGGGTGAGCGTGACCAGGGTACGTTCTCCGGCGTCGGCGTCCACCCAGAGGAGAGGAGCAGGGTAGATCTCATGTGGGCCACGTCCCAGAGCACGTGCCCTTATGCCCGGAAAGTACGTGCGGTGGACCTTTGTGCGGCCAGAGGGGAGACGAGTGGGTGCCCCTTTACCCACGCGTCCTAGGAACTGCTGGGAAGTTGTGGAGGACGCGCGCGGGCTTGCCAAGATACCTCGGGGTGTCCCGCCGTAGTCCCACGGGTGCAGAGCCGAGGAGACAAGCTCCGCGCCTGTCAACACCAGGGTGTGATGGCTGTGCTTCCCGCCGGAAGGAGATTTAGGGGGATGACGGGATCAAGGTTTTCACTGGACGCGCTCCTTTGTGTACAAACCGTTTCTGTCTAACGACCCCCCTGCCCCGGCTGGCATCCGTGCCATTTCCGAAGGACGCGTGGAGTTGATTCTTCACGCTTGCGCCTCGTTCGGAAGTTTTTGGTTGGCCCGGGGGTGCCGGTACACTCGAGTAGGAACCGGAGGCACTCTCTCTCGAGGTTGCGCGGGCGGGGGTGTACGCGGACCCCCCCCCCAGCCCCCCGTTCACCGGCACCGTGGTGGTCCCACACTGAGTGATGGGCGTTCGGTTCTTTCTCGTTGCAGAGGAGGCAGAGCGGAAGGAAAGGAGGAAGAGGGAAACCGGGGACGTCGGTCATCTCCAGGCGCTGGTGTTCTGGGTGAGTGCGTGCTCTTTTGTTCTCTCCCCGTCCCCCCGTCCGAAATAGTCTGTTTCATCAGAGGAAAAGGTCAGTGATTCTGCTAGTTCAGCAAGGCTCAAGAAGGAGGGACTCCCAGGTGGGATCGTGGCACGGGGACACTGGTGTACTGTGCCGGAGTTCTTGGCCACGGTAGGAAAGGCTCTCGAGTCAGATCCTGACTGGGGGGCCGGAAGAAAGAGGTGCATGGACGAGCATCTGTGTACGGTTACCCTAGGTGATCGGTACGTAGCATTTGAGGTCCGTGTCCTGCGGGGGCGGGGAGAGTGGAAAGGGATCGGGCCCGGGCCGCTTGCACCGGCACCAGGGCCCGGTCTGGGCTCCAGCCTCCGTGAAGCCAACCGCCCGTGACGTGATCACTCGGCGCCCCACCTCACCCCCGAGAAGCAGCAGTGCCAGCCCAGCCCGACGTGGGGGCCGGCGGTGGGGAGACCCTTTGAGGGGGAGCCAGGCCTCGTGGGCTTTTTGCCTCCTGTGCTCTGAGTGGAGCCCGTGATAGCCGTTCCTCCCGTCCTCTCCTGATCGCTCTTGGGCCCGGCTCTCTCCGCCGTGGCCCTCCACCAAGCCAGGAAGGACTCGGGGACGTGCCCTTGCGGGATGATGAAGAGGGGGCGCCCGCTGGGCGGCGTGGAGGTTTGGCACGGGGCAGCCCTCTGTGGGGCTCCTTGCACTCCCCAAGTCTGCCTCTTGACAAACCAAGGAACTTGACAGTGTGGGGCCTTCCAGGAGGTGTACGTCCCCTTCTTCCGTGTGGGACATGTCGCCTGAGTGGGTGCGTGACCGGCAGCCGGAGGTGTTTTCTTTCTGTCTCTGTTTCTCCCTTCTCCTTCCTGTCTTCTGTTGAAACAGCCTTGCCGGGAGGAGGACGCCTCCTACCCTGGCTCAGAGTGATTGAAGGCTTCTCCAGGCGGGCTGGTGAGCGTGTGGCGCCGTGGTTTAGCGAGGGGTCGGCGGCGCGGCTGACGTTCCGTGGTTAGCGAAGGGCGGAGGCAGGGTTCGAGCAGCAAGGGCAGCGTGGCATTTCTGGGGTGACACTGCCTTCCAGAGGACCCTGTTTGGCCATCCCAAGAGCCCTTCACGGTAATATCTGGGCGTCGAGTCAAGTCCTCCGGCGTGGGGCGTGGGTCCCGGAAGACGTGCACTCAGCACGGCGGGGCTCTTGTGGCTTTTCTTTCCTCGACGCACCTCAGTACCGCGGCTTGAAAGAATTGCCAAGGCCCGGAGGCGCAGCAGATTCGGAGTTAGAGAAAGAGAGGAAGGCGTGCTGAGACAAAAGCCAGGGAAAAGGAGAGAAGATGCGATCCCGTCCCGTCCCGTCCCGTCCCGTCCCTCCGGTTCTTTTCAGCACGGAGGACGCGTGGTGCTTCCCGAGGCGGCGGCGGACCAGAGCTCTCTTCTCTTTCCAAGACCTCGTGTCCGCGGAGCACTTGGCATCCAGAGTGTGTTCCTTGAGCCAACATGGGTGGGGCCGGTGGCGGCAGTGCCCCCAGTGGCCCACCCCGCCCTCCACCCAAGTCAGTGCGACCAGGCAGGCGCTGAGAGGATGCTTAAGGGCAGGAACCGGTGTCTAAACCACATTCGCCAGTGCACCGCAAAGAAACTAAAGAGGAGTCCGCGGTGGCTCCCAGTCGCTCCGAGGTGTAAAGCACAGCGAGTTGGCGGGAGCCTACACCCACCCACACACCCACCCCGGGGGTGTCTTCCCATCCCTGGCCTTCCCCTGGGCGGTGTCAGGAGACTGACCCGCTCCGGCGTCTCTGGGGCAGCGCCCGGCGGCCCTCCCGACGGACCCGTGCGTGCCACCGTCCACGCCTGAACACCAAACCCCACTGCCACCCTCCCGCCCCCGGGCCGCCGCGGGAGAAGAGCCAGGTCCTCGGGGGAAGTCCATCGTCTTGGCATAGGAGGCCGAGCTCGTCCCGCACCGCGTCTGTGCCTGTGGGCTGCCGGCCCTTTGCTTCGGGCTGCTTGCCCCTCGGTGACTGGTGAGAAGGTGCCTCGCCGGGCACCGGCCAGCCGTGACTGGATCTCTGTGCTCACACTCAGAGTGTTTCCCGAGGCGTTAGGCAAATGTGGGCTGCTAAAGACACAGCTGCCGGTCCAACGGCTGGGTGCCTGGATGGGGAGTCCTAACGGCAGGCTAAGAGGACCCCACAGAGACGAGGCCCCGCAGGATGCAGGGCCAGAGTTTGAGGCGCGCCCCTCTGAAGTGGCCGGGTTGATGAGCCATCCTGCCTTTGGCAGGTTGGGCAGAGGTTGGCATTTCGTTTTTCCCTCGGCAAAGGGCAGAGGGAGAGGGCCTGGGGGAGGGGAAGGGGCAGGGCAGGTTGGCATTCGTGGTGCAGTAGTGCCATCAAGAGGAACGGGTCCGCCGATCCCGCGAACCCTGTACCCGTCCCTTCCTGGGGAGGAGTGACGAAGGATCGAAGTCGGGAACACTGGACAGTGGCCCCGGGAAGTCAAGGGCTCCGCCTGGGAAGGGGCGGGAAGCGTGGCCCAAGGCCCGGCGGTGCCGTGGACGCTCCAGAGACGGGCAGTGGCACAAGGCGCACAGCCCGGCCGCCTGGCGTGTGGGGCTACAGGAAGTGGAGTCTCGGTGGACCCTGGTGGCCGCCACGTCTGGGCGGGACTAGAGGAAGCTGCTCCGAAGGAGGCCGGGCCGCGGTTCTGCGGGCATTTGGCCGCGTGTCCCTTCCCCTCGGCGCCAGAGGAGGGTCGGCCTAGGCGGGCCCAGGGCCCCGGAAGCCGCTCTGGGCCGCGGTGCGGCCCAGCCAGAGACCACCGCGGGCAACGGGAGTTCCGCCGCCCTTGGCGGCAGCGGCCGAGGCGGGCCCACCGACCTTCTTCTGTCCAGCTCAGAGACGACACGTGGAGCCTGGCTACCCAGTGCCGAGGGCGCCCGAGGCCCAGCGAGAGCTGGCAGTCCGAGTCCAGAAGGGGACGGCGCTCGCGGGACGCAGGAGCCGCCGCAGGAGGAGGCCTTCACCTGAGCCGAAGAGTCCAGTCAGTCGGTGGCTGCGCTGCCGTCTCGCGCGGTCTCCGGGATGGTGGCCCAGGCCTGACCTGGCCTGTCCCGAGGGCTCCCGGACGGGGCTCCCGGAGAGGAGAGGGCAGGACACGAGAGGAGAGGAGAGGAGCTGAGCAGAGCCCCGCCGAGTGGACCCCCGGGCCGTGCATTTGCAGCAGGCTTCAGCTTTCTCCCCACGAGGCCCTGAGCCTCAGTTCAGCGATGAGAAGGAAAGGCCCCGGCTTGCATTCCGGCCTGGCCCTCCGGGTCTCGGCCCTGTGCTTGCACCTGCAGCCCAGCCAGGGAATCAAGGGGAAGGGGTCTGAAGAAGCTGCCTGAAGCTCACCTCTGATGGACTGAGAGGAACGCCTCCCCCCCCCCCCGTTGACCACCCTCTCCCCCATGACCACCACTCGTCCAGCTTGTCTGCCAAGGCCGGGAACGAGGTGCATACTCCTGGGCACGCGGCGGTGCCTTCGAGTCCCCGGCTGACCCGATAGGCCGCTTCTGGAGCAAGCTGTGCGGTGGCCCGTTCCTGCCCTTTTGCCCAGCTCTTATCTGCCGGGGCGGGGGTGCGTGGTGGGCTGGTGTGTGTGGGGGGGTCCGGTCCCGGGGCGGGGTGCGGTGTGGGGGAGGGCTTCCGACTGGGAGCAAGTCTCCAGGCTGGACCCCTCCCTCCCTCCACACGTACCCCTCCTGGAAGGGCGCTGAAACCCTCCCCGCGCCCCTCTCCTTTCGCGCCTGTGAGTCGCCCGACACGTTGTCAGGCCATCTTACGTGGGCAGAGCCTTTCCCTGGGGCCGGGTCCTGAGGTAGCTAGGCGCTCTGACTGGTGGCCCGCCGCAGGTGCCCTCAGCGTGCCCCTCTGGCCGGGGCCAACGGCGGCACCTGCAGAACGTGGAGCCGCTTGTGAAAACTCCCAGGAGTCTTCCCCAAACGAGAGGACCCCCGGGTCGTCCACGGGGAGGGAGGCCGAGGAATAGGGCGTCCCCCGGCCGCAGAGTTCCTGTTCCCGAGGTGAGCTCGGGTGCGGAAAACGGACCTGGATCCCCTCGCTGCGGACGGTGCCGTCCCTCTCTGCGTACCGATCGATCGTGGCCCACTTGGCGTCCCATCGCCAGTGGGTCCTGGGTACCCTGTGTCCTGCGGCACAGGAAGGGCCTCACGGGATGCGGCGGGGCCTGGGATCGGGACTCTCTATGGCGGGAGCAAGAAGTAAAGAAACCGAAACCCAGATCCAACTGTGAGAGGGTGGAACGTGCACAGCGCCCCTGCATTGCTCTTCCTCGTCTGCGCCTGGGAGCAAGCACTAACGAGGACACGTTCTCCGGGCTGTCTGCAGGGTGCTGCCCCCGACAGGGGACCGGGCGGCCACCTCCTCCCCTTTCCCCGTGGTCCACGGTGGCTGGGCCCGGGGCCTCCGCCGGGGCACCGGCAGCGGGTCCTGGGTCCCCGGTGGCCCTGAGACCCCAGGGACCCCACGGACCCCACTGGCCGGCCTCGCTCCTGCAGGGAGGGCCAGGATCCAGGGGCCAGATGCCCTGGGGTGGGAGCTTCAGCTCCCTGTTCCTGAACATGGCGGCTGCCGAGGCCACGGCCCCGAGGGTGGGGAGCGCGGCGGGCCTGGCAGCCAGGGGCTCCTCGGTGGGCGAGCCCGGCCCCGAACCCCCACCGCGTGTGGCTTCCACACCTACCGCGGAGGCGTGCCGGGCGGCCAGGTTCGGCCCGGGAATCCTCCCAGTGCTCCGAAGCCAGCCCTCCTCCCCGTCACGGGCCTTCCCCACGGTATGCACAGGCAGGGGCTGGAGGCCGTGCTGAAAAAGCTTCCGCTTGATGGCACTGTTGCTCCAGAAATGCCCAGCGCCTTCGCGAGCGTGGCCTCTCCCTCCGCCCTTTGCGGATCAAAAAAGGCCCAGGGAAAAAGGCCCAGGGAGGCCCAAGAGCCACCCAAGCCTTCCGAGTGGGCTGGGACCTACTGGGGGGTTGGGGGAGGCGGTGTCTCTTCCTTTTGGGGCTTCTCCTTGGCAGTAGGAGCGCACAGGTAAAGACCTCCCAAGGAATCCGTGCCTCGGTGGGTCCATCTCCACACCCCTCTGGGAGGGGTCTGGAGTCCACGTTGCCTGGCCCACAGGTCCTGGCGACCGGGACCCTGTCATGTCTGCACACCTGGGGACGGGCATCCACCTGGGTCGTGTCGGGCAGAACCCTGGCTCTCTCAGGACATTGATTCAGAGCCAGAGGTGGCACAGGGACCTGGGTTCCTCGTCTTCCTGCGGGGTTGCCTCTCTGCTGTTCTCATCCCGCTACGTGAACTGGCTTAAGGGCTCAGGAGCAGGCCCGAGAGGGTCTAGGCCACTGTGGCAGCGGGAGGCACTGACGGGGACCCAAGGGAGCTGGGGCACATTGCCCCTGCTCACCTCCAGGGGCGTCAGGCGGTCACTCTGCCACGGAGTGCCCGGGGTCGGGGGTGCAGGGAGGTGGTTTGGAGTTGCTGGGACAGGTGTACATCCCAGCGGCTCCCCTCCATCCGCACAGACAGATGACCCTGGGGAGGGCCATCAGTTCAGTAGACCCTTCTGGGGAGCTCTCCATGGGAGTGTGTCTGTACTCTCGCCTCAAACCCCCCGGACTCGTTCGTCGGTTCATTCACTCGTTCCCTGCTCCACTCGTTCATTCGTAAGCACGCAGGTACACGAACGTGTGCGTGGGCGCGCGTGCGTATCACGTGTGCGTCGTGCGTAAGCTCGTGTACGTGCGCCTACAGAGCGTGTACAAAAGGTCCCTTCTCTTGTACCTTCTCCCTGTAACCGCCTCGGGGGTGCCGCTGTGGATAGAACTTTCTCCCGGTCAAAGCCAAAGCCCTCGCCGTTGCTCGATGGCCGCTCCCAAGTTGTCCCCGTCTGCGGAGGGAAGCACGCGTCATTTCTGCGTGCGTATGTGTGCTCCCGGGGTTGAATGCAGGTGGGGGCAACGGGCCGCAGAGGGCTGTGTGCATGTCGCCTGCTCCCCGGCCCCAGCAGGCTCACGTAGCGATAGGTAGTCTTCTGCCTTTTCGGCTGCTCTCACGGCGCTATAGGCGTGCCGTGGCGTCGGCGCGTCTGTGCGGAGTCGACGTCGTGTCCTGCTAGGTCCCCTCCGTTTCTTTTCGGACAGCTGCCCGGGGTAGGGTGCCCTTGTCTGTGCCCGGAGGCAGGAGCGTAGGGTGTCTCACGTGCCCCTCCTCTTTGGACGCTAGGCTTCCGCCTTGTTCCTTCCTCTCCTCTTCTGTCTCCCACGGAAGTGGCTCTGAGGCGCGGGCCACTGAGTCTGTCGTTACCAGGGTGTGGGTGAGCGTGACCAGGGTACGTTCTCCGGCGTCGGCGTCCACCCAGAGGAGAGGAGCAGGGTAGATCTCATGTGGGCCACGTCCCAGAGCACGTGCCCTTATGCCCGGAAAGTACGTGCGGTGGACCTTTGTGCGGCCAGAGGGGAGACGAGTGGGTGCCCCTTTACCCACGCGTCCTAGGAACTGCTGGGAAGTTGTGGAGGACGCGCGCGGGCTTGCCAAGATACCTCGGGGTGTCCCGCCGTAGTCCCACGGGTGCAGAGCCGAGGAGACAAGCTCCGCGCCTGTCAACACCAGGGTGTGATGGCTGTGCTTCCCGCCGGAAGGAGATTTAGGGGGATGACGGGATCAAGGTTTTCACTGGACGCGCTCCTTTGTGTACAAACCGTTTCTGTCTAACGACCCCCCTGCCCCGGCTGGCATCCGTGCCATTTCCGAAGGACGCGTGGAGTTGATTCTTCACGCTTGCGCCTCGTTCGGAAGTTTTTGGTTGGCCCGGGGGTGCCGGTACACTCGAGTAGGAACCGGAGGCACTCTCTCTCGAGGTTGCGCGGGCGGGGGTGTACGCGGACCCCCCCCCCAGCCCCCCGTTCACCGGCACCGTGGTGGTCCCACACTGAGTGATGGGCGTTCGGTTCTCTCTCGTTGCAGAGGAGGCAGAGCGGAAGGAAAGGAGGAAGAGGGAAACCGGGGACGTCGGTCATCTCCAGGCGCTGGTGTTCTGGGTGAGTGCGTGCTCTTTTGTTCTCTCCCCGTCCCCCCGTCCGAAATAGTCTGTTTCATCAGAGGAAAAGGTCAGTGATTCTGCTAGTTCAGCAAGGCTCAAGAAGGAGGGACTCCCAGGTGGGATCGTGGCACGGGGACACTGGTGTACTGTGCCGGAGTTCTTGGCCACGGTAGGAAAGGCTCTCGAGTCAGATCCTGACTGGGGGGCCGGAAGAAAGAGGTGCATGGACGAGCATCTGTGTACGGTTACCCTAGGTGATCGGTACGTAGCATTTGAGGTCCGTGTCCTGCGGGGGCGGGGAGAGTGGAAAGGGATCGGGCCCGGGCCGCTTGCACCGGCACCAGGGCCCGGTCTGGGCTCCAGCCTCCGTGAAGCCAACCGCCCGTGACGTGATCACTCGGCGCCCCACCTCACCCCCGAGAAGCAGCAGTGCCAGCCCAGCCCGACGTGGGGGCCGGCGGTGGGGAGACCCTTTGAGGGGGAGCCAGGCCTCGTGGGCTTTTTGCCTCCTGTGCTCTGAGTGGAGCCCGTGATAGCCGTTCCTCCCGTCCTCTCCTGATCGCTCTTGGGCCCGGCTCTCTCCGCCGTGGCCCTCCACCAAGCCAGGAAGGACTCGGGGACGTGCCCTTGCGGGATGATGAAGAGGGGGCGCCCGCTGGGCGGCGTGGAGGTTTGGCACGGGGCAGCCCTCTGTGGGGCTCCTTGCACTCCCCAAGTCTGCCTCTTGACAAACCAAGGAACTTGACAGTGTGGGGCCTTCCAGGAGGTGTACGTCCCCTTCTTCCGTGTGGGACATGTCGCCTGAGTGGGTGCGTGACCGGCAGCCGGAGGTGTTTTCTTTCTGTCTCTGTTTCTCCCTTCTCCTTCCTGTCTTCTGTTGAAACAGCCTTGCCGGGAGGAGGACGCCTCCTACCCTGGCTCAGAGTGATTGAAGGCTTCTCCAGGCGGGCTGGTGAGCGTGTGGCGCCGTGGTTTAGCGAGGGGTCGGCGGCGCGGCTGACGTTCCGTGGTTAGCGAAGGGTGGAGGCAGGGTTCGAGCAGCAAGGGCAGCGTGGCATTTCTGGGGTGACACTGCCTTCCAGAGGACCCTGTTTGGCCATCCCAAGAGCCCTTCACGGTAATATCTGGGCGTCGAGTCAAGTCCTCCGGCGTGGGGCGTGGGTCCCGGAAGACGTGCACTCAGCACGGCGGGGCTCTTGTGGCTTTTCTTTCCTCGACGCACCTCAGTACCGCGGCTTGAAAGAATTGCCAAGGCCCGGAGGCGCAGCAGATTCGGAGTTAGAGAAAGAGAGGAAGGCGTGCTGAGACAAAAGCCAGGGAAAAGGAGAGAAGATGCGATCCCGTCCCGTCCCGTCCCGTCCCGTCCCTCCGGTTCTTTTCAGCACGGAGGACGCGTGGTGCTTCCCGAGGCGGCGGCGGACCAGAGCTCTCTTCTCTTTCCAAGACCTCGTGTCCGCGGAGCACTTGGCATCCAGAGTGTGTTCCTTGAGCCAACATGGGTGGGGCCGGTGGCGGCAGTGCCCCCAGTGGCCCACCCCGCCCTCCACCCAAGTCAGTGCGACCAGGCAGGCGCTGAGAGGATGCTTAAGGGCAGGAACCGGTGTCTAAACCACATTCGCCAGTGCACCGCAAAGAAACTAAAGAGGAGTCCGCGGTGGCTCCCAGTCGCTCCGAGGTGTAAAGCACAGCGAGTTGGCGGGAGCCTACACCCACCCACACACCCACCCCGGGGGTGTCTTCCCATCCCTGGCCTTCCCCTGGGCGGTGTCAGGAGACTGACCCGCTCCGGCGTCTCTGGGGCAGCGCCCGGCGGCCCTCCCGACGGACCCGTGCGTGCCACCGTCCACGCCTGAACACCAAACCCCACTGCCACCCTCCCGCCCCCGGGCCGCCGCGGGAGAAGAGCCAGGTCCTCGGGGGAAGTCCATCGTCTTGGCATAGGAGGCCGAGCTCGTCCCGCACCGCGTCTGTGCCTGTGGGCTGCCGGCCCTTTGCTTCGGGCTGCTTGCCCCTCGGTGACTGGTGAGAAGGTGCCTCGCCGGGCACCGGCCAGCCGTGACTGGATCTCTGTGCTCACACTCAGAGTGTTTCCCGAGGCGTTAGGCAAATGTGGGCTGCTAAAGACACAGCTGCCGGTCCAACGGCTGGGTGCCTGGATGGGGAGTCCTAACGGCAGGCTAAGAGGACCCCACAGAGACGAGGCCCCGCAGGATGCAGGGCCAGAGTTTGAGGCGCGCCCCTCTGAAGTGGCCGGGTTGATGAGCCATCCTGCCTTTGGCAGGTTGGGCAGAGGTTGGCATTTCGTTTTTCCCTCGGCAAAGGGCAGAGGGAGAGGGCCTGGGGGAGGGGAAGGGGCAGGGCAGGTTGGCATTCGTGGTGCAGTAGTGCCATCAAGAGGAACGGGTCCGCCGATCCCGCGAACCCTGTACCCGTCCCTTCCTGGGGAGGAGTGACGAAGGATCGAAGTCGGGAACACTGGACAGTGGCCCCGGGAAGTCAAGGGCTCCGCCTGGGAAGGGGCGGGAAGCGTGGCCCAAGGCCCGGCGGTGCCGTGGACGCTCCAGAGACGGGCAGTGGCACAAGGCGCACAGCCCGGCCGCCTGGCGTGTGGGGCTACAGGAAGTGGAGTCTCGGTGGACCCTGGTGGCCGCCACGTCTGGGCGGGACTAGAGGAAGCTGCTCCGAAGGAGGCCGGGCCGCGGTTCTGCGGGCATTTGGCCGCGTGTCCCTTCCCCTCGGCGCCAGAGGAGGGTCGGCCTAGGCGGGCCCAGGGCCCCGGAAGCCGCTCTGGGCCGCGGTGCGGCCCAGCCAGAGACCACCGCGGGCAACGGGAGTTCCGCCGCCCTTGGCGGCAGCGGCCGAGGCGGGCCCACCGACCTTCTTCTGTCCAGCTCAGAGACGACACGTGGAGCCTGGCTACCCAGTGCCGAGGGCGCCCGAGGCCCAGCGAGAGCTGGCAGTCCGAGTCCAGAAGGGGACGGCGCTCGCGGGACGCAGGAGCCGCCGCAGGAGGAGGCCTTCACCTGAGCCGAAGAGTCCAGTCAGTCGGTGGCTGCGCTGCCGTCTCGCGCGGTCTCCGGGATGGTGGCCCAGGCCTGACCTGGCCTGTCCCGAGGGCTCCCGGACGGGGCTCCCGGAGAGGAGAGGGCAGGACACGAGAGGAGAGGAGAGGAGCTGAGCAGAGCCCCGCCGAGTGGACCCCCGGGCCGTGCATTTGCAGCAGGCTTCAGCTTTCTCCCCACGAGGCCCTGAGCCTCAGTTCAGCGATGAGAAGGAAAGGCCCCGGCTTGCATTCCGGCCTGGCCCTCCGGGTCTCGGCCCTGTGCTTGCACCTGCAGCCCAGCCAGGGAATCAAGGGGAAGGGGTCTGAAGAAGCTGCCTGAAGCTCACCTCTGATGGACTGAGAGGAACGCCTCCCCCCCCCCCCCCCGTTGACCACCCTCTCCCCCATGACCACCACTCGTCCAGCTTGTCTGCCAAGGCCGGGAACGAGGTGCATACTCCTGGGCACGCGGCGGTGCCTTCGAGTCCCCGGCTGACCCGATAGGCCGCTTCTGGAGCAAGCTGTGCGGTGGCCCGTTCCTGCCCTTTTGCCCAGCTCTTATCTGCCGGGGCGGGGGTGCGTGGTGGGCTGGTGTGTGTGGGGGGGTCCGGTCCCGGGGCGGGGTGCGGTGTGGGGGAGGGCTTCCGACTGGGAGCAAGTCTCCAGGCTGGACCCCTCCCTCCCTCCACACGTACCCCTCCTGGAAGGGCGCTGAAACCCTCCCCGCGCCCCTCTCCTTTCGCGCCTGTGAGTCGCCCGACACGTTGTCAGGCCATCTTACGTGGGCAGAGCCTTTCCCTGGGGCCGGGTCCTGAGGTAGCTAGGCGCTCTGACTGGTGGCCCGCCGCAGGTGCCCTCAGCGTGCCCCTCTGGCCGGGGCCAACGGCGGCACCTGCAGAACGTGGAGCCGCTTGTGAAAACTCCCAGGAGTCTTCCCCAAACGAGAGGACCCCCGGGTCGTCCACGGGGAGGGAGGCCGAGGAATAGGGCGTCCCCCGGCCGCAGAGTTCCTGTTCCCGAGGTGAGCTCGGGTGCGGAAAACGGACCTGGATCCCCTCGCTGCGGACGGTGCCGTCCCTCTCTGCGTACCGATCGATCGTGGCCCACTTGGCGTCCCATCGCCAGTGGGTCCTGGGTACCCTGTGTCCTGCGGCACAGGAAGGGCCTCACGGGATGCGGCGGGGCCTGGGATCGGGACTCTCTATGGCGGGAGCAAGAAGTAAAGAAACCGAAACCCAGATCCAACTGTGAGAGGGTGGAACGTGCACAGCGCCCCTGCATTGCTCTTCCTCGTCTGCGCCTGGGAGCAAGCACTAACGAGGACACGTTCTCCGGGCTGTCTGCAGGGTGCTGCCCCCGACAGGGGACCGGGCGGCCACCTCCTCCCCTTTCCCCGTGGTCCACGGTGGCTGGGCCCGGGGCCTCCGCCGGGGCACCGGCAGCGGGTCCTGGGTCCCCGGTGGCCCTGAGACCCCAGGGACCCCACGGACCCCACTGGCCGGCCTCGCTCCTGCAGGGAGGGCCAGGATCCAGGGGCCAGATGCCCTGGGGTGGGAGCTTCAGCTCCCTGTTCCTGAACATGGCGGCTGCCGAGGCCACGGCCCCGAGGGTGGGGAGCGCGGCGGGCCTGGCAGCCAGGGGCTCCTCGGTGGGCGAGCCCGGCCCCGAACCCCCACCGCGTGTGGCTTCCACACCTACCGCGGAGGCGTGCCGGGCGGCCAGGTTCGGCCCGGGAATCCTCCCAGTGCTCCGAAGCCAGCCCTCCTCCCCGTCACGGGCCTTCCCCACGGTATGCACAGGCAGGGGCTGGAGGCCGTGCTGAAAAAGCTTCCGCTTGATGGCACTGTTGCTCCAGAAATGCCCAGCGCCTTCGCGAGCGTGGCCTCTCCCTCCGCCCTTTGCGGATCAAAAAAGGCCCAGGGAAAAAGGCCCAGGGAGGCCCAAGAGCCACCCAAGCCTTCCGAGTGGGCTGGGACCTACTGGGGGGTTGGGGGAGGCGGTGTCTCTTCCTTTTGGGGCTTCTCCTTGGCAGTAGGAGCGCACAGGTAAAGACCTCCCAAGGAATCCGTGCCTCGGTGGGTCCATCTCCACACCCCTCTGGGAGGGGTCTGGAGTCCACGTTGCCTGGCCCACAGGTCCTGGCGACCGGGACCCTGTCATGTCTGCACACCTGGGGACGGGCATCCACCTGGGTCGTGTCGGGCAGAACCCTGGCTCTCTCAGGACATTGATTCAGAGCCAGAGGTGGCACAGGGACCTGGGTTCCTCGTCTTCCTGCGGGGTTGCCTCTCTGCTGTTCTCATCCCGCTACGTGAACTGGCTTAAGGGCTCAGGAGCAGGCCCGAGAGGGTCTAGGCCACTGTGGCAGCGGGAGGCACTGACGGGGACCCAAGGGAGCTGGGGCACATTGCCCCTGCTCACCTCCAGGGGCGTCAGGCGGTCACTCTGCCACGGAGTGCCCGGGGTCGGGGGTGCAGGGAGGTGGTTTGGAGTTGCTGGGACAGGTGTACATCCCAGCGGCTCCCCTCCATCCGCACAGACAGATGACCCTGGGGAGGGCCATCAGTTCAGTAGACCCTTCTGGGGAGCTCTCCATGGGAGTGTGTCTGTACTCTCGCCTCAAACCCCCCGGACTCGTTCGTCGGTTCATTCACTCGTTCCCTGCTCCACTCGTTCATTCGTAAGCACGCAGGTACACGAACGTGTGCGTGGGCGCGCGTGCGTATCACGTGTGCGTCGTGCGTAAGCTCGTGTACGTGCGCCTACAGAGCGTGTACAAAAGGTCCCTTCTCTTGTACCTTCTCCCTGTAACCGCCTCGGGGGTGCCGCTGTGGATAGAACTTTCTCCCGGTCAAAGCCAAAGCCCTCGCCGTTGCTCGATGGCCGCTCCCAAGTTGTCCCCGTCTGCGGAGGGAAGCACGCGTCATTTCTGCGTGCGTATGTGTGCTCCCGGGGTTGAATGCAGGTGGGGGCAACGGGCCGCAGAGGGCTGTGTGCATGTCGCCTGCTCCCCGGCCCCAGCAGGCTCACGTAGCGATAGGTAGTCTTCTGCCTTTTCGGCTGCTCTCACGGCGCTATAGGCGTGCCGTGGCGTCGGCGCGTCTGTGCGGAGTCGACGTCGTGTCCTGCTAGGTCCCCTCCGTTTCTTTTCGGACAGCTGCCCGGGGTAGGGTGCCCTTGTCTGTGCCCGGAGGCAGGAGCGTAGGGTGTCTCACGTGCCCCTCCTCTTTGGACGCTAGGCTTCCGCCTTGTTCCTTCCTCTCCTCTTCTGTCTCCCACGGAAGTGGCTCTGAGGCGCGGGCCACTGAGTCTGTCGTTACCAGGGTGTGGGTGAGCGTGACCAGGGTACGTTCTCCGGCGTCGGCGTCCACCCAGAGGAGAGGAGCAGGGTAGATCTCATGTGGGCCACGTCCCAGAGCACGTGCCCTTATGCCCGGAAAGTACGTGCGGTGGACCTTTGTGCGGCCAGAGGGGAGACGAGTGGGTGCCCCTTTACCCACGCGTCCTAGGAACTGCTGGGAAGTTGTGGAGGACGCGCGCGGGCTTGCCAAGATACCTCGGGGTGTCCCGCCGTAGTCCCACGGGTGCAGAGCCGAGGAGACAAGCTCCGCGCCTGTCAACACCAGGGTGTGATGGCTGTGCTTCCCGCCGGAAGGAGATTTAGGGGGATGACGGGATCAAGGTTTTCACTGGACGCGCTCCTTTGTGTACAAACCGTTTCTGTCTAACGACCCCCCTGCCCCGGCTGGCATCCGTGCCATTTCCGAAGGACGCGTGGAGTTGATTCTTCACGCTTGCGCCTCGTTCGGAAGTTTTTGGTTGGCCCGGGGGTGCCGGTACACTCGAGTAGGAACCGGAGGCACTCTCTCTCGAGGTTGCGCGGGCGGGGGTGTACGCGGACCCCCCCCCCCAGCCCCCCGTTCACCGGCACCGTGGTGGTCCCACACTGAGTGATGGGCGTTCGGTTCTCTCTCGTTGCAGAGGAGGCAGAGCGGAAGGAAAGGAGGAAGAGGGAAACCGGGGACGTCGGTCATCTCCAGGCGCTGGTGTTCTGGGTGAGTGCGTGCTCTTTTGTTCTCTCCCCGTCCCCCCGTCCGAAATAGTCTGTTTCATCAGAGGAAAAGGTCAGTGATTCTGCTAGTTCAGCAAGGCTCAAGAAGGAGGGACTCCCAGGTGGGATCGTGGCACGGGGACACTGGTGTACTGTGCCGGAGTTCTTGGCCACGGTAGGAAAGGCTCTCGAGTCAGATCCTGACTGGGGGGCCGGAAGAAAGAGGTGCATGGACGAGCATCTGTGTACGGTTACCCTAGGTGATCGGTACGTAGCATTTGAGGTCCGTGTCCTGCGGGGGCGGGGAGAGTGGAAAGGGATCGGGCCCGGGCCGCTTGCACCGGCACCAGGGCCCGGTCTGGGCTCCAGCCTCCGTGAAGCCAACCGCCCGTGACGTGATCACTCGGCGCCCCACCTCACCCCCGAGAAGCAGCAGTGCCAGCCCAGCCCGACGTGGGGGCCGGCGGTGGGGAGACCCTTTGAGGGGGAGCCAGGCCTCGTGGGCTTTTTGCCTCCTGTGCTCTGAGTGGAGCCCGTGATAGCCGTTCCTCCCGTCCTCTCCTGATCGCTCTTGGGCCCGGCTCTCTCCGCCGTGGCCCTCCACCAAGCCAGGAAGGACTCGGGGACGTGCCCTTGCGGGATGATGAAGAGGGGGCGCCCGCTGGGCGGCGTGGAGGTTTGGCACGGGGCAGCCCTCTGTGGGGCTCCTTGCACTCCCCAAGTCTGCCTCTTGACAAACCAAGGAACTTGACAGTGTGGGGCCTTCCAGGAGGTGTACGTCCCCTTCTTCCGTGTGGGACATGTCGCCTGAGTGGGTGCGTGACCGGCAGCCGGAGGTGTTTTCTTTCTGTCTCTGTTTCTCCCTTCTCCTTCCTGTCTTCTGTTGAAACAGTCTTGCCGGGAGGAGGACGCCTCCTACCCTGGCTCAGAGTGATTGAAGGCTTCTCCAGGCGGGCTGGTGAGCGTGTGGCGCCGTGGTTTAGCGAGGGGTCGGCGGCGCGGCTGACGTTCCGTGGTTAGCGAAGGGCGGAGGCAGGGTTCGAGCAGCAAGGGCAGCGTGGCATTTCTGGGGTGACACTGCCTTCCAGAGGACCCTGTTTGGCCATCCCAAGAGCCCTTCACGGTAATATCTGGGCGTCGAGTCAAGTCCTCCGGCGTGGGGCGTGGGTCCCGGAAGACGTGCACTCAGCACGGCGGGGCTCTTGTGGCTTTTCTTTCCTCGACGCACCTCAGTACCGCGGCTTGAAAGAATTGCCAAGGCCCGGAGGCGCAGCAGATTCGGAGTTAGAGAAAGAGAGGAAGGCGTGCTGAGACAAAAGCCAGGGAAAAGGAGAGAAGATGCGATCCCGTCCCGTCCCGTCCCGTCCCGTCCCGTCCCTCCGGTTCTTTTCAGCACGGAGGACGCGTGGTGCTTCCCGAGGCGGCGGCGGACCAGAGCTCTCTTCTCTTTCCAAGGCCTCGTGTCCGCGGAGCACTTGGCATCCAGAGTGTGTTCCTTGAGCCAACATGGGTGGGGCCGGTGGCGGCAGTGCCCCCAGTGGCCCACCCCGCCCTCCACCCAAGTCAGTGCGACCAGGCAGGCGCTGAGAGGATGCTTAAGGGCAGGAACCGGTGTCTAAACCACATTCGCCAGTGCACCGCAAAGAAACTAAAGAGGAGTCCGCGGTGGCTCCCAGTCGCTCCGAGGTGTAAAGCACAGCGAGTTGGCGGGAGCCTACACCCACCCACACACCCACCCCGGGGGTGTCTTCCCATCCCTGGCCTTCCCCTGGGCGGTGTCAGGAGACTGACCCGCTCCGGCGTCTCTGGGGCAGCGCCCGGCGGCCCTCCCGACGGACCCGTGCGTGCCACCGTCCACGCCTGAACACCAAACCCCACTGCCACCCTCCCGCCCCCGGGCCGCCGCGGGAGAAGAGCCAGGTCCTCGGGGGAAGTCCATCGTCTTGGCATAGGAGGCCGAGCTCGTCCCGCACCGCGTCTGTGCCTGTGGGCTGCCGGCCCTTTGCTTCGGGCTGCTTGCCCCTCGGTGACTGGTGAGAAGGTGCCTCGCCGGGCACCGGCCAGCCGTGACTGGATCTCTGTGCTCACACTCAGAGTGTTTCCCGAGGCGTTAGGCAAATGTGGGCTGCTAAAGACACAGCTGCCGGTCCAACGGCTGGGTGCCTGGATGGGGAGTCCTAACGGCAGGCTAAGAGGACCCCCCACAGAGACGAGGCCCCGCAGGATGCAGGGCCAGAGTTTGAGGCGCGCCCCTCTGAAGTGGCCGGGTTGATGAGCCATCCTGCCTTTGGCAGGTTGGGCAGAGGTTGGCATTTCGTTTTTCCCTCGGCAAAGGGCAGAGGGAGAGGGCCTGGGGGAGGGGAAGGGGCAGGGCAGGTTGGCATTCGTGGTGCAGTAGTGCCATCAAGAGGAACGGGTCCGCCGATCCCGCGAACCCTGTACCCGTCCCTTCCTGGGGAGGAGTGACGAAGGATCGAAGTCGGGAACACTGGACAGTGGCCCCGGGAAGTCAAGGGCTCCGCCTGGGAAGGGGCGGGAAGCGTGGCCCAAGGCCCGGCGGTGCCGTGGACGCTCCAGAGACGGGCAGTGGCACAAGGCGCACAGCCCGGCCGCCTGGCGTGTGGGGCTACAGGAAGTGGAGTCTCGGTGGACCCTGGTGGCCGCCACGTCTGGGCGGGACTAGAGGAAGCTGCTCCGAAGGAGGCCGGGCCGCGGTTCTGCGGGCATTTGGCCGCGTGTCCCTTCCCCTCGGCGCCAGAGGAGGGTCGGCCTAGGCGGGCCCAGGGCCCCGGAAGCCGCTCTGGGCCGCGGTGCGGCCCAGCCAGAGACCACCGCGGGCAACGGGAGTTCCGCCGCCCTTGGCGGCAGCGGCCGAGGCGGGCCCACCGACCTTCTTCTGTCCAGCTCAGAGACGACACGTGGAGCCTGGCTACCCAGTGCCGAGGGCGCCCGAGGCCCAGCGAGAGCTGGCAGTCCGAGTCCAGAAGGGGACGGCGCTCGCGGGACGCAGGAGCCGCCGCAGGAGGAGGCCTTCACCTGAGCCGAAGAGTCCAGTCAGTCGGTGGCTGCGCTGCCGTCTCGCGCGGTCTCCGGGATGGTGGCCCAGGCCTGACCTGGCCTGTCCCGAGGGCTCCCGGACGGGGCTCCCGGAGAGGAGAGGGCAGGACACGAGAGGAGAGGAGAGGAGCTGAGCAGAGCCCCGCCGAGTGGACCCCCGGGCCGTGCATTTGCAGCAGGCTTCAGCTTTCTCCCCACGAGGCCCTGAGCCTCAGTTCAGCGATGAGAAGGAAAGGCCCCGGCTTGCATTCCGGCCTGGCCCTCCGGGTCTCGGCCCTGTGCTTGCACCTGCAGCCCAGCCAGGGAATCAAGGGGAAGGGGTCTGAAGAAGCTGCCTGAAGCTCACCTCTGATGGACTGAGAGGAACGCCTCCCCCCCCCCCCCCCCCGTTGACCACCCTCTCCCCCATGACCACCACTCGTCCAGCTTGTCTGCCAAGGCCGGGAACGAGGTGCATACTCCTGGGCACGCGGCGGTGCCTTCGAGTCCCCGGCTGACCCGATAGGCCGCTTCTGGAGCAAGCTGTGCGGTGGCCCGTTCCTGCCCTTTTGCCCAGCTCTTATCTGCCGGGGCGGGGGTGCGTGGTGGGCTGGTGTGTGTGGGGGGGTCCGGTCCCGGGGCGGGGTGTGGTGTGGGGGAGGGCTTCCGACTGGGAGCAAGTCTCCAGGCTGGACCCCTCCCTCCCTCCACACGTACCCCTCCTGGAAGGGCGCTGAAACCCTCCCCGCGCCCCTCTCCTTTCGCGCCTGTGAGTCGCCCGACACGTTGTCAGGCCATCTTACGTGGGCAGAGCCTTTCCCTGGGGCCGGGTCCTGAGGTAGCTAGGCGCTCTGACTGGTGGCCCGCCGCAGGTGCCCTCAGCGTGCCCCTCTGGCCGGGGCCAACGGCGGCACCTGCAGAACGTGGAGCCGCTTGTGAAAACTCCCAGGAGTCTTCCCCAAACGAGAGGACCCCCGGGTCGTCCACGGGGAGGGAGGCCGAGGAATAGGGCGTCCCCCGGCCGCAGAGTTCCTGTTCCCGAGGTGAGCTCGGGTGCGGAAAACGGACCTGGATCCCCTCGCTGCGGACGGTGCCGTCCCTCTCTGCGTACCGATCGATCGTGGCCCACTTGGCGTCCCATCGCCAGTGGGTCCTGGGTACCCTGTGTCCTGCGGCACAGGAAGGGCCTCACGGGATGCGGCGGGGCCTGGGATCGGGACTCTCTATGGCGGGAGCAAGAAGTAAAGAAACCGAAACCCAGATCCAACTGTGAGAGGGTGGAACGTGCACAGCGCCCCTGCATTGCTCTTCCTCGTCTGCGCCTGGGAGCAAGCACTAACGAGGACACGTTCTCCGGGCTGTCTGCAGGGTGCTGCCCCCGACAGGGGACCGGGCGGCCACCTCCTCCCCTTTCCCCGTGGTCCACGGTGGCTGGGCCCGGGGCCTCCGCCGGGGCACCGGCAGCGGGTCCTGGGTCCCCGGTGGCCCTGAGACCCCAGGGACCCCACGGACCCCACTGGCCGGCCTCGCTCCTGCAGGGAGGGCCAGGATCCAGGGGCCAGATGCCCTGGGGTGGGAGCTTCAGCTCCCTGTTCCTGAACATGGCGGCTGCCGAGGCCACGGCCCCGAGGGTGGGGAGCGCGGCGGGCCTGGCAGCCAGGGGCTCCTCGGTGGGCGAGCCCGGCCCCGAACCCCCACCGCGTGTGGCTTCCACACCTACCGCGGAGGCGTGCCGGGCGGCCAGGTTCGGCCCGGGAATCCTCCCAGTGCTCCGAAGCCAGCCCTCCTCCCCGTCACGGGCCTTCCCCACGGTATGCACAGGCAGGGGCTGGAGGCCGTGCTGAAAAAGCTTCCGCTTGATGGCACTGTTGCTCCAGAAATGCCCAGCGCCTTCGCGAGCGTGGCCTCTCCCTCCGCCCTTTGCGGATCAAAAAAGGCCCAGGGAAAAAGGCCCAGGGAGGCCCAAGAGCCACCCAAGCCTTCCGAGTGGGCTGGGACCTACTGGGGGGTTGGGGGAGGCGGTGTCTCTTCCTTTTGGGGCTTCTCCTTGGCAGTAGGAGCGCACAGGTAAAGACCTCCCAAGGAATCCGTGCCTCGGTGGGTCCATCTCCACACCCCTCTGGGAGGGGTCTGGAGTCCACGTTGCCTGGCCCACAGGTCCTGGCGACCGGGACCCTGTCATGTCTGCACACCTGGGGACGGGCATCCACCTGGGTCGTGTCGGGCAGAACCCTGGCTCTCTCAGGACATTGATTCAGAGCCAGAGGTGGCACAGGGACCTGGGTTCCTCGTCTTCCTGCGGGGTTGCCTCTCTGCTGTTCTCATCCCGCTACGTGAACTGGCTTAAGGGCTCAGGAGCAGGCCCGAGAGGGTCTAGGCCACTGTGGCAGCGGGAGGCACTGACGGGGACCCAAGGGAGCTGGGGCACATTGCCCCTGCTCACCTCCAGGGGCGTCAGGCGGTCACTCTGCCACGGAGTGCCCGGGGTCGGGGGTGCAGGGAGGTGGTTTGGAGTTGCTGGGACAGGTGTACATCCCAGCGGCTCCCCTCCATCCGCACAGACAGATGACCCTGGGGAGGGCCATCAGTTCAGTAGACCCTTCTGGGGAGCTCTCCATGGGAGTGTGTCTGTACTCTCGCCTCAAACCCCCCGGACTCGTTCGTCGGTTCATTCACTCGTTCCCTGCTCCACTCGTTCATTCGTAAGCACGCAGGTACACGAACGTGTGCGTGGGCGCGCGTGCGTATCACGTGTGCGTCGTGCGTAAGCTCGTGTACGTGCGCCTACAGAGCGTGTACAAAAGGTCCCTTCTCTTGTACCTTCTCCCTGTAACCGCCTCGGGGGTGCCGCTGTGGATAGAACTTTCTCCCGGTCAAAGCCAAAGCCCTCGCCGTTGCTCGATGGCCGCTCCCAAGTTGTCCCCGTCTGCGGAGGGAAGCACGCGTCATTTCTGCGTGCGTATGTGTGCTCCCGGGGTTGAATGCAGGTGGGGGCAACGGGCCGCAGAGGGCTGTGTGCATGTCGCCTGCTCCCCGGCCCCAGCAGGCTCACGTAGCGATAGGTAGTCTTCTGCCTTTTCGGCTGCTCTCACGGCGCTATAGGCGTGCCGTGGCGTCGGCGCGTCTGTGCGGAGTCGACGTCGTGTCCTGCTAGGTCCCCTCCGTTTCTTTTCGGACAGCTGCCCGGGGTAGGGTGCCCTTGTCTGTGCCCGGAGGCAGGAGCGTAGGGTGTCTCACGTGCCCCTCCTCTTTGGACGCTAGGCTTCCGCCTTGTTCCTTCCTCTCCTCTTCTGTCTCCCACGGAAGTGGCTCTGAGGCGCGGGCCACTGAGTCTGTCGTTACCAGGGTGTGGGTGAGCGTGACCAGGGTACGTTCTCCGGCGTCGGCGTCCACCCAGAGGAGAGGAGCAGGGTAGATCTCATGTGGGCCACGTCCCAGAGCACGTGCCCTTATGCCCGGAAAGTACGTGCGGTGGACCTTTGTGCGGCCAGAGGGGAGACGAGTGGGTGCCCCTTTACCCACGCGTCCTAGGAACTGCTGGGAAGTTGTGGAGGACGCGCGCGGGCTTGCCAAGATACCTCGGGGTGTCCCGCCGTAGTCCCACGGGTGCAGAGCCGAGGAGACAAGCTCCGCGCCTGTCAACACCAGGGTGTGATGGCTGTGCTTCCCGCCGGAAGGAGATTTAGGGGGATGACGGGATCAAGGTTTTCACTGGACGCGCTCCTTTGTGTACAAACCGTTTCTGTCTAACGACCCCCCTGCCCCGGCTGGCATCCGTGCCATTTCCGAAGGACGCGTGGAGTTGATTCTTCACGCTTGCGCCTCGTTCGGAAGTTTTTGGTTGGCCCGGGGGTGCCGGTACACTCGAGTAGGAACCGGAGGCACTCTCTCTCGAGGTTGCGCGGGCGGGGGTGTACGCGGACCCCCCCCCCCCAGCCCCCCGTTCACCGGCACCGTGGTGGTCCCACACTGAGTGATGGGCGTTCGGTTCTCTCTCGTTGCAGAGGAGGCAGAGCGGAAGGAAAGGAGGAAGAGGGAAACCGGGGACGTCGGTCATCTCCAGGCGCTGGTGTTCTGGGTGAGTGCGTGCTCTTTTGTTCTCTCCCCGTCCCCCCGTCCGAAATAGTCTGTTTCATCAGAGGAAAAGGTCAGTGATTCTGCTAGTTCAGCAAGGCTCAAGAAGGAGGGACTCCCAGGTGGGATCGTGGCACGGGGACACTGGTGTACTGTGCCGGAGTTCTTGGCCACGGTAGGAAAGGCTCTCGAGTCAGATCCTGACTGGGGGGCCGGAAGAAAGAGGTGCATGGACGAGCATCTGTGTACGGTTACCCTAGGTGATCGGTACGTAGCATTTGAGGTCCGTGTCCTGCGGGGGCGGGGAGAGTGGAAAGGGATCGGGCCCGGGCCGCTTGCACCGGCACCAGGGCCCGGTCTGGGCTCCAGCCTCCGTGAAGCCAACCGCCCGTGACGTGATCACTCGGCGCCCCACCTCACCCCCGAGAAGCAGCAGTGCCAGCCCAGCCCGACGTGGGGGCCGGCGGTGGGGAGACCCTTTGAGGGGGAGCCAGGCCTCGTGGGCTTTTTGCCTCCTGTGCTCTGAGTGGAGCCCGTGATAGCCGTTCCTCCCGTCCTCTCCTGATCGCTCTTGGGCCCGGCTCTCTCCGCCGTGGCCCTCCACCAAGCCAGGAAGGACTCGGGGACGTGCCCTTGCGGGATGATGAAGAGGGGGCGCCCGCTGGGCGGCGTGGAGGTTTGGCACGGGGCAGCCCTCTGTGGGGCTCCTTGCACTCCCCAAGTCTGCCTCTTGACAAACCAAGGAACTTGACAGTGTGGGGCCTTCCAGGAGGTGTACGTCCCCTTCTTCCGTGTGGGACATGTCGCCTGAGTGGGTGCGTGACCGGCAGCCGGAGGTGTTTTCTTTCTGTCTCTGTTTCTCCCTTCTCCTTCCTGTCTTCTGTTGAAACAGTCTTGCCGGGAGGAGGACGCCTCCTACCCTGGCTCAGAGTGATTGAAGGCTTCTCCAGGCGGGCTGGTGAGCGTGTGGCGCCGTGGTTTAGCGAGGGGTCGGCGGCGCGGCTGACGTTCCGTGGTTAGCGAAGGGCGGAGGCAGGGTTCGAGCAGCAAGGGCAGCGTGGCATTTCTGGGGTGACACTGCCTTCCAGAGGACCCTGTTTGGCCATCCCAAGAGCCCTTCACGGTAATATCTGGGCGTCGAGTCAAGTCCTCCGGCGTGGGGCGTGGGTCCCGGAAGACGTGCACTCAGCACGGCGGGGCTCTTGTGGCTTTTCTTTCCTCGACGCACCTCAGTACCGCGGCTTGAAAGAATTGCCAAGGCCCGGAGGCGCAGCAGATTCGGAGTTAGAGAAAGAGAGGAAGGCGTGCTGAGACAAAAGCCAGGGAAAAGGAGAGAAGATGCGATCCCGTCCCGTCCCGTCCCGTCCCGTCCCGTCCCTCCGGTTCTTTTCAGCACGGAGGACGCGTGGTGCTTCCCGAGGCGGCGGCGGACCAGAGCTCTCTTCTCTTTCCAAGGCCTCGTGTCCGCGGAGCACTTGGCATCCAGAGTGTGTTCCTTGAGCCAACATGGGTGGGGCCGGTGGCGGCAGTGCCCCCAGTGGCCCACCCCGCCCTCCACCCAAGTCAGTGCGACCAGGCAGGCGCTGAGAGGATGCTTAAGGGCAGGAACCGGTGTCTAAACCACATTCGCCAGTGCACCGCAAAGAAACTAAAGAGGAGTCCGCGGTGGCTCCCAGTCGCTCCGAGGTGTAAAGCACAGCGAGTTGGCGGGAGCCTACACCCACCCACACACCCACCCCGGGGGTGTCTTCCCATCCCTGGCCTTCCCCTGGGCGGTGTCAGGAGACTGACCCGCTCCGGCGTCTCTGGGGCAGCGCCCGGCGGCCCTCCCGACGGACCCGTGCGTGCCACCGTCCACGCCTGAACACCAAACCCCACTGCCACCCTCCCGCCCCCGGGCCGCCGCGGGAGAAGAGCCAGGTCCTCGGGGGAAGTCCATCGTCTTGGCATAGGAGGCCGAGCTCGTCCCGCACCGCGTCTGTGCCTGTGGGCTGCCGGCCCTTTGCTTCGGGCTGCTTGCCCCTCGGTGACTGGTGAGAAGGTGCCTCGCCGGGCACCGGCCAGCCGTGACTGGATCTCTGTGCTCACACTCAGAGTGTTTCCCGAGGCGTTAGGCAAATGTGGGCTGCTAAAGACACAGCTGCCGGTCCAACGGCTGGGTGCCTGGATGGGGAGTCCTAACGGCAGGCTAAGAGGACCCCCCACAGAGACGAGGCCCCGCAGGATGCAGGGCCAGAGTTTGAGGCGCGCCCCTCTGAAGTGGCCGGGTTGATGAGCCATCCTGCCTTTGGCAGGTTGGGCAGAGGTTGGCATTTCGTTTTTCCCTCGGCAAAGGGCAGAGGGAGAGGGCCTGGGGGAGGGGAAGGGGCAGGGCAGGTTGGCATTCGTGGTGCAGTAGTGCCATCAAGAGGAACGGGTCCGCCGATCCCGCGAACCCTGTACCCGTCCCTTCCTGGGGAGGAGTGACGAAGGATCGAAGTCGGGAACACTGGACAGTGGCCCCGGGAAGTCAAGGGCTCCGCCTGGGAAGGGGCGGGAAGCGTGGCCCAAGGCCCGGCGGTGCCGTGGACGCTCCAGAGACGGGCAGTGGCACAAGGCGCACAGCCCGGCCGCCTGGCGTGTGGGGCTACAGGAAGTGGAGTCTCGGTGGACCCTGGTGGCCGCCACGTCTGGGCGGGACTAGAGGAAGCTGCTCCGAAGGAGGCCGGGCCGCGGTTCTGCGGGCATTTGGCCGCGTGTCCCTTCCCCTCGGCGCCAGAGGAGGGTCGGCCTAGGCGGGCCCAGGGCCCCGGAAGCCGCTCTGGGCCGCGGTGCGGCCCAGCCAGAGACCACCGCGGGCAACGGGAGTTCCGCCGCCCTTGGCGGCAGCGGCCGAGGCGGGCCCACCGACCTTCTTCTGTCCAGCTCAGAGACGACACGTGGAGCCTGGCTACCCAGTGCCGAGGGCGCCCGAGGCCCAGCGAGAGCTGGCAGTCCGAGTCCAGAAGGGGACGGCGCTCGCGGGACGCAGGAGCCGCCGCAGGAGGAGGCCTTCACCTGAGCCGAAGAGTCCAGTCAGTCGGTGGCTGCGCTGCCGTCTCGCGCGGTCTCCGGGATGGTGGCCCAGGCCTGACCTGGCCTGTCCCGAGGGCTCCCGGACGGGGCTCCCGGAGAGGAGAGGGCAGGACACGAGAGGAGAGGAGAGGAGCTGAGCAGAGCCCCGCCGAGTGGACCCCCGGGCCGTGCATTTGCAGCAGGCTTCAGCTTTCTCCCCACGAGGCCCTGAGCCTCAGTTCAGCGATGAGAAGGAAAGGCCCCGGCTTGCATTCCGGCCTGGCCCTCCGGGTCTCGGCCCTGTGCTTGCACCTGCAGCCCAGCCAGGGAATCAAGGGGAAGGGGTCTGAAGAAGCTGCCTGAAGCTCACCTCTGATGGACTGAGAGGAACGCCTCCCCCCCCCCCCCCCGTTGACCACCCTCTCCCCCATGACCACCACTCGTCCAGCTTGTCTGCCAAGGCCGGGAACGAGGTGCATACTCCTGGGCACGCGGCGGTGCCTTCGAGTCCCCGGCTGACCCGATAGGCCGCTTCTGGAGCAAGCTGTGCGGTGGCCCGTTCCTGCCCTTTTGCCCAGCTCTTATCTGCCGGGGCGGGGGTGCGTGGTGGGCTGGTGTGTGTGGGGGGGTCCGGTCCCGGGGCGGGGTGCGGTGTGGGGGAGGGCTTCCGACTGGGAGCAAGTCTCCAGGCTGGACCCCTCCCTCCCTCCACACGTACCCCTCCTGGAAGGGCGCTGAAACCCTCCCCGCGCCCCTCTCCTTTCGCGCCTGTGAGTCGCCCGACACGTTGTCAGGCCATCTTACGTGGGCAGAGCCTTTCCCTGGGGCCGGGTCCTGAGGTAGCTAGGCGCTCTGACTGGTGGCCCGCCGCAGGTGCCCTCAGCGTGCCCCTCTGGCCGGGGCCAACGGCGGCACCTGCAGAACGTGGAGCCGCTTGTGAAAACTCCCAGGAGTCTTCCCCAAACGAGAGGACCCCCGGGTCGTCCACGGGGAGGGAGGCCGAGGAATAGGGCGTCCCCCGGCCGCAGAGTTCCTGTTCCCGAGGTGAGCTCGGGTGCGGAAAACGGACCTGGATCCCCTCGCTGCGGACGGTGCCGTCCCTCTCTGCGTACCGATCGATCGTGGCCCACTTGGCGTCCCATCGCCAGTGGGTCCTGGGTACCCTGTGTCCTGCGGCACAGGAAGGGCCTCACGGGATGCGGCGGGGCCTGGGATCGGGACTCTCTATGGCGGGAGCAAGAAGTAAAGAAACCGAAACCCAGATCCAACTGTGAGAGGGTGGAACGTGCACAGCGCCCCTGCATTGCTCTTCCTCGTCTGCGCCTGGGAGCAAGCACTAACGAGGACACGTTCTCCGGGCTGTCTGCAGGGTGCTGCCCCCGACAGGGGACCGGGCGGCCACCTCCTCCCCTTTCCCCGTGGTCCACGGTGGCTGGGCCCGGGGCCTCCGCCGGGGCACCGGCAGCGGGTCCTGGGTCCCCGGTGGCCCTGAGACCCCAGGGACCCCACGGACCCCACTGGCCGGCCTCGCTCCTGCAGGGAGGGCCAGGATCCAGGGGCCAGATGCCCTGGGGTGGGAGCTTCAGCTCCCTGTTCCTGAACATGGCGGCTGCCGAGGCCACGGCCCCGAGGGTGGGGAGCGCGGCGGGCCTGGCAGCCAGGGGCTCCTCGGTGGGCGAGCCCGGCCCCGAACCCCCACCGCGTGTGGCTTCCACACCTACCGCGGAGGCGTGCCGGGCGGCCAGGTTCGGCCCGGGAATCCTCCCAGTGCTCCGAAGCCAGCCCTCCTCCCCGTCACGGGCCTTCCCCACGGTATGCACAGGCAGGGGCTGGAGGCCGTGCTGAAAAAGCTTCCGCTTGATGGCACTGTTGCTCCAGAAATGCCCAGCGCCTTCGCGAGCGTGGCCTCTCCCTCCGCCCTTTGCGGATCAAAAAAGGCCCAGGGAAAAAGGCCCAGGGAGGCCCAAGAGCCACCCAAGCCTTCCGAGTGGGCTGGGACCTACTGGGGGGTTGGGGGAGGCGGTGTCTCTTCCTTTTGGGGCTTCTCCTTGGCAGTAGGAGCGCACAGGTAAAGACCTCCCAAGGAATCCGTGCCTCGGTGGGTCCATCTCCACACCCCTCTGGGAGGGGTCTGGAGTCCACGTTGCCTGGCCCACAGGTCCTGGCGACCGGGACCCTGTCATGTCTGCACACCTGGGGACGGGCATCCACCTGGGTCGTGTCGGGCAGAACCCTGGCTCTCTCAGGACATTGATTCAGAGCCAGAGGTGGCACAGGGACCTGGGTTCCTCGTCTTCCTGCGGGGTTGCCTCTCTGCTGTTCTCATCCCGCTACGTGAACTGGCTTAAGGGCTCAGGAGCAGGCCCGAGAGGGTCTAGGCCACTGTGGCAGCGGGAGGCACTGACGGGGACCCAAGGGAGCTGGGGCACATTGCCCCTGCTCACCTCCAGGGGCGTCAGGCGGTCACTCTGCCACGGAGTGCCCGGGGTCGGGGGTGCAGGGAGGTGGTTTGGAGTTGCTGGGACAGGTGTACATCCCAGCGGCTCCCCTCCATCCGCACAGACAGATGACCCTGGGGAGGGCCATCAGTTCAGTAGACCCTTCTGGGGAGCTCTCCATGGGAGTGTGTCTGTACTCTCGCCTCAAACCCCCCGGACTCGTTCGTCGGTTCATTCACTCGTTCCCTGCTCCACTCGTTCATTCGTAAGCACGCAGGTACACGAACGTGTGCGTGGGCGCGCGTGCGTATCACGTGTGCGTCGTGCGTAAGCTCGTGTACGTGCGCCTACAGAGCGTGTACAAAAGGTCCCTTCTCTTGTACCTTCTCCCTGTAACCGCCTCGGGGGTGCCGCTGTGGATAGAACTTTCTCCCGGTCAAAGCCAAAGCCCTCGCCGTTGCTCGATGGCCGCTCCCAAGTTGTCCCCGTCTGCGGAGGGAAGCACGCGTCATTTCTGCGTGCGTATGTGTGCTCCCGGGGTTGAATGCAGGTGGGGGCAACGGGCCGCAGAGGGCTGTGTGCATGTCGCCTGCTCCCCGGCCCCAGCAGGCTCACGTAGCGATAGGTAGTCTTCTGCCTTTTCGGCTGCTCTCACGGCGCTATAGGCGTGCCGTGGCGTCGGCGCGTCTGTGCGGAGTCGACGTCGTGTCCTGCTAGGTCCCCTCCGTTTCTTTTCGGACAGCTGCCCGGGGTAGGGTGCCCTTGTCTGTGCCCGGAGGCAGGAGCGTAGGGTGTCTCACGTGCCCCTCCTCTTTGGACGCTAGGCTTCCGCCTTGTTCCTTCCTCTCCTCTTCTGTCTCCCACGGAAGTGGCTCTGAGGCGCGGGCCACTGAGTCTGTCGTTACCAGGGTGTGGGTGAGCGTGACCAGGGTACGTTCTCCGGCGTCGGCGTCCACCCAGAGGAGAGGAGCAGGGTAGATCTCATGTGGGCCACGTCCCAGAGCACGTGCCCTTATGCCCGGAAAGTCTGTGAGGTCGGCCTTTCTCTGGATAATGACAGTACTGCTGGTGCCCTTTTATCTGAGTGAAATAGATGTTCTATGTTTTTATTTGTGGTTGTTTATGTCTGCTTGTTAGATATTCATGTATATTGCACCAATGTCACACTGGTTAAAGTTGGAACTTATTGAGTACAGCGCCTTTTGTTCTGTTGGAGTTTACCGCTTACTTTGCCAAGAAAACTGTGTTTTATCCTTATGAGCCTATGTTCGGGCCTGCTGCCTTCTTATCTGTTGGTGGGATATAGGAATGACTGATAATCATATGGGGCTTTTTTGTTCGGTGTGATTAAAATGTTCTATAATTGACTTAGAAGAGGAGCGTTTAAGTTTGTGATTCTAGTAAAAAGTATGTAATCTCTCACTTTAAACAAGTGAATCGTAGGGTATATTTTGCTGTATTTTTACAGAATTCCAAATGTGTAAACATGTTTATTGAAAAAGAAGAAACTTAAATCAAGTAGTTAACCCTTTACTAAAGAACAGGAAGAGATCCACAAAGTAAACCGCAAGCTAGCAGAAGGAAGACAGTTATTAAGATTAACGCAGCTTAAACCTAAGTGTCCACCAACAGATGAATGGATCAAGGAAATGTGTATATATTTACAGTGGAACATTATTCAGCCATAAGAAAGAATGAACTCTTGCATTTGTGGTAACATGGATGGGACCTCAAGGGCATTATGCTGAGTGGAATAAGACAGAGAAAGATAAATAGTGTACGATCTCACTTACATGTGGAATGTTACAAAGAAAACAATGATAACAAGAAGAAAAAGCAAGGCCACAGATGGAGAGAACGGATTGGTGGTTGTCAAAGACATGGAGTGGGCGATGGGCAAAATGCGCAAAGGGGGTCCAAAGGCACAGACTCCCAGTTATAAGGTATATAAGTCATGGAGATGTAAGGTATAGCATGGTGACTATAGCTACCAATACTGCGTTGCATATTTAACAGTTGAGAGAGTAGATCTTAAAGAGAGTAGATCTTAAAAATTCTCATCACACACAAAAATTTGTAACTCCGTGGTGATTGGTCTTAACTAGAGTTATCATCATTTTCAGAAAGTATAGAAATGTCAAATTATTATGTTTTACACCTGAAAATAATGTAATGTTGTCAGTTATACCTTAAAAAAATGTCCTGTGCAGTAAAAAAAAAAAACAAAAAACTAAAAAAACAAAAATTAATGTAGCTTACATGAAGTATAGAATAGAGGAAAAATGAATGAGAAAATCGACAGCTGAAAAGATAAGTGCATTTATTATTTATTTATTTTGGCTGCGTTGGGGCACTGGCTTTCTGTAGCCGTGGCAAGCGGGGGCTGCTCTTCGTTGCGGTGCGTAGGCTTCTCATCGTGGTGGTTTCTGTTATTGCGGAGCACGGGCTCCAGGCATGCGGCCTCAAGTAGTTGCAGCACACAGGCTCAGTAGTTGTGGTTCGCGGGCTCTAGAGCCCAGCCTCAGTAGTTGTGGCACACGGGCTTAGGTGCTCCGCGGCATGTGGGATCTTCTCGGACCAGGGATTGAACCCGTGTCCTCTGCACTGGCAGTCGGATTCTTAACCACTGCGTATTTTTACTTGCGTTAAGTACTTAACCCAAGTGTTTTTGTGTTTGTGAGTGGCTTATTTCACTTGCATTTTGTCCTCAAGTTTTATCCATAGTTTTCCATGTCACAGGACTTACTTCCTTTTAAGGGGTGAATAATATTCAGTTTTCTGTACATGTCATATTTTCTTTATCCATCCACCTGAAGACCAACTTGGAGTCTTAAGAGGATACTGGTACATTTCCTAAGTGAAAGGGAACTTGTAGGAATTTCCTAGATAGGGAAAGCTTAAGGGGAACTTCGGCGTGACTGGATTGGGTGACATTTTAAGTTTTGCTTAAAGTTAAAGTTTTTTTCATATATAAAGTCTAAACAAACTGTTTGTTTGAGAGACTGAAATCGCTTTAGCTCTGAAGAGAAGGGACACCAGCTCCTTCCAGCTGTAAGGCATTCTTTGGTGGACTGAAAATATAGCAGAAGTGTTTGAGGATTCATCCTCATGACAGGTAGCTGTCCCATAGGGAACCTCATCATGACACTTTAAGTAATTGACAAGAATTGCAGTCAGCTGTCCATATCCGTGGGTTCCACATCCACAGATATGGAACTCGCGGATACAGAGGGCTAATTGTAAAGGATATGAGTATCTGCCGATTTGGGTATCCACAGGCTTCCTGGAACCAATCCCCCATGGATACTGAGGGCTAACTGCATTGAGACACTGTACTGAAAGAGCAACATAAGATGGTGAGCTCACAGTGGAAAGCTAAAGAGTCCAGAGTCATATTCTCTACAATTATACCATACTTGTACACAGCTATGCAGTTATTTGCATGTTAATGACAACCTGTGACTAGATGTCAAAAACCTTTAGTTAGAATTTTGCCTTTGACCATTTGATTCTTGTTCCTTGGAGAATCAAAGTCATGCAGTTCAAGAATCATTTCATAGAGGACAGTATTTTTGTGTTTGTGAGTGGCTTATTTCACTTGTATTTTGTTCTCAATTTTTATCCATATTTTTCCATGTCTCAGGACTTTCTTCCTTTGAAGGGATGAATCATATTGCATTTCTGTATATCTCATATTCCATCCATCCCCCTGAAGACCAACATTTGGGTTGTTTCCCCCTCTTCACTATTGTGAATAGTGCTGCTAGAAACATGAGTTTGCAGATATCTCCTGAAGACACTGCCTTCAAGTATTTTGGATATGTATTTAGAATCTGGATTACTTGGTCATATGGATCTGATATACTGGTTTCCATAGTGGTTATTCCATTTTTTAATCCTAGAAGCAGTGCACAAGGGTTTGAATTTCTGTACATTCTCATCTATATCCGTATTTTGTTTTATTTTGATAGTAGCTATGTTAATGTGTTGGAGGTGACATCTCATTTTGCTTTCGATTTGCATTTCTCTAGAGATCATTGATGTTAAGCACCTTTGCATTTTTGCATTTTCTGGTTGGCCATCTGTATTTATCTTTACAGAAATGTCTATTTAAAGTCCTGCTCATTCGTTAATCAGGTTTTTGTTTTCAAGTTTTTAAGTTTGTAGGAGTTTTTTGTATATTTTAGATAATAACACCTTATCAGATATGTGATTTCCATGTAGTTTCTTCTATTCTGTAGATAATCTCTTCACTCTGTTGATTGTTTCCTATGATTCGTTTTAGTGTGATGTAGTCTCATTTGTCTATTTTTGCTCTTGTTGTGTTGACAAAACTCCCAACTTTTAGGTTGTGCCTAAGTTTTATTGTGGGATCTTAGTGAGGACTATAGCCTGGGAGAGAGACTCTCAGAGAGCTTTAAGGAACTGCTAAAGAAGTAAGGGAGGAGCCAGGACATAAAGGACTTTTTTTTTGCTGGAAAAAACATTTAAACGATTACTGTTAATCACAAAAAACAGACATCTGAAGTTAATGATTTTAGTACTTTTCTATGTATGGGAAGATGCAAAAATCTTGGCTCACTGAAATTATTCCTTATCTTCATTATCTAGGGCCAGTTTCCAAAGTGCAGAATGCTTCCTGTTTTTCTCCATCCTGAATTTCCCTCAGGGTGCACCTTCAAGGGGTGGTTGCAGTGGCTGATGGCTTGATCCCTGTAGAACTGGAATGGTGGGCAACATTCTTTGTTTAGTGGAATGGCAGGCAACATTCCCTGTCCACAGCTGCCTGTGCTTCTCATGTCATATCCAAGAAATTCCAAAACTACTGTCAAGAAAGTTTCACCTGTTTTCTTCTATGAGTTTTATAGTTTTTCTTATATTTAGTTCTTTTATATATTTTCAGTTAATTTTAGTATATGGTATCTTTCTTTTGTATGTGGTTACACAATTGGCCCAGTAGTATTTGTTGAAGGGACTGTTTTGCCATTGAGACGTATCGGCACCCTTTCGAAAATCATTTGGTCATATACAAGATGGTGTTTTCCGGGCCCTCTAGTCTTCTCCATTGGTCTACATGTCTGTCTCATGCCAGAACTACACTGCTTTGATTAGTGTAACGCCTTTTTGTTTTAAGTTTTGAAGTCAGGAAGTGTGAGACCTCCAACTTTGTTCATTTTCAAGACTGTATATTTGGAGGTCCCTTGAAATTACTTATGAATTTTAGAATTTTTCTATTTCTGTAAAAAATGCTGTTGGGATTTTGATAGGGATTGCATTAAATGTGTAGATAGCTTTGGGTACTATTGACATCTTAACAATATTAAGTCCTCCAATCCATGAATAGAGGATATGTTTCCATACATTTGTGTATTCTTTGAAGTCCTGTCATCAGTGTTTTCATGTATGTCTTTCACTTCTTTGGTTGTATTTATTCCTCAGTAGTTTATTCCTTTTGTTCTTAAATTTTTATTTCTTTAAAAAACTTAATTGTTTCATTATCCTCTTATTTCATAGATCTATAAACAGATAAAAACACTGTCAGTATTTTTCCCATCACTTGCAGAAAGACCCTAAAAGTTTGGGGTTTGCTTTTTCATACTATTCACACACATGGAAATGGAGCTATAACTTTAGGTTAAAAATTCATCCCTATGCCCTATACTGTTAGAAGTTTTTAGAACTGATGGTTGCCTAAGTTTAAAATCATAATTGAAATTCCTAGTTTGTCTTAAAAAAGATCTCAGCACAGGGACTGATTGAAATGATCGAAAGAGCCTCCTCCAAATTCCAGTGCCCAGTAGTAAACAGAGCCTGGTTATTTAACCTGTTTTTTTTAAAACCGTGTATAAATGACCAACAGGACATGGGTATCTGAATATACACAGCAAACAATGTATATGCATATAGCAGATTTTACACTTATTTACTTTGTATAAATGTGCCACTTTGGCATAAGGATTATTTTAAGGTGAAGCGCAAATACAAAGAAGTAGATACAAGAAAAACTTCCTGCCCTCCCCTTATTTGCCTAAAAGCAGGACATAAATTTTCAAAGGTGTCCCTCCTCCCTTTTCAACCAGGAAGGAGAAAAGTTAATCCCTGGAAAAAACATTAGACCTTCTCAATTTGGAAACAGCACCAGAGGAATCTACATAAAAAACTTTACCAACTAGCCCTTATCTACATTAGTTTCCCATATATTTCCCTTGTTACAATTGGCGCTCTAGAAATTTCAAGGTTCTTTTTCATTATCACTTCTCTAAACATGTATTGTTCTTTTGCTAAAATACTATGTAAACTCAAGTTCTAACCAAACCTTTTATTCAACTCTGGGGACTTCCATGTGTCACAAGTGATACACATGTTAGTAAACTTGTTTTTCTCTTGTTAATCTCTCTTTTGTTATAGTGGCCCCAGATAAGAACTTGGGAAGGGTAGAAAGGTAATTATTTTTCCTTCCTTGCATTGGGCAAATGATATCTGCAATGTCTGTCATGGAACAATAAGTGGAAAACTTTACTATTCACCATTCACAGAACTATTTAGAGCTAAAAGAAGTTTAAACAAGTACACTTTCAAAAGATGTTGTTAGGGGCTTCCCTGGTGGCACAGTGGTTCGGGGTCTTCCTGCCGATGCAGGGGACACGGGTTCGTGCCCTGGTCTGGGAGGATCCCACATGCCGCGGAGTGGCTAGGCCCGTGAGCCATGGCCGCTGAGCCTGCGTGTCCGGAGCCTGTGCTCCACAACGGGAGAGGCCACAACAGTAAGAGGTCCACGTACTGGGGAAAAAAAAAAAAAAAAAGATGTTAAGTTGGTATCACTCATAAGCCTGAGGTTATGCTAGCCTTAGTTGCTCCCATCCCAGGTGAGAAGGTCCCAAGAACAGGCACTGCCTGTGCTTTATCACCTCCCGCTCTTTGCCAGGGACCCAGCGCCCCTTCCACAGCCTTCCCAGGGCTGGTGTAGGTGGTGTCCACACCACCTAGGTGGGTATGGGTCACAGTGACTTGCAGGTTTTTTTCTGCCTGACTGGTACCTTTATTTATATTTTCCTTCGTTTTGGTGAAAAGAAAATGCTCTTCATGAAAAGTAAGGTTTGCATAATGGAGATAGTGTAGTATAGAGGGGAAAAGGAAGTTAATCACTGAAGCCACCACGCAGAGATAAGAAGTGTTAATTTGGGGCATGTATCATCCAGCAGGTTGTTCCCTGAGGACACAGAGAGATGTAAATAAAGATCACTTAAAAACAACAGTCTAAGGAGCTGCCTAGACCCTTGAACAATGTGGGGGTTAAGGCTGCCGACCCTCCCTACAGTTGAAAATCCGTCTATTACTTACAGTCAGCCTCTGTGTATGTGGTTCCTCTGTATCTATGGTTTTGTATCCATGGATTCAACCAACTTTGCATCCTGTAGATTGTAGTATTTACTACTGTGAAAAATATCCATGTATAAGTGGACCCACACAGTTCAAACCCGTGTTGTTCAAGGGTCAACTGTATTGGGTTACTCAACAACTGACTGTAAGGATATTTTTGACTCTATTTCCATTGACAAATATAATCCTTACTTCATTATTTTTTAAGGAAAAAAAAACCCATCTTCACTATTACAGAAGACTGAAATCACCCCTGTCCAGATCCACTCCCCAGTGTAACCACCCTTAAAAGAAACACTTCTTGGGGCTTCCCTGGTGGCGCAGTGGTTGAGAATCTGCCTGCTAATGCAGGGGACACGGGTTCGAGCCCTGGTCTGGGAAGATCCCACATGTCGCGGAGCAACTAGGCCCATGAGCCACAACTACTGAGCCTGCGCGTCTGGAGCCTGTGCTCGGCAACTAGAGAGGCCGCGATAGTGAGAGGCCCGCGCACCGCGATGAAGAGTGGCCCCCGCTCGCCGCAACTAGAGAAAGCCCTCGCACAGAAACAAAGACTCAACACAGCCATAAAATAAATAAATTAATTAAATTAAAAAAAAAAAAAAAAGAAACGCTGCTTTTAAAAATCCATGGGCTCTGCATCAACCACACAGCAGCACAACTGGCCTGCTGACTGCCCCTAACGCCGCAGAATTTTCTGCCTCCATTCTGCTCCCCCACTGAGGACCTGCACAGGCTGTCCAGCTACTTCCATCCTTGTCTCAGGCTCTGAATCACAGCCCCTTTTCTCACATATTCTCTACTTTTTGGGCAGAGGTGGTAGAAATTTCCAGGGCAATGTTACCGAATCAGGTTTCTTTGCCCAACGTGAAGCAAATCAAACACTAAGATGCCAAGGTTTGCAGCAGAGAAAGAGCTTATTCGTGAAGCAGCCAAGTGCGGGGACTGGAGAACAAATTTCAAAACTGCCTCCCTGAAGGCCAGGGACTCAGGATAGAGGATAAAGAAGCAGGGTGGTCTGAAGAGTGGGGAAAGCTGATTGGAGGTAAGAAGAAGGTGAAGTAATCATTCTGCACAGGCACAAGTGAACTACATGCTGCTTTGTGGGACGCATGTTCAGAAAATGGTGGTGTCAGCATGATCTGAGGGTGGAGTTTTTGGCCCTCTGACACCAAAAAGTCATCCATCAGACACTCGCGCAGGCCCGGTGGTCTTGACCCATTTGAACTGCTTAAGACTCGCTCCAAGTTCCTGAAAATCTAAGCAACCCATAGTCAGAGGTGTTGTCTATAGGGGGTGGTTAAAGGAGTCTTGTGATATACTGTCTAAGCTGCGTGAAGCTTGCAGGGTATGCAATTTGCAAGAACAATTAAGATGAGCTTGATTGGTGAAGGCAGGTTACACAGTATTATTTATTAAGCAAGTTATAGTTTAAGGGTCTAAATGATGACTGCCCTCGATTTCAATAAGAGGAAGGAGGACAACAAGGGCCCTGAGGTGCTCAGTTCTGGCCAGGCAGCTGCCTTTCTGCATTTCAGGTCAACACAGGAAATCTCACAAAGCCCAGCTGCCTTCACCTGGTGGGGAACGTGTTGGGTGAAAGTGTTCATGCTCTGCCGCAACTTGCCCACCTTGTTGAGGGTGGACAGTAAAGAGAAGTTCCACCTCCTCCACAGATGGAATTACCTAACAAAGCCTTCACCTGTGAGTCTCACTATGGATTGATTCCTCATTATTTTTCCAGGTTCTTCACCTTGGGGAGTAACAGCAATTCCCCCATGAAAAGAAGCAACTCAAAGCCTTTTTTCTGTCCCTGTTCCCTTGACAGACACAGATTCAATAAGTACTCATTGTGCCAGAAAACCAAGGTCCACAGAAACTAGTGGTTTTGCCAGGGTGCCACAGGATGGATTCACACACACGTGGCTCTCAGGCTGCCAATCCCTTACTCTTGTAGGAAATGAAAAAAACATTTTTCCCTACCCTTCTAACTTCTCTACTGGGATTCCAGTAACAAGAAACAGATTAACAAGACAAAAAGCATACAAATATGTTTAATGTAAATGTATGTGACTCAGGAGCCTGCATAAGAAAATGAAGACCTGAAGAAATGGATAAACCTGAGTGTTTTTATGCTTAGGTTTGGTAAGAGTGAAAAATCATGGAAGGTCTCATAGGGACAGAGTATGAGTTAAGTGTAGTAAAATGGGGGAAATTTAGCAAGTCCTGTTCATTCACATTCCTCTGTGTCCCTTCTAATTCAGAGATAAGAATGCTCCTTTCTGCCAGGTAAAGGGAGGGCACTGCTCACATGAGGGTTTATGACCGGCTTCAGAGGAAGATCAAAAAGTCCTTGCAAATGCCATTTCTCAAATTCCTCCAGCTTAAAATATTCAATATGCCAATATGCCTGAGCTCATCACTCTATGAAAATGACCAATAAGTACAAGAAAAGATGCTCAACATCATTAATCATTATGGAAATAGAAATTAAAATCACAAGGAGCTAGCATTTCATACCTACGAAGGTAGCTATAATACAGTTAAATGGGACATGAATGTTTTCATGGGGCATTAGGGAATAACTGTAACCTTTGTTCAATGCAGTGATGGTGTATTTTGGGCATTTTTAAGACCTTATCTGTTACAGGGTATGATACATTAGATCATATGGAGTGTATAACTTAGGATTTATGGGTGAAGTCAATATGTTTGAAATACTGTAGCAAAACAAAAACAATTAGAAAGTGGTTATTTTTGAAGCTGGTGGGTGGTGAAGGGGTTCAGAATATGTCACCCCAAAATATGCCACTTTGGCATGTGGATTCTTTTGAGCTAAGCAACCAAATCCCAACAGAGGCAGAATTACCTCTTCTAAAGGACATTTACATTTATAAAGAAAATTTCCATTTAGAGCCACACTTCCGGAGATAACTTTTGTGAAATTCCCATTTCTATGTAAGTAATTAAAATTGGTTTTTTTCCTCCTCTTAATCTAATTTAAATTTCTGAAGGCCAAGGCCAAGAACTTAGAAGTGTAGAAGTTTTCTCCTCCCCTATAGTGGGTAAGTGGAGTTATGTTCCATCTAATTTGCTTAAAATTATCTATGAAAAGCGTATACGAGAATGACAAGAAAAACTATGCCAACCGAAACTGATAATCATATTTTGAGTATGTTATTGAATCATATGGGTGAAAACACCAACCTAAAGGAGTTGATTCTGGTTTCATTTACAGAGCTGTAATTGGTTGTGTCTCCATTTAGGGCTGGAAACAGGTGGGTTTTGTTTTAAGTATTGTAGAATTATTCAACCACTTCATTAAAGCGTAGGGTATCTATTTTTAATGATCTCTTGTGTGAGAATGTAAATACGGGGAGGAGATTCTGAAAGATGCACACTGTACAGGTAACAGGGTCAGCTCTGGGAATGGCATGAACATTAGGGCTGGTGGCCAAAGGTGACTTTCATCATTTGCTGAGGGAATGGCATGAACATTAGGGCTGGTGGCCAAAGGTGACTTTCATCATTTGCTGAGCACCTACTATGTGCCAGATACTTTGCTGAGCACCTACTATGTGCCAGATACTAGTGTTCTTCATGCTGGAAATATAGACACGAAAGAGACCTAAAGTCCTTGCTTACATGGGGCTCACATCTAGTGGGGGAGACTGAAAGGTAAGCTCAGTGAGACCCACGTGTATTATAATGATGCGTGCTGTGCAGCACATGAAGGCAGGGAAGGGGAATAGGTCGGGGGAGGGATCTTCACCTGCAGGTAGGTTGTATGGAGAAGGCCTCACTGAGAAGGGGACATAAAGACCTGAAGGAAGAGACGGGGTGGGGGTGGGGGACCCTGTGGAGATCTGGGGGATGATCCTCTGAGGATCATATCCTGTGTGCCTCTTACTAATGTTATGCTGTTAAATCATTTAGACACTTACAAATAGTCATTGACCCTCCAGTTTTGAAGCAGGAGGCGCTGTGGTGTATTCTGTTTGGAATTGGTCAGGGTTAGGGCCACAATTACCTTGATGAGGATATGATTGAAGACCTTAGCCACTTTGAATAAATTGAGGTTCTAGCCATGCACACTAGTGTGTGCTCCTATAAAATGGATCTTTTTGGAATATGTGTAGAGATTGGTCCCTACAGAGCATCTTACTGAAGTGGCTCGGTCCACTTCTGTAAGTTGTTTAGCTATGTGACTGACAGTGCTGAACAAAACCCAAACTGTCATTTTGCCCCTTGGGCCAGGACGCTCATCCCTCGTGGAAATCAATCAATTATAAGTGGGAGAACATTTCTGTATCTGTGGATCTGTAGGTCTGACCGTTTATTTATTTATCTCACTAACCTCAGGGACAGTATGTTAGGGAAGCAGAAAGGCTGATCAGTATCTCTGACCATGAGCCTCAATGCCAGCAAATTACCATATGAAGTGACCAAATGGTCACAGTGGATTACATCACAGTGGGTTTGCAGTATAAAGTCCAGACCATCTGTAGCTGTAGGCTTATTTCTCCTAAGGGTAGGCAGTGGCTGGATGGGTTTCTTTTGCAGAACTAGGAAAAGGCTGCTGTGTTTTTGTTTTGTTTTGTTCTTTTGTTTTTTACTTTTTTCATGCTGAATTCTTACTTAGGGAAATTAATCTGTATCTGTGGCCAAGGTATTCAACAATACTTTCTTTCTGTTTCAGGTCACAGTTTGGTAAGAAGCTCAAAGGGCACGATCAACAGCTCGTGCACTGCCTTGGTGTGGACCCAGAGTTCAAGCACAGACGAAGATCAGACACTGACTTCACACTTCTGATAGGTACGCAGTACAGCCCTCAGTTGTGCTTTGATTCTGTTTCCCCCTTCTGTACAATAGGCTCCCCTCTCAAGGCAGGTCTCTCACCGAATTTCCTCTTGTTAGTGTCTGGCTAGCACCGCGTCCAGGTATACTCAGTCGCTGTAATTGTTCATCGTGATGATCAGGAGAGCTCTGCCGGTGCGATTCAAATATCAACCTATTTGGTAAGTTCCAACACCCCCAAACTCAGTTTAAACTCGAAGCCCAGAAAAGGCCATTATTACTAGAGCCGATTTCACACATCTGATAGGTATGGAACATAACTCCCAGGTGTACTCTGTGTCTTACCCCCTTGCTTTTTACAAAGGTGACTTTCTGAATTGTTTTAATCCAGTTTATACTGGTGCCATGGAGGCACGTTCTTCATGCTCAAGACTGAGCAAAGGCAGGGTTATTTCAGTACCTTTTAAAGCTATAAAAAATAGCCCGACACTTTCATAAACCCTAGAGCTAGGAGAGAATTTGAGGGGATCCTGTTTGGCCCCTGGATTGCTGAGAAAAGGAACTTCTGTCATCCTACACTGGAATCTCTGAGAAGGATGATGTGAAACTTCTCATGTGAAATGTACCTTGCTATATAGCGCCTCCTAGTTTAAGAAGTTTTTTTTATACCTTATTGAAATCTCTACTGGGAAGGATCCAGCATACACTCATTTGTTGTACAGGAGGAAAACTAGAGCTGTCAAATGCCAATTCTGTAGTACTCTTCTGGTCTACAGCACAGGGCAGGCTCAGTAATATTGAAAGAGGAATAGCTTATTATTGTTTATGATGTATTGTTCTTCTGTGATTTTAACAGTAATGCACCCATAGGTGATTTAGAAAGTTATACAGGTTTCATGGGGGAGTCATAAGGGACTGTTTCCAGTAGTTGTGCTGGCTGATCTCCTCTTATGGACCATACCATTGGCATGCTCTCCTGTTGGTGTGGGTGAGTGGGTCAGGGTTCAGCAGACATTGGCTTCATGTGCTGTATGCCAACTTTTTATAACGACTATGTTCTGTGAATCAGCAGTTGGGGCAGGGAGAGATGAACACATCCTTGTACTTCTCCAGGTTTTGATATCTCTAACTAATTTCCGGGTAAATCAATGAAAAGTTCCTACATCTTTATGATCAAGGACCTTTTCGAGAGGCTGATGAATACTGTGGAAATTAATTTTTTTTAAATGCATATCTGTACATACATACACAAATTAGCAGCTACTTCAGGAAGTTTAAGGAAACCTATGGACCTCTCTTAAGAGCACCTAGACTTAGGGAGTTCACTGTTTCTTCCAATTTCACACATCTGTGATTTTAGTGCCTTCCACCATTCAAATCGTATCAGGCCCCTGCCTGACGTTCTCCAATAATTTCCCATTGAAATTAGAATGAAACTATTTACCAAGCATGGCCAGCAATGAACAAGATCAGGCTACTCTTTGCCCTGATCACTCAACCTCTTTCCTCCTTGATTACTTTGCCCTAGACACACAGGTATGTTCCTTTGGAGCTTTATTAATAGGAGTATAATAGGCAGAAGATAAACGTCCCTGTTTACAGTGTACACCTTGATAACTATTGACATATGTTCTACCTGAGAGATGATCAGCACACTCAGAATAATGAACACATCCATCACACCCAAAAAAAGGTTTTGCTTCCTTGGTATGTATAGTAATGAGAACTACATTTTGCTCCAAAGAGGTTCTCTAGTTATTTATCTCATGCTTAACTAGGGATAATTTATTATTAAGCAAATTATGTATGTCGGAAAACAACTTGCTCCTGGTATACTTGAACGTACCTGAGAAACTTCTTTCCTTATGTTTTTGATACTTTATGCCCCAGGTCGAATGTTACCGAAGTACAGTCTTTCACAGGAATCTCATATTGATGAGTGTTATTATATATTCTCCTATTAATGCTTTTGTCTAAGGTATTTTGAATGTTAATCATAGTAAATTTGGAGTCCCTGGCACATTTCCACCCATAACAAATCATGAAAGAAATTTTATAGAATCCTGTACTCATAAAAGTTGAAAAATAATGGAATCATTTTTAAATCGTAAGAGTGTGCTTAAAATGTATTCCTGGATGCTTGGTTATGGTCCTCAACAAACCTAATGTTGAATTCAGTAAGTTAGCTAAGGAAAGAGTATGTGGTAGCTTATGATTTATGTGTGGGATAGGCCAGTTTCTCTTTAATGGCAATAGACATAAAATAATGGTTAATGGTCAATGTTATGTATTGTAAGAAAGGAAAAAGTATTTTTTCAACCTTCTTAGTGTCCCTGGCAAGGTCTGAAAATGAAACTGATAAAAACAGATTAACAGAAGAAAGGCGTACAAATTTATAAGTTTTATGTGTCATGGGATCCTTCATGAGCAAATGGTTAGACTTGTGTATCTTATGCTAGGTGTGATGAAGAGTGGACAGTCATGGAGGAATATGATAGATTAAGGAAAATAAGGTAATTGTAGTGAATGGGGGGTCATTTAGCAAGGCCTGTTTGTTTGGATTCTTCTTGGTGTCCCTCCTAATTCGGAGATAAAGAGGCTCCTTTCCTAATTCTTGTATGGACTAGTCAAATTGGAAGAAGATAAAAACAGCAGTTGGAATTTTTTAAATGATAAGGATCATTAAATGTTAGATTAAAACAGTTTTTAAGAGAGTCCGCCTGCCGATGCAGGGGACACGGGTTCATGCCCCGGTCCGGGAAGATCCCACATGCCGCGGAGTGGCTGGGCCCGTGAGCCATGGCCGCTGAGCCTGCACGTCCGGAGCCTGTGCCACGCAACGGGAGAGGCCACAACAGTGAGAGGCCCGGGTACCGCAAAATTAATTTAATCACATATCCTCTCCTTTCTCTTTTGCAAAACCTTTTAAATACTGTTTCAATTATACACTACTTTATACTTCTGGACCCAAAGCATAACCTCCGAAATTTCTTTTTCCTAATAAAATAAACTCACTGTGTAATCTACTGTTCCTTCCTCTTCAGCCTTAATAAATATTGAAGAAAAACACTAGCCATATTATATTAAAGTGACAAATGAAATGAAGTTAGATTAGATATGATTAGAAGCAATCAACCTCAATACATCCGCACTGGGTTCCTTCAACTTTCAGTTCCTTACAGTGAGTAGAGTTCCTTGGAGATGTGTGAGATGGCTATCTAGTTCTACGTTCTGTAGTCTCTAAAGTCAGCCTTCTTGATAGCAACAAACACCAAGTCCCCCCACCCTCTCTGCTTAGAGTGAGCTCATTCAGCTTCTTCGGATTGTCTACTTCACATTTTAAAAAGGATATTGCTAACTCATGTAGATTTGGTGAAAGTTGAGGTTGTCTTTTAATGTTAATGTCTTACACAAATGCTTTTGAGCAATTGCCAGCCTTTTTTTTTTAATTAAGTAATTAATTTATTTTTGGCTGCGTTGGGTCTTCGTGGCTGTGCGAGGGCTCTCTTTTTTAGTTGGGGTGAGCAGGGGCTACTCTTCATTGCTGTGCGCGGGCCTCTCATTGCGGTGGCCTCTCTCGTCGCGGAGCACCGGCTCTAGAGCGCAGGCTCAGTAGTTGTGGCGCACGGGCCTAGCTGCTCTGCAGCATGTGGGATCTTCCTGAACCAGGGATCGAACCCGTGTCCCCTGCATTGGCAGGCGGATTCCTAACCACTGCACCACCAGGGAAGCCCCATTGCCAGCTTTGTAAATACCTAGATTGTCTTTTGCTTGTTTCATGAAAGCACAGCTACAGTTATACTAGGTGCTACCCAAAGTTTCATGTCTTTTCTTTTTACTATACTAAAGATTCATAGGATGTATTTCTTTCCTATCCTATTGGTAGAAGGGAGAAGGATTGAAGCAGAAGCTCAAAACTCTAGTTTTCATCTGTCTGACAAGAAACTGAAGTGCTTTCATATTTCTTCAAAACTGTGTTTTTCATGGAGATTAAATTATCACTTTTCCTCTATCACTCCAGCATCACAGAGCAACGCAGAGGCTACTTAAGGGTTTCTGAAGACATGCCTTTGCTTTTTCTGTCACTAGAATAGATTCTAACAACTTGAGCATCACATTTGCATGAAGCTTTCATTTATATTGGTGAAAAAAATGCATGCTTTGTGATTAATAGACCTTTATATATCCAATGCTCTTATTTTAAGTAGCACATTCAACACCCTAATAGCTGCTATATCAGAAAAGGAACACAAATAGGTCTGAGAAGAACTACATTCAAATCCTAATTATGTGTCAAATCACGATCAGTCACATAAACATTTATAGCGTGTCTTGTCTTTCCTCTTCTATAAGCAGTGAGGTGAAACTACTTACCCTACCTACATTACAGGGTTATAATGAGGACCAAAACTGAAGAAAAAATTTGGATAAGCATTATTCCTATGAAAATGGATATTACTTATTAATTACTAGTATTAGAAAGCAGTTTTGGTCAGTGCTGCTGTAAGACACTCTTTGTACCCCCTTAGGGACCAGAGGAGAATGCTAACTGTTCTAGCGATAGTCATTGTGTAGTGTGTAAAATGCTCATCAAATATCTATATAAGTCCTTTGCATACACTGTTAAGTTCTTGAATGCTGAATAGTAATAAGTAAGAAGTGTATACTCTATTAAAAAAAAACTGCAAACGTCTATTGCTGTGTATTCTGGACTGCATATTCTGTTGCAAGCATGGACTCACAGGTTGCTCATCAATTCCAGGACCACCTCCACTGCGTCCACAGGCAGGTGGAGGGCCATCCCCACCACCAGCTCTACCAGTGCAACCTCGACCCACAGGAGTTGCTCCTCCTCCTCCAACTCCATTACCTCTACTAAGTGGTATACCATATTCACCACCATTACCTTTGTTTGGGGATCTCCTGGTTTAACTTACGAAGCAGAAATATAAACCTGACCTCCATGAAATGATTCTTGAACTGCATGGCTTTGATTCTCCAAGGAACAAGAATCAAATGGTCAAAGGCAAAATTCTAACTAAAGGTTTTTGACATCTAGTCACAGGTTGTCATTAACATGCAAGTAACTGCATAGCTGTGTACAAGTATGGTATAATTGTAGAGAATATGACTCTGGACTCTTTAGCTTTCCACTGTGAGCTCACCATCTTATGTTGCTCTTTCAGTACAGTGTCTCAATGCAGTTAGCCCTCAGTATCCATGGGGGATTGGTTCCAGGAAGCCTGTGGATACCCAAATCGGCAGATACTCATATCCTTTACAATTAGCCCTCTGTATCCGCGAGTTCCATATCTGTGGATGTGGAACCCACGGATATGGACAGCTGACTGCAATTCTTGTCAATTACTTAAAGTGTCATGATGAGGTTCCCTATGGGACAGCTACCTGTCATGAGGATGAATCCTCAAACACTTCTGCTATATTTTCAGTCCACCAAAGAATGCCTTACAGCTGGAAGGAGCTGGTGTCCCTTCTCTTCAGAGCTAAAGCGATTTCAGTCTCTCAAACAAACAGTTTGTTTAGACTTTATATATGAAAAAAACTTTAACTTTAAGCAAAACTTAAAATGTCACCCAATCCAGTCACGCCGAAGTTCCCCTTAAGCTTTCCCTATCTAGGAAATTCCTACAAGTTCCCTTTCACTTAGGAAATGTACCAGTATCCTCTTAAGACTCCAAGTTGGTCTTCAGGTGGATGGATAAAGAAAATATGACATGTACAGAAAACTGAATATTATTCACCCCTTAAAAGGAAGTAAGTCCTGTGACATGGAAAACTATGGATAAAACTTGAGGACAAAATGCAAGTGAAATAAGCCACTCACAAACACAAAAACACTTGGGTTAAGTACTTAACGCAAGTAAAAATACGCAGTGGTTAAGAATCCGACTGCCAGTGCAGAGGACACGGGTTCAATCCCTGGTCCGAGAAGATCCCACATGCCGCGGAGCACCTAAGCCCGTGTGCCACAACTACTGAGGCTGGGCTCTAGAGCCCGCGAACCACAACTACTGAGCCTGTGTGCTGCAACTACTTGAGGCCGCATGCCTGGAGCCCGTGCTCCGCAATAACAGAAACCACCACGATGAGAAGCCTACGCACCGCAACGAAGAGCAGCCCCCGCTTGCCACGGCTACAGAAAGCCAGTGCCCCAACGCAGCCAAAATAAATAAATAATAAATGCACTTATCTTTTCAGCTGTCGATTTTCTCATTCATTTTTCCTCTATTCTATACTTCATGTAAGCTACATTAATTTTTGTTTTTTTAGTTTTTTGTTTTTTTTTTTTACTGCACAGGACATTTTTTTAAGGTATAACTGACAACATTACATTATTTTCAGGTGTAAAACATAATAATTTGACATTTCTATACTTTCTGAAAATGATGATAACTCTAGTTAAGACCAATCACCACGGAGTTACAAATTTTTGTGTGTGATGAGAATTTTTAAGATCTACTCTCTTTAAGATCTACTCTCTCAACTGTTAAATATGCAACGCAGTATTGGTAGCTATAGTCACCATGCTATACCTTACATCTCCATGACTTATATACCTTATAACTGGGAGTCTGTGCCTTTGGACCCCCTTTGCGCATTTTGCCCATCGCCCACTCCATGTCTTTGACAACCACCAATCCGTTCTCTCCATCTGTGGCCTTGCTTTTTCTTCTTGTTATCATTGTTTTCTTTGTAACATTCCACATGTAAGTGAGATCGTACACTATTTATCTTTCTCTGTCTTATTCCACTCAGCATAATGCCCTTGAGGTCCCATCCATGTTACCACAAATGCAAGAGTTCATTCTTTCTTATGGCTGAATAATGTTCCACTGTAAATATATACACATTTCCTTGATCCATTCATCTGTTGGTGGACACTTAGGTTTAAGCTGCGTTAATCTTAATAACTGTCTTCCTTCTGCTAGCTTGCGGTTTACTTTGTGGATCTCTTCCTGTTCTTTAGTAAAGGGTTAACTACTTGATTTAAGTTTCTTCTTTTTCAATAAACATGTTTACACATTTGGAATTCTGTAAAAATACAGCAAAATATACCCTACGATTCACTTGTTTAAAGTGAGAGATTACATACTTTTTACTAGAATCACAAACTTAAACGCTCCTCTTCTAAGTCAATTATAGAACATTTTAATCACACCGAACAAAAAAGCCCCATATGATTATCAGTCATTCCTATATCCCACCAACAGATAAGAAGGCAGCAGGCCCGAACATAGGCTCATAAGGATAAAACACAGTTTTCTTGGCAAAGTAAGCGGTAAACTCCAACAGAACAAAAGGCGCTGTACTCAATAAGTTCCAACTTTAACCAGTGTGACATTGGTGCAATATACATGAATATCTAACAAGCAGACATAAACAACCACAAATAAAAACATAGAACATCTATTTCACTCAGATAAAAGGGCACCAGCAGTACTGTCATTATCCAGAGAAAGGCCGACCTCACAGACTTTCCGGGCATAAGGGCACGTGCTCTGGGACGTGGCCCACATGAGATCTACCCTGCTCCTCTCCTCTGGGTGGACGCCGACGCCGGAGAACGTACCCTGGTCACGCTCACCCACACCCTGGTAACGACAGACTCAGTGGCCCGCGCCTCAGAGCCACTTCCGTGGGAGACAGAAGAGGAGAGGAAGGAACAAGGCGGAAGCCTAGCGTCCAAAGAGGAGGGGCACGTGAGACACCCTACGCTCCTGCCTCCGGGCACAGACAAGGGCACCCTACCCCGGGCAGCTGTCCGAAAAGAAACGGAGGGGACCTAGCAGGACACGACGTCGACTCCGCACAGACGCGCCGACGCCACGGCACGCCTATAGCGCCGTGAGAGCAGCCGAAAAGGCAGAAGACTACCTATCGCTACGTGAGCCTGCTGGGGCCGGGGAGCAGGCGACATGCACACAGCCCTCTGCGGCCCGTTGCCCCCACCTGCATTCAACCCCGGGAGCACACATACGCACGCAGAAATGACGCGTGCTTCCCTCCGCAGACGGGGACAACTTGGGAGCGGCCATCGAGCAACGGCGAGGGCTTTGGCTTTGACCGGGAGAAAGTTCTATCCACAGCGGCACCCCCGAGGCGGTTACAGGGAGAAGGTACAAGAGAAGGGACCTTTTGTACACGCTCTGTAGGCGCACGTACACGAGCTTACGCACGACGCACACGTGATACGCACGCGCGCCCACGCACACGTTCGTGTACCTGCGTGCTTACGAATGAACGAGTGGAGCAGGGAACGAGTGAATGAACCGACGAACGAGTCCGGGGGGTTTGAGGCGAGAGTACAGACACACTCCCATGGAGAGCTCCCCAGAAGGGTCTACTGAACTGATGGCCCTCCCCAGGGTCATCTGTCTGTGCGGATGGAGGGGAGCCGCTGGGATGTACACCTGTCCCAGCAACTCCAAACCACCTCCCTGCACCCCCGACCCCGGGCACTCCGTGGCAGAGTGACCGCCTGACGCCCCTGGAGGTGAGCAGGGGCAATGTGCCCCAGCTCCCTTGGGTCCCCGTCAGTGCCTCCCGCTGCCACAGTGGCCTAGACCCTCTCGGGCCTGCTCCTGAGCCCTTAAGCCAGTTCACGTAGCGGGATGAGAACAGCAGAGAGGCAACCCCGCAGGAAGACGAGGAACCCAGGTCCCTGTGCCACCTCTGGCTCTGAATCAATGTCCTGAGAGAGCCAGGGTTCTGCCCGACACGACCCAGGTGGATGCCCGTCCCCAGGTGTGCAGACATGACAGGGTCCCGGTCGCCAGGACCTGTGGGCCAGGCAACGTGGACTCCAGACCCCTCCCAGAGGGGTGTGGAGATGGACCCACCGAGGCACGGATTCCTTGGGAGGTCTTTACCTGTGCGCTCCTACTGCCAAGGAGAAGCCCCAAAAGGAAGAGACACCGCCTCCCCCAACCCCCCAGTAGGTCCCAGCCCACTCGGAAGGCTTGGGTGGCTCTTGGGCCTCCCTGGGCCTTTTTCCCTGGGCCTTTTTTGATCCGCAAAGGGCGGAGGGAGAGGCCACGCTCGCGAAGGCGCTGGGCATTTCTGGAGCAACAGTGCCATCAAGCGGAAGCTTTTTCAGCACGGCCTCCAGCCCCTGCCTGTGCATACCGTGGGGAAGGCCCGTGACGGGGAGGAGGGCTGGCTTCGGAGCACTGGGAGGATTCCCGGGCCGAACCTGGCCGCCCGGCACGCCTCCGCGGTAGGTGTGGAAGCCACACGCGGTGGGGGTTCGGGGCCGGGCTCGCCCACCGAGGAGCCCCTGGCTGCCAGGCCCGCCGCGCTCCCCACCCTCGGGGCCGTGGCCTCGGCAGCCGCCATGTTCAGGAACAGGGAGCTGAAGCTCCCACCCCAGGGCATCTGGCCCCTGGATCCTGGCCCTCCCTGCAGGAGCGAGGCCGGCCAGTGGGGTCCGTGGGGTCCCTGGGGTCTCAGGGCCACCGGGGACCCAGGACCCGCTGCCGGTGCCCCGGCGGAGGCCCCGGGCCCAGCCACCGTGGACCACGGGGAAAGGGGAGGAGGTGGCCGCCCGGTCCCCTGTCGGGGGCAGCACCCTGCAGACAGCCCGGAGAACGTGTCCTCGTTAGTGCTTGCTCCCAGGCGCAGACGAGGAAGAGCAATGCAGGGGCGCTGTGCACGTTCCACCCTCTCACAGTTGGATCTGGGTTTCGGTTTCTTTACTTCTTGCTCCCGCCATAGAGAGTCCCGATCCCAGGCCCCGCCGCATCCCGTGAGGCCCTTCCTGTGCCGCAGGACACAGGGTACCCAGGACCCACTGGCGATGGGACGCCAAGTGGGCCACGATCGATCGGTACGCAGAGAGGGACGGCACCGTCCGCAGCGAGGGGATCCAGGTCCGTTTTCCGCACCCGAGCTCACCTCGGGAACAGGAACTCTGCGGCCGGGGGACGCCCTATTCCTCGGCCTCCCTCCCCGTGGACGACCCGGGGGTCCTCTCGTTTGGGGAAGACTCCTGGGAGTTTTCACAAGCGGCTCCACGTTCTGCAGGTGCCGCCGTTGGCCCCGGCCAGAGGGGCACGCTGAGGGCACCTGCGGCGGGCCACCAGTCAGAGCGCCTAGCTACCTCAGGACCCGGCCCCAGGGAAAGGCTCTGCCCACGTAAGATGGCCTGACAACGTGTCGGGCGACTCACAGGCGCGAAAGGAGAGGGGCGCGGGGAGGGTTTCAGCGCCCTTCCAGGAGGGGTACGTGTGGAGGGAGGGAGGGGTCCAGCCTGGAGACTTGCTCCCAGTCGGAAGCCCTCCCCCACACCGCACCCCGCCCCGGGACCGGACCCCCCCACACACACCAGCCCACCACGCACCCCCGCCCCGGCAGATAAGAGCTGGGCAAAAGGGCAGGAACGGGCCACCGCACAGCTTGCTCCAGAAGCGGCCTATCGGGTCAGCCGGGGACTCGAAGGCACCGCCGCGTGCCCAGGAGTATGCACCTCGTTCCCGGCCTTGGCAGACAAGCTGGACGAGTGGTGGTCATGGGGGAGAGGGTGGTCAACGGGGGGGGGGGGGGGGGAGGCGTTCCTCTCAGTCCATCAGAGGTGAGCTTCAGGCAGCTTCTTCAGACCCCTTCCCCTTGATTCCCTGGCTGGGCTGCAGGTGCAAGCACAGGGCCGAGACCCGGAGGGCCAGGCCGGAATGCAAGCCGGGGCCTTTCCTTCTCATCGCTGAACTGAGGCTCAGGGCCTCGTGGGGAGAAAGCTGAAGCCTGCTGCAAATGCACGGCCCGGGGGTCCACTCGGCGGGGCTCTGCTCAGCTCCTCTCCTCTCCTCTCGTGTCCTGCCCTCTCCTCTCCGGGAGCCCCGTCCGGGAGCCCTCGGGACAGGCCAGGTCAGGCCTGGGCCACCATCCCGGAGACCGCGCGAGACGGCAGCGCAGCCACCGACTGACTGGACTCTTCGGCTCAGGTGAAGGCCTCCTCCTGCGGCGGCTCCTGCGTCCCGCGAGCGCCGTCCCCTTCTGGACTCGGACTGCCAGCTCTCGCTGGGCCTCGGGCGCCCTCGGCACTGGGTAGCCAGGCTCCACGTGTCGTCTCTGAGCTGGACAGAAGAAGGTCGGTGGGCCCGCCTCGGCCGCTGCCGCCAAGGGCGGCGGAACTCCCGTTGCCCGCGGTGGTCTCTGGCTGGGCCGCACCGCGGCCCAGAGCGGCTTCCGGGGCCCTGGGCCCGCCTAGGCCGACCCTCCTCTGGCGCCGAGGGGAAGGGACACGCGGCCAAATGCCCGCAGAACCGCGGCCCGGCCTCCTTCGGAGCAGCTTCCTCTAGTCCCGCCCAGACGTGGCGGCCACCAGGGTCCACCGAGACTCCACTTCCTGTAGCCCCACACGCCAGGCGGCCGGGCTGTGCGCCTTGTGCCACTGCCCGTCTCTGGAGCGTCCACGGCACCGCCGGGCCTTGGGCCACGCTTCCCGCCCCTTCCCAGGCGGAGCCCTTGACTTCCCGGGGCCACTGTCCAGTGTTCCCGACTTCGATCCTTCGTCACTCCTCCCCAGGAAGGGACGGGTACAGGGTTCGCGGGATCGGCGGACCCGTTCCTCTTGATGGCACTACTGCACCACGAATGCCAACCTGCCCTGCCCCTTCCCCTCCCCCAGGCCCTCTCCCTCTGCCCTTTGCCGAGGGAAAAACGAAATGCCAACCTCTGCCCAACCTGCCAAAGGCAGGATGGCTCATCAACCCGGCCACTTCAGAGGGGCGCGCCTCAAACTCTGGCCCTGCATCCTGCGGGGCCTCGTCTCTGTGGGGGGTCCTCTTAGCCTGCCGTTAGGACTCCCCATCCAGGCACCCAGCCGTTGGACCGGCAGCTGTGTCTTTAGCAGCCCACATTTGCCTAACGCCTCGGGAAACACTCTGAGTGTGAGCAC